>NC_068279.1:16661191-16973691 GCF_025860055.1 Xyrauchen texanus
TCTCATCAATTAATTTTGTCTCTCTCATCACTTGCTGTTGTTTCTCTCTCTAGTACTATCCTCGACAAACTCATCCTCTCTCCTTCCCGAATCATCTGTGATGCAAAAGAACAGATTCAGCACATAACTTATTCAGCTTCAAACAACTAATTCATCAAGTGCTACATATTTCAAATTGTACACCAATACCATTGAAGAAAATGTATTGGGAAGAGCAGATCAGTGGGATTTCCTTAAGATCTATCATGATTCTTGAATTTTCATGTACATTATCATAAAGTCATCACAAAAGTGTTATATTATAGTGAGTAAAATGAGGTAACAAAATATTTAATATAAATAATTTATATTTTTTGACATAGTCAATCTTATGTATAAGATCCTAAGTTAAAGCAATACATGAATGACTTTAGTATAAGTTCATTGACACACCATTGCATCGAACTGTATATAATTCTCAGTGTTCATCTGTCAAAATCCTTTCATTAAGATCATTAGGAGCATTGGGACAAACAATGTTTCACTTTTAACTTTCTCTAAAGTAAAGTGACTGGTTAATTGTTACCAGTTTCCATGCCTGATTCTGGCACAGCTGCTGCTGCTGGCTCCTCAGTCTGTTGCTCATCTTTGCTACCGTCTACAAAACCATTTAATCAAATCAAAGTCTACATTTACTACAAACTAATATCACAAAACAAGTCTCACATACATTTTATGTTAATGCTTATTGGTTATCCTGCAGTATGTGCAAAGCCAAAGCACAATGAAATAAGGCAACTTATGATTTCGGGGGTTTACATATGCTATTATCCGGTTTCATATTTGTCAGTCAACTTTGCTTGTGTGTGTGTGTGTGTGTGTGTGTGTGTGTGTGTGTGTGTGTGTGTGTGTGTGTGTGTATGTGTGAGCACGTATTTATCACTTTGTGGGTACCAAATGTCCCCATAAGGATAGTAAAACCCGAAATTTTTGACCTTGTGGGGACATTTTGTCGGTCCCCATGAGGAAAACAGCTTATAAATCATACTAAATTATGTTTTTTGAAAATGTAAAAATGCAGAAAGTTTTCTGTGAGGGTTAGGTTTAGGGGTAGGGTTAGGTTTAGGGGATAGAATATAAAGTTTGTACAGTATAAAAACCATTATGTCTATGGAAAGTCTGCATAAAACATGGAAACACAACATGTTTGTGTGTGTGTGTGTGTGTGTGTGTGTGTGTGTGTGTGTGTGTGTGTGTGTGTGTGTGTGTGTGTGTGTGTGTGTGTGTGTGTGTGTGTGTGTGTAATTAATGCTTTATTTAGTTTCTCATGTGGCTACGTATTTTATTTATGTTCATTCATTTTAGGACATACTCAGACCTCAGTGTTAGTTCTCAGACATCAGGCAGAATGGCACCGTTCCTCAGAATAAAAGGGTTCAGGTCTCAGGAAAAACCTTGTCATGTCTAAAGTCTCGTGCAATAAGCCCTCAGACTAAAATACATCAGACTTAAAAGCATGAGACCAAAAGTCATCAGACCAAAAGTCATCAGACTAAAATACATCAGACTTAAAAGCATGAGACCAAAAGTCATCAGACCAAAAGTCATCAGACCAAAAGGCATCAGACCAAAAGGCATCAGACCAAAAAGGAGTCAGACCAAAAGGCATCAGACCAAAAGGCATCAGACCAAAAGGCGTAAGACCAGAAGGCATCAGACCAAAAGGCATCAGACCAGAAGGCATCAGACCAAAAGGCATCAGACCAAAAGGCATCAGACCAAAATGCATCAGAATAAAAGGAATCAGACCAACAGGCATCAGACCAAAAGGCATCAGACCAAAAGGCATCAGACCAGAAGGCATCAGACCAAAAGGCATCAGACCAAAAGGCATCAGACCAAAAGGCATCAGACCAAAAGGCATCAGACCAAAAGGAATCAGACCAACAGGCATCAGACCAAAAGGCATCAGACCAAAAGGCATCAGACCAAAAGGCATCAGACCAAAAGGCATCAGACCAAAAGTCATCAGACCAAAAGGAATCAGACCAACAGGCATCAGACCAGAAGGCATCAGACCAGAAGGCATCAGACCAAAAGGCATCAGACCAAAAGGCATCAGACCAAAAGTCATCAGACCAAAAGGAATCAGACCAACAGGCATCAGACCAGAAGGCATCAGACCAAAAGGCATCAGACCAAAAGGCATCAGACCAAAAGGCATCAGACCAGAAGGCATCAGACCAAAAGGCATCAGACCAAAAGGCATCAGACCAAAAGTCATCAGACCAAAAGGCATCAGACCAAAAGGCATCAGACCAAAAGGCATCAGACCAGAAGGCATCAGACCAGAAGGCATCAGACCAAAAGGCATCAGACCAGAAGGCATCAGACCAAAAGGCATCAGACCAAAAGGCATCAGACCAAAAGGCATCAGACCAAAATGCATCAGAATAAAAGGCATCAGACCAAAGGGTATAAGACCAAAATGTATCAGAATAAAAGGCATCAGACAAAAAGACATCAGACAAAAAGGCATCAGACAAAAAGGTGTAAGACCAAAAGGCATAAGACCAAAATGCATCAGAATAAAAGGCATCAGACCAAAAGGCATCAGACCAAAATGCATCAGAATAAAAGGCATCAGACAAAAAGACATCAGACAAAAAGGCATCAGACAAAAAGGTGTAAGACCAAAAGGCATAAGACCAGAAGGTATCAGACCAAAAGGTATCAGACTAAAAGGCATCTGACCAAAAGGCATCAGACAAAAAGGCATAAGACCAAAAGGCATCAGACCAAAAGGCTTCAGAATAAAAGGCATCAGACCAAAAGGCATCAGACCAAAAGGCATCAGATCAAAAGGCATCAGAATAAAAGGCATCAGACAAAAAGACATCAGACAAAAAGACATCAGACAAAAAGGCATCAGACTAAAAGGTGTAAGACCAAAAGGCATAAGACCAAAAGGCATAAGACCAGAAGGTATCAGACAAAAAGGCATCTGACCAAAAGGCATCAGACTAAAAGGCATCAGACTAAAAGGCATCAGACCAAAAGGCATCAGACCAAAAGGCTTCAGAATAAAAGGCATCAGACCAAAAGGCATCAGACCAAAACGCATCAGACCAAAAGGCATCAGATCAAAAAGCTTCAGACTAAAAGGCATCTGACCATTCATTCTGGGGATAGGATGATGATGATGATGATGATGATGATGTTAGTAATAAAAATATTTATTTAATAATATTATGAAGTTTTTTGTGTTTGCCTTGAATGCGTGTTTAATGTTAATTTATCAAAAATAATATTGTTCATTGTTTGTTTTTTCACAATGCATTAACTAATGCTAATTAACCAATTAACATATAGGCCTATCTTGTGGAAAATGTAATATGTGTAGAAATTAACATTTATCAAGTTTAATACAGTAAATGTTCAAGAAGTATTTTCCATTATTTTGGTTAATTACTGTATTAACTAATGTTAACGAATACAACCATTTTGTAATTTCTTACTATATTTGTAATAATTTAAAATAGTGTAAGTAGATTATAATATTTATTATAATTTAATAATAAATCCATTTAGGTGTAATTTATACACATTTATATTATTTCTGTAGTCTCTTGAGGTAATTTAGCTGCTAATGATATTCAGAGTGTGATCAACTTGAATTAGAAGCCCCATCTGGAAGATCCAGATTAGTTTCATGAATTATGTTTATCTTATGTTTAAAGAGTCTGTAAATCACTATTGCTGAAGGAGACCACATAGCTCTAAACTAATTAAATACAATTACACTTATTTATTATTTGTCTTCAACATTGGTGAGCTGCCTAAAACTGATCTTTTTTCCTTCATATCTCCATTACTCACAACATTCCACCATGCACCAATAAAATATTAGGATGTTATGGACAGCTTTTTATTTATAAATTGCAGATTTTGTGTATGAAGCTAAGCTTCATGTAACAAGTTGAATTTAGTTATGACATTTTTTGCTTTGTCTTATACAGTATTTTAGTAAACCACAGGATAACTACTTCATTTGATGATTTATTTATAAAATTTGACACTTTAAATGGATAATTATGTTAAATTAATGATTCAATATCATTATCATCTAAAAAACAGAATTTGAAGATGCCTGTATGTAAACAAATATATAAACTCCATAAAATGCATAATAATAATAATTCTTAATATTGTTCTTATAATCGTCCTATCCTCAGTAGTAAAACAACAAAGTCTACACAACAGGCCTGAAAAGACAAATTCATGAAGTATAAGTCTTAAACAAAGAAAGGGGTGGCCTTGAAAGAAATTAAAGAAAGTTGCCAGTTATTATGACTTTACATCAACAACAAACAAAAATCTAAATGAGATAAAATAAAGCAGTCCCTTTAATAAAATCTAAATAATTCAGTTTTGTCAAACAGCAAAATTAAGCTCTCCCTTTGTGTAGTTCCAGGGCAACCAACAACCAATTACATCCCTTCTAACAAAAAAAACATGAGAACATACATTTACAATTATATAATTCTACATTTGTACATTACAATAGTATAGAAATATGACACCTGTGTCTGTAGACTACACAAAAAGCATAAAATATTTTTTTGAGCTGAAAATTAATGAGATTGCTTTGTCTGATGTCTTTTGGTCTGAGGCAGTTTGGTATGATGCCTTAATGTTCGAGACCTTAGGCGTGACAGTGTTTTTCCTGAGACCTGACCCCTTTCAGTCTGATGTCGGAGAAATGACACTGATGTCTGTGAATGTCCTAAAACGAACACTGTACAGTGGCGTACTCTAGTATGCAGAATGGGAAAATAATCCCTTGAACACCAAAAATGGGCAGTGCCATTTGAATTGTCATTGCCACTATATAAACTCAGCAAAAAAATAAACGTCCTCTCACTTTCAACAGCTTTTATTTTCAGCAAACTTAACATGTGTAAATATTTGTATGAACATAAAAAGATTCAACAAATGGCCCTAGCCCTCACCCTCCGATCCATCAGGTCCCAGACGTGCTCAATGGGATTGAGATCTGGGCTCATCGCTGGTCATGGCAGAAAACTGGCATTCCTGTCTTGCAGGAAATCACACACAGAACGAGCAGTATGGCTGGTGGCATTGTCATGCTGGAGGGTCATGTCAGGATGAGCCTGCAGGAAGGATACCACATGAGGGAGGAGGATGTCTTCCCTGTAATGCACAGTGTTGAGATGGCCTGCAATAAAAACAGGCTCAGTCCGATGAAGCAGTGACACACCACCCAGACCATGACGGACCCTCTACCTCCAAATCGATCCCGCTCCAGAATACCGGCCTCAGTTTAACGCTCATTCCTTCAATAAACGCAAGTCCGACCATCACCCCTGGTGAGACTAAACCACGGCTCGTCAGTGAAGAGCACTTTTTGCCAGTCCTGTCTGGTCCAGCGAAGGTGGGTTTGTGCCCATAGTCTGCATTGTTGCCAGTGATGTCTGGTAAGGACCTGCATTACAACAGGCTTACAAGCCCTCAGTCCAGCCTCTCAGCCTAATGCAGACAATCTGAGCACCGATGGAGGGATTGTGCATTCCTGGTGTAACTCGGGCAGTTGTTGTTGCCATCCTGTTCCTGTCCAGCAGCTGTGATATTTGGATGTATCGATCCTGTGCAGGTGTTGTTACACTGGATCTGCCACTTCGAGGACGATTAGCTGTCCTTCCTGTCTCCCTGTAGCGCTGTCTTAGGCATCTCAGTACGGACATTGCAATTTTATGACCTGGTCACATCTGCAGTCCTCAAGCCTCCATGCAACATGCCTTAGGCACTTTTTGTCATTGCATCACGGGAGAACCAGATGACGAAGCTGGTCAATCAGTCAAACAAGAATGTGAGGCTTTTATGGATGCTTAAGTGTATTTATGGGTGTATCTGTAAATGTGTGTTTGTGTAGGAAAGAACAGTTCTTATTAGGACGTATTACCAACATGAGCTTGACTCCCTGAAGAGGACACTGGATATTTACTAGGAAAAGGTGGCCAGAAAACATGCATACTGGGAAGAGAAGGTCTGGGTGAGTCACAGTTATCATCAACTTTGTAATACTTCCTCCTATTTCCCAAATTCTCCTCACTGTGAACACAGCACATCAAATCCCCAATTCAGGTTCAGACAGGCCTAAACCTAAATGCAACTTTAGTGACCTGTATGACCTGTTGTAAAGACAGCAAGGGATGCTTTTGTTCTGATGTTGCCTCCAAGCTACTTATCTATCATAACCAGCATGAGTATCAGCAGCTCAGCCAGCTTCACCAGAAAGACTATGCTGGTCGACAAGCTTTACCAGCTGAGTTTAACTCAGACTCCCATACACTAGCTTGTAAATTAATGCTGGTGTGGCGCTTTTGTTCTATCCGCTCCGTATGGGACTCGAACCTGACGTCTCCGGCGTGGGAGGCGGGTGCTCTAACAAGGAGGCTAAAGGTTACAGCCTCTAGCATCAGTCGCTAGTGCACCTCTTGAGGTCAGGAGAGTGAGGTTTTACACACTGCACAGCTATCTACCAGCTGGCTCCCGTTACACTGGTCAAAAGTTTCCAGCATGGTGGTCCACCACAACATGGGTTTTCTTACACTTCGCAGATGATATTTGATTATAATCTGAGTAATTTTGTCATTATGCTGTTATCTGGCTATGATTTGCTTTATTTTCTTGTGTGATATTTAATATTCCTTTGATTAGACTTTGGAGAGTCTGAATGACCGACTTCAGCAGCAACACAAAATGCTTCAGGAGAGGAATTAAGAAAACTTTGCAGCATAGGACATGGAGAAGGTATGACATTATGATAAACCAGTGTTGGGTAGTAATGGTCTACATGTAATTTGTATAATGTAATCAGATTACAAAAATGAACTAGATTGCTTTACATTTTAAATGTGCACCAAATAGCCGTTTTATTTAATTTATTATAAATTTTACTTTAACATTTAAACTTTATTTGAATAAAGGTAATACACCAGGTTAAATATAAGTAAGGCTCAATTGACATAATTTGTGACAATGTTTATCTCACAAAAATGTATTCTGATTAATCCCTCCTTTTCTTTCAAAAAAGCAAAAATCAAGGTTACAGTGAGTGTGGCACTTACAATGGAAATTAATGGGGCTGATTTTTGTAAAGGCATGAAATAGGGCTGTTAATTTTATAAAAGCACTTTCATTAATTCTTCTCTTAAAATTAGTGTAATATTTGAGCTGAGGGTTTAGGGTGGAAGGCGTTATGTCGTCATGACAGTGAAGTTGAAAATTTGGATATAAATTTACACAGAAAAGGTTAGTAAGCGATTTTATCATAATAAAATTGTTAACATGCATACCGTGTATGTCTTGTGGCTATACTTTTGCAACATTAAGTATTTTAACGTTTACAGATTAGCCCTAGTTACTTCCATTGTAAGTGCCTCACTGTAACCCAGATTTTTGGTCTTTTTTTTTTTTTTTTTTTTTTTTTTAAGAAAAGGAGAAACAGGTCAAAATAAATTTTTGTTGTAATCAACATTATGCCACAAATGCTGTTGATTGATCTTAACTTGTATTAAACCTGGAATATTCTTTTAATGAAATGGGTGCAAATTGGTGCTTAATACACTTAAAATTACATTTTCAACAAAACATGCAAAAATAAATCAAAGAGTAATCAGAAAGAGAACCTAACATGCATGATTTCTATGAGATGACGTTTTTTGAACTGTAATGTACTTCCCTTTAAAATCAGGACTGCTGTGTTTCAGATGTACCACTAGATAGCGTGCAAGCTCCTCTGGAAGCTCTGAGGATAACCTATTGAAGAGAGTGGGAGATCTCAAGGCTCATTGAAGGAAAAGAGAGGGTGTCAGATCCTTTTGAACAGTCAGCATACGCTCACCACTTCAGTGCTGTTATATAAGGTGGAGGGGGTGGGGTGGGGGGGTGCAGGAGGATGTCTCCTGAAGTCCACTGTCATCTCCACTGTTTTGCGCATGTTCAGCTCAAGGTTGTTGTGACCGCACCAGACAGCCAGCTGATCAACCTCCTATCTATATGCAGACTCATCACTGTCATGGATGACGCGGATGACCATGGTGTCATCTGTAAACTTCAGGAGCTTGAAAGTGGGGTCTTTTGCAGTGCAGCATTCGTATACAGGGAGAAGAGCAATACCAGTGCTAATAGTGAGATAGTGAGGGTCCCGGATGTGAGAAATCTGGTGATCCATCGACAGATTGGGGTGGACATGGAGAGCTGGGTCAGATTGGTTGAGAGAAGATCAGGCATGATGGTATTGAGACTGAACTGAAGTCCACAAATAGGATCCTTGCATAAGTCCCAGGTCTGTCGACATGTTGCAGGATATAATACAATCCCATTTTGACAGCATCATCCACAGACCTGTTTGCTCGGTAAGCAAACTGAAAGTGGTTCAGCAGGAGTTCAGTGATGTCCTTCAGGTAGGCCAAAACCAGTCTCTCAAACAAATTCATGACCACAGACTAGAGAGCAACAGGTCTGTAGTCATTAAGTCTGGTGATTTGGGTTTTTTTGAGGACCAGAATGATGGTGGAGGATTTTAAGCAGCTGGGAACTTCACACTGCTCCACTGATCTATTGAAGATCTGTGTAAAGATGGGGGCCAGTTGATCAGCGCAGACAGGCAGGTGAAACACCGTCTGGGCCTGGGCCTTATTGCTAGCATATTTCATATACTGAGTTTATATTAATATTCTGGTTTCTCAGCCAGTGATTCCTATGCATACAGTTGAAGTCAGAAGCCTACATACACCTTAGTCAAATACATTTAAACTCAGTTTTTCTCAATTCCTGAAAAATCATAGAAAACATACCCTGTCATTTATCAGTTAGAATCAAAACGTTATTTTAAGAATGTGAAATATCAGAATAATAGTAGAGAGAATTATTTATTTAAGCTATTATTTCTTTCATCACATTCCCAGTGGGTCAAAAGTTTACATACACTTTGTTAGTATTTGGTAGTATTGCCTTTAAATGGTTTAACTTGGGTCAAACTTTTTGGGTAGCCTTCCACAAGCTTCTCACAATAAGTTGCTGGAATTTTGGCCCATTCCTCCAGACAGAACTGGTGTAACTAAGTCAGGTATGTAGGACTCCTTGCTCGCACATGCTTTATCTGTTCTGCTCACACATGTTCTATCAGATTGAGTTCAGGGCTTTGTGATAGCCAATCCCTTGACTTTGTTGTCCTTTGTTGCCATTTTGCCATAACTTTGGAGGTATGCTTGGGGTCATTGTCCATTTGGAAGACCCATTTTCGACCAAGCTTTAACTTCATGGCTGATGTCTTGAGATGTTGCTTCAATATGTCCACATAATTTTCCTTCCTCATGATGCCATCTATTTTGTGAAGTGCACTAGTCCCTCTTGAAGCAAAGCACCCTTACAAAATTATTCTGCCACTCCCATGTTTCACAGTTGGGATGGTGTTCTTCAGCTTGCAAGCCTCACCCTTTTTCCTCCAAACAAAACGATGGTCATTATGGGCAAAAAGATTGTTTTTTGTTTCAATAGAACAGAGGCCTATCTTTGTCCCCATGTGCACTTGTAAACTGTAGTCTGCCTTTTTTATTGCGGTTTTGGAGCAGTGGCTTCTTCGTTGCTGAGCAGCATTTCAGGTAATGTCGAAATAGGACTCATTTTACTGTGGATACAGATACAGTACTGTGCAAATGTTTAGGCACTTGTGAAAAATTTTGCATAGTGAGGATGTCTTCAAATATAATTAAATTAATAGTTTTCATTTATCACTTAATTTCATACAAAGTCCAATAAACACAAAAAAGCTAAATCAATATTCGGTGTAACAGCCTGCTTTAAAACAGCACAAATTCTCCTAGGTACATCTGGGCACAGTTTTTCTTGGTTCTTGGCAGATAGGATGTTCCAAGCTTCTTGGAGAATTCACCACAGTTCTTCTATGTATTTAGGCTGTCTCAATTGCTTTTGTCTCTTTATGTAATCTCAGACAGACACAATGTTCAGTTTGGGGCTATTTATTGTTTTGAAGTTACATTAAAAATATTAATTATTATGTTTAATAATATCCAGTATAATTAGTTTAAAGGAACACATTTCTGGTTTACTATCAATGAAGAGGTGTAAGCCCTACAGTTGGGGCTGTGGTACACAAGACAAAAAAGTTGGGAAACACTATTCTAAGCCATTAATAATTTCATCTTATGGGTAATTTCTCTCAGTATTCCAAGCTCATAATGTTTTTGATGAGTTGGTTGAAGCAAAGCAGCAGTTTGAACAAATTGCAGAGGACAAACGAAAAACTCTGATAGAGATTAAATAAAGTCTAGAACAAACCGTTGAAGAATCCAACCAAAAGACTGATGAGGAGCAAGAGAATACACAACAGAAAACGTGGGATCGTGATAATTGTTTTCTAACTTAAAATACTCCACAACTCTGTAAGCAAGCATGTTCTAATTGAATGACATGTGTTAACTCAGGGTAGAGCCAAAGGTGGATGAAGGATCATAGCCCAGCTTACTCCATCATGAGGTCATACAAGTGGCTTTGGTGTGCGTTAGAGCTGGAGCTACACCCACCGTCATTGGTAAATTGGTGACTGTATAAATGATTAATAGTCTCCTTATGGATAAAAGCATAAATGTACACATAGTAGGTTTGTTTTTGTATTATTCTTAGAGTCTGACACAAATGAGACTTGCGCAGTAGAGCTTGAAGAAAGAGTCAAAGTATATGGCAAACAGACACAAACATACTAATTTTATTTTACTCACTTTCCAGGGTTATAATAGTTTAGAATTTTGAATAAAAAAAAAATGTTTTATTTTACGTGTCCATTCAATTTAGTTCAGTTGTCAAAAGGTTCACTTTTATAGTTTGGTGCTTAGTTTAAAAAAAATTATTTACATTTTATTTTAGTTTTAAGATTTTAGGGTTGCCAAAGTTAATGAACATTTTTCAATTCGTTTTTATTAAGGACAATACCACTGCTTGATACTCACTTTTTTCTCTCTTTTTAGAAGTTTGAGGTGAAATTTGGACCAAATGGATACTTAAATGCTGAAACTGAGAAGAGTTTAGGGCAGCAGCTGTTGTTGCTGCAAGCTGAGGTGACAAAAGCACATAAAAAATATTTTTTTAATGTATAAACTAAACTGAACTAACTCAATAATCATAAACTTCATTATTAATCCTGAATATTAGACTCTCTAAATGCCACAGTAATGGTCTCAATTGAAGTCAGTCAGTTTGCTATTCATCTGACCTCATATTCCTCCTTGCAACTCAAAGGAGAAAATAAGAAGATTATTGACAACTACAAAGAACCATGATAAAGAAGTACTAAAACAATGTGGAGGATATGAAAGGCATAATATATCACCCTCATATAGCTTGACCAAAGACATAAATCAGTTAGTATACTATACGTAGTACTGTTGCCAGACACAACATGAACTGTTATAGCCCGTTTATGGGTATCCACAATTTAATCTGAGGCTTTGGACCAAATAGCTCCAAGACTCTTGAATGGTTTCCCAGATATTCTTCTTTTTTTTTTTTTTTAACAGTTGTTTTTAAATCCAAAAGTAATACAGATGAATGCCAAAAGAAGGAAAATCAGCTTTTAAAATCAGGGCATTTAAGGTTCATTTAGGGTTTTTATTTATTTTGCCAGGCTAAACATGAGAAACAGTTTTTTTTTAATGTATATGTGTATAGACTGTCCACAGAGCCGGCATAAGCGAACTAAGCGGCTGCTTAGGGCCCCGGTGGCCACCAGGGGGCCCCCAAGAGCACATATTTTTTTTTTTATTTTTTTTTTTTGTGTGATTATACTGTCAATGGACAATGGTAATTATACAAAAACGCAATATTAAATGCAATATTATGTTAACGGGCTGCAGGATGCAAGCACATTCAGACAGCAAAACAGCAATGTCACAAAAAATGTCATATCCTCTGGTGCAAAGAAAAGGAAAAAGAAGAAAACAGAGGAAGAGAAAAAACAGCACGATAAAGGTATGTTAAGTAGCTAGGCTAAGTTATGAGCTAACATTAGCTGGCTAGTTAGTTAACATAGCCTATGTAGCATATCAACTTTTTTAGGAAAGTTTGATTAATCATCCGTAAATAGCCTTGACATCTTAATATATTATTAGTACAACATATTACTTTGCTAGTTTTAGATTAAAGTTTTTGTCTTCTGTGTAAAAATAACTTTCATGGGTGTATATTTTTGTAATAAAAATAAGCTTCTGTTCCATAAACTTTGTACTGATAACTGACAACTTAACATTATTTACATTAGTCTACCATTTTGGGGTCTTTGCTATTATATTCCAATATCATTATGCCTCAATTAGCTAGTTATAGATTAAGAGTTGTTGTTTTAGGAGTACAGATGGCTTGCTGCTGTGTATAATAATTTGTGTTGAGAAAATAACATATTTTGTCAAATATTCTGTCAAATATGTACTCTTATGAAACTTCCCTAGGAGCACTGTTGAAATATTTTGGACGTGGGGCACAACCAACTCCACCTGCCCCAAGTTCCAGTGCTACAGCTGATGATGATTTTTCAACAATCCCAGATCAATATATTTATATGGAAAAACCATGCCTTTGTTTTTGACAGACAGTTGCATTACCTTCTAATATGACATCTAACATGGCTAGCTATTATTATTTTTTTCATCTTTCATCAGGTCCATCCTCTGCATGCGAGGAGCACTTCCCAGCACGTGCATCCACTGATGTTGTCATCTATCCTGTCCGACTCAGAAAGGACTGATCTGGTAAGCAGAGGGCCACTGCCTATAAAGGAAAACTTCACATTCCCTGAAAAACCTGATGGCCGAATAGTTCGCTTATGCCTTGGGCCGGCTCTGCCGAGGGGCCCCCAAATCAAATTCTGCTTAGGGCCCCATAAAGGCTTGGGCCGTCCCTGACTGTCCACAATACATGACATTGTGGTGGGACACTTAGCAAATAGTTGTATATCCATTAGACATTTTGACCTGTAAATAAGACGTCCCTGACTTTATGTTTGAATATGTACAGGTAAAATCAGTGTGTTCTGTCGAATAAGACTGCAGACTTGAGTAGAGCAGACAAGAAGAGGTCACATTATAGTCACTTGTCTTGACGTGTACTCCTGATGTGATCCTGGAGACTCCTTGAGGACCTAGCGAGTTTCACTTTGACAAGATCTTTGACTCAGACTGTTCACAGGAGGAGATCGTCCTGGAGTCCAGTGGGTATGTGTGATATTACTGTAATACATCAATAGTTGATATGTACTCAATCTAAAATTATGTTAAACAGTATTATTTAACACTATTACGCATGCAGCTTTTATGACCTCATATTTATTAAAAACTTAAAACAAAAAAATACTTCAGAGAAATGTTTGCCAGTAATAGGACTGAATTCTCTCTGATAAAAAAAGTTACTGTTTAAGATACAAGTACTGTCACTGGGGTGGTACCCTACAGGGGACCTTTTCCATACTTCTAGTAAAAGGAATATTCCAGGTTCAATACAAGTTAAGCTCAATCGATTTTAGCATTATATTGACTACAACAAAAATTAATTTAGACTCGTCCTGCCTTTTCTTTAAAAAAAAAAAAAAAAGCAAATATACCAGTGAGGCACTTACAATGTATGTGAATGGGGACTTTTTAAAAATACTCACTGTTTCAAAAGTTTAGCCACAACACGTTAACAATTTTACATCTTGGTTGCCATGATGATGTAATGTCTATACAATCTAAAATCCTAAAATGACTTTAAAAAAAGACAATTTTACAGCTTAAATAATACAGTTTTAAAAGTAGAAGAATTCTTGAATTAATGTAACTTTTAAACCCTCCAAAAATTGGCCCCCACTTCCATTGTAAGTGCCTTGCTGTACCTTTCACTTTTTTTTAATAAAAGGAGGGAAGAGTCTAAATACATTTTTGTTGTAATCAACATTTTGCCATAAATGCTGGCGATTGAGCTTAACTTGTATTGAAGCTGGAACGTTCCTTTAAAATGTTTAACTCATTTTGGGTACATAATTGTACCCTGGACCTGTTGTGTACATTTAAAGGTGAAGCCCTTGTTCCTTAAACAGTACCTTTTTCTTGAGAGTAAAGATTCCCTATACAAACTTTCCCTATACATTCAAATCAATTTAACACTAAAATCTTGATGTCCATAAAAAGTCTATGGGCATGTTATACATCATCCCACATACAGTACATTTCTTTACAAATATTTTAGAGAAAAATGAATGGTGCCAGACATGGATATTAAGAAAATTAAAGGCATAGTTCATTACAACAATAACAAATCTGTCATAATTTATTCACCCTCATGTTGTTTCAAACCCATATTTCTATCTTTCGTGGAACACAACAGATGCTAGGCAGAATGACAGCCTCAGTCTAGACGACTGCACGGGCCTTAAAATGAATCCTGAAACCGACCTGTACCCAAGACCGTGTGGCATGACCCTACCCAGCCTGAACATGGGATTTTAAGCCTGAACCTGACCCGAACACGAAAACGCACACTCACTTTATAATTTCTGCTCCTGGCAAGTCCAGTTGCAATAGGGTGTATTTTATGTAAGCATTGTAGGCAACATTCGTCACAGTATTGTAACAGTAAACATACACATTTATAACGAGGCGCTAGACAAGATACTAGAACAGAAGGGAAAAAAAAACATTGGCTTACCATTTATCAAGTGCCAAAACCTTTTATTTTTACATGGTGCAAAAGAATCTGGAATAATGTGAAAAAATTTAACAGACACCTCTTTGCAGGCTGAACTTGTTCAGAACATTGAATCTTTGTGAAAACTACACTAAAAACAAACTAGATGCAGTGTAATGAATCGGAATACAGGTGTCTCAACATTTGTTTTTAAAAAAAAGTTCTTCTTTACTTAACACTGTGTCAAAAACAATTTGCCTGTCTTGTGCGAGATGCTGAAGAAACAGCGAGACGAGGTGCAACAGTCAAATATGTCTGTCCAGCATGTGTTTATAAAGGAAAACAAAGCAGACACACAAACAAATACTTTTGGTATGAACGGCCCTCAACTCATCCGTTCATGCTTGTCTGTGAGTGAGAGCGTGTGTGAAAGTAGCTACATTGTCCTGTTTAATTTTTCAGTTTTCGGGTTGCAGACCTCTACCTCAGTCACCATTCACTTTAATTGTATGTGAAAAAAGTCGTAATAAAAGTGAATGATGACAGAGACTAACTATACTGCCTAAAAATCTCCTTTTGTGTTCCACATAATAAAAAAAATTCATACGGGTATGGAACAACAAGAGGATGAGTAAATGAGGACAGAAATTCAATTATCAGGTTACCTATACCTTTAAAGAAATACTTCTCTCATGATTTACTCACCATCCTGGCATCCCAGATGTGAATGACTTTCTTTTTTCTGCAGAATACCAATTAAGATTTTTAAAAGAATATTTCAGCTCTGTTGATCCATACAATACAAGTGAATGGGTGCCAACATTTTGAAGCTACAAAATCCACATATAGGCAGCATAAAAGTAATCCATATGACTCCAGTGGTTAGATCCATAACTTCTAAAGCAATATGATAGGTGTATGTGAGAAACAGATAAAAATGTAATTCATTTTTTATTATAAATTCTGCCCAGTAGGGTCAGATTCACACTAAGAATGTGAATCACCAAAAACAGAAGAAGAAAGTGAAAGTTGTCACATATTCCCTAGTTTTGCCTTGACATTTATGTTGTAATTCTTGTTTAGTTCCCTGTTCCTGTTAGTTTTGTAGGCCTTTGAAGTTTCTTTTTACGACTGGTTTTCCCCTGTTTCCCCAGCTGTTCCTCGTTCCCTTGTTTGCCCTTGTATATTTAAGCCCTTGTTTCCCCTTGTTTCCCTTGGTTTCTTTGTCAGTCTTCACATGTGTTGTCATGTTCTGTGCCTGGTTCCCTGTGTTTTGTTTCCTTTTATTCAGGTTTATCTTTTGTTTCATTAAAAGCTGCGTTTAGATCCTCATTCCTCGTCTGCCTTGTCACAGAGATATGGATTTAACCACCAAAGTCATCTGGAGTACTTCTATGTTGCCCTTATGTGAATTTTGGAGCTTCAAAATGTTGGCACCCATTAACTTACATTGTATGGACCTATAGAGCTGAGATATTCTTCTAAATATCTTAATTTATGTTTAGCAGATAAAAGAAAGTAATACACATCTGGGATGGTATGAGGGTGAGTAAATAAAGAGAATTTTCATTTTTGGGTGAACTTGCTCAAGCTCTTTGATTTGAGCAGATTGGAAGAGATGAAGAATGCTAAATAGATGCAAATTTCTCCAAGGCTAATTCAGAGTGCGATTTGATGGCTTTAACGTATGCATATTTGCGGATGTCCATAACCTTCACTATGGTTGGACATAGAGATCAGAAGAACCCAGGAATCATCCAGATAACCTTCACCAAGATCTTTGAAATCATCTAGAAGAATGAGTCTAATTTTGAGTTTAATGTGTGGTATACTTTACATGTTTAATTAACTGATGTTTGGTAGTCTTTACCTCTCCACTCATTCCTCTCTTCTCTCCTCTCACCTTTCTTTGTCCATCCTCAGGTTTCAGCCTACATGTTGGAGCTGTACAACAACCGTCTACAGGATCTTTTTGTAAGCCCCACTGAAGCATTCTCCAAGCGAATCGAAATTAAGAGGGACAGAAAAGGGCTTGTGTTTACGCAGGGAGCAGAGACAAAGGAGGCAACAAGCGCCGGTGAACTCTTTTCATTATTCGAGAAGGGCTGTGCAATCCATTAAATTGCAGCCGCAAGTATGTGCTTAATGAAACTTCAGAGGAGTCCAGTTAAATGGTTTGGATTAATTGCTTTAGTTGCAGTCAGGATGAATGCATGCTAGGTACATGATGACCTGGCAGAACTGCTTTTGTAGTGACTGTTGCCAAATGTACTAACAAAGGAGATGGTCCTTGAATTTAACTGTGTAATGTGTCTGAGAACAGGCATAATGAGTAATTTAGGGTTATAATGAGCATGAACATTATACAAAAGAGTCAAGTGTGGCTTCCATGAACAAATGTAGATTTAAAATGGTCTCTGTAAGTCATCCATCCAATACCTAATTGAAAATTAAAATACTTTTTTTAATCGAAACATGTCAGTTTTCCCCATAAAATAACTTCAAATTATGACCCACATGAATAACATTTCCCTAGTACATGTATTCATCTATTTACTAATAATAAAAACAAAAATGATTTTCATTTTTGTTAGATATTAATGTAGAGTTCACACTCTCACCTGATCATTGGCATCATGGTTGAGAGCCGGAGTCTGACCAATGGGAGTGTGCGTTTTGGAAATCTCAGTCTGGTGGACCTAGCAGGAAGTGAACTTGTTTTTAAGCCTTGAAATTCAAATATATGATTAAAATATATAATTGACATCAAATACCTCTGTTCAAATACCTCTGTTTGTACATTTAAAACGGAAGTGCGTCATTTCTTTGCTTTCAAATAGCCTTCTGAATATGTCCCCTGACTGCAGTTGATCACACAAACATATAGTCCCACCCCAAACTCACATAATTGGAGACAATGTTGTTGTTTTGAGCTGGATGGGTTGCTTGAAGAAAAATAAACAGAACAGTGTTTATAGTTTTCGAGAAAATGTATTTATGAATGTCTTTTAGTTGTCTTTGCATATTAAGATGGTACGAGGGTATTTTTAACACCCAAACAGTTACACACTTCAGCATTAAGACTCAATATGAGGACCTATTTATTTAAAGTACGTCATTAATCCTAATCTGGATTCCCTTTGGATTTATAATAGAAATATTAAAATATTTAATTGAAGTACTTTCTTACAGATGAACATGTTGGGGGTTTGAAATTGCAGTCATAGCCTCTTTTGTGTGTGTAATGTGTTGGTTTGTTGTATAATGTCTGAGAGGATGAGTTTGTACCCAGAATTCAGTGCGTGTCCCTCTTCACCCCTTCTAAATGTGCGTGTCAGGCCAATGGCAAGGGCAAATATGGGCCAGGGCATCGCATGCAAACCTGTAAAGGCACATTCAGGGGCACCGAGGAGAGACTGGAGGAGCCAGGGCCAATTATGAAGTCACTTGGCTAGTTTATGCTGCTATTGTGCTAAAAGGAATTGAGCGTGAATAAAGCTTAATTTGGCAAATACAGCAGGTGAATGAGAACGAGGGAACCCTGCTGATTGGCACTGTCACGCACTCTATCATTGCAATAGACAATAGAAAGGCCCGTGTTGTTATGCTTTTGAGGACAATGGGGAGTTCCCTAAATTTGAGTACCGTTTTATTTCCTGCATGTAAGAAATAAAGCAATTTGTGTACACACAGGGCAATAAAATATAAAGAAGCATTATAAGAGATTGGCTAGATAGAATTTTATGAGGGTTATTTTTTCCTGTAAAATAAGAAATTAAATCCCATGCGGTGTTGTGTGTAATCCAGTGGCAGGCTGTGAATCAAATGTCTATTTTAAGTGTAATTCATGCCATTAGGGAAACACAGTTTCACAGTGAATAAGACCTTTGATCATCAGACATTATGTCGCTGCTAACTAGTAATTGACATTTTAAAAACACATCCACACACAAAATCCAGAACTTGAAAGACATTTAATGATCAAGCCTAACGTCTCCCAAACAGACCATCTTAATTTTTCAGATTAATATAGCAAGGAGGTCTTTGATACCTGGAAAAATATATCTAATACATTTTCGCAATTTAAATGTTGCTTGCAATAAATTTCTTTTCATCAGGGTACACAGTTATGCTGCGTTCCATTGAAGTTGAATGTGGGATATTCCTACTTGATATCTCCGACCATAAATGCATTTCATTCCACGATATTTGGAAGATGACATTTAAGGAAACAAAACTGCAATGCTCCCGTTAGCTTAGCAGGGGTTTGACTCTCATTAGAGATGTCTCCTAGCAACACAACTGACAAACAATGCTGCAGCACTAGCATTTGTGCTTCAGTTGTACAATTATCAAAAGAGATTATAATGTTTTATACACCTGTTTCTTCAGGCAATTATTAAACAAAGCAAACTCATTTATCAATGTTACTTGATTAATAAAGTAATCAAGCAGCCTAATATACACTTAGAAATTGTGTTGCTATAGCAATGCAAAAAGCACTTTCCAATTTACTTGAATAAAAATACAGTCCTCCTTTCCTGATTAATATATTAAGCAATCACATGGTCATGCAGAACATCTCAGGTTTGTACATCCATAAGGAATCCCTTTCTCAATGGCGATAGCAGCAGTAATGACTGGTCAGCAAATCTCACGCTCATCGCTTTCAAATTACGTCACTTAAAGCATTGTTGCGTCACTCAAGGCCAACTAGAAGGCCTCAACCGGGACATATCCTAAAGATCACGCCCATCAAGAAAAAAGAAATAAATCTGATTGGCTGATGAATCTGACAATCTGTGCATTAGATGCGCATTCATTTGCACTCTTGAGGGAATCAGTGGAATTCTTAAGGCCTGAGCTCAAAATCACGCGCTGCTTCGGGCATGTGATTTGTGAAACAGTTGTTATACTTGTAAGCATCAAGGAAAACATTCTGACTGATTAAGAGTAGAAAGCGATTAAAATATGTAGGCAAAAAGGTGATTGAGACTGAAAGGATGAAAAATATTTATTTATTTGGCATGAGAAGTTCCCTATCGAGAGGTCTCTCCTATTGCGTAAGTAGCTTACGCTATGGGAAAACTCCGTTTCTCGAGAAATATTGAATTCTTTATGTAAAACGCATTGCAGCTGCACAGCAGACAGTAATGAACGAGGCAGCTCGGTCATTGGCTGTGCTGCGGCAACTGCTCGAACCAATGACAGGGCGACTCTGAACGCGTTCGCGCGCTCAGAGCCCACCGAAATTAGCATAGCCAGGCTATATAATGGGCACCCCGTCATACGAGTTCCTTTAGATTTAATCTCCTTCAGCGAAGACCTTCAGTCCCCGCGTGCTTCACCACCACCCGAGAACTCCCCGCTGCCAGTCCAATTCACACAACAGAGCGGTGGGTCTCATCTCGTTCGGCGCACCAGGGGACGACAGTGAAAAGGATGACAGCCTTTCCAATTGGTGCTGCATCCGACGACTGGCCGGGCTCGGCCTTCGACCCCGCGCCGTCGACATTAGCGGACACGAGCACGGGCACCAGCACGGTAAGAGAGTTCGCTGAACGCTTCACTGCAGCGAGCAAAACGTGTAAAACATTACCCAGTCCCCTTACAGGTGGCTGGAAATGTCTGTACAGCAGTCAATGGGCCAGTCACAGAACTCGCTCACCTGCAATCAAACGCCGTTTTCACGGCAACACACAGAAATCACAAAAAGAGTCATTTTCTGCCTGTGTCACTAAGGGGTCACGTGTCCACACTAAAGTGCGCACTCCCACATATCAATACTGTCCAAACAGTGCCGAATACTTTACCAGCTCGAGCTGGACGCCACATAAATGTAGATCGTGTGCCTATTGTCATGTATGCACCACTACACACAAGCACTGTTCCCACAGTTATAAACACTTCCCCAGTAAAAGCGGGAAATACTATAAATGTAGCGCGCGTGCCTGCTGTCCTGCACGCACCCCTACACACAAACACTGTATGCATGGCCAAAAACCCCGCCGCTAGCGGGAGGCTTTATGAAAGTGGCGCGCGTGCCTACCACAGTAGATGCACCCCCACCCATAAGCGCTGCCCATACAGTTCCAAACAGATCTCTGGCTCACGCCGCGAGCATCACAGATGCGACGCGCGAGCCAAGAAACTCCCCACTAAGAGCGGGAAGCTTTATGGAAGTGGCGCGCGTGCCTATTACAATGTATGCACCCCCACCCGTAAACACTGTCGTTTCAAACATTTCTCCGGCTCTTGCTGAGAGCATTACGGAGATAGCGCGCGTGCCTGTAATCTCACACGCACCCCTGCACTCAACAAAGCTGCTCAGCGCACGCCCGCGCCTCTGAGAGCTGTAAGCTCAGTGTTAGCACATTTTCTGCCTGTGTCACTAAGGGGTCACGTGTCCACACTAAAGTGCGCACTCCCACAGTTACAAACACTGTATGCATGACCAAAAACACCCGCCGCATGAGCGGGAGGCTTTATGTAAGTGGCACGTGTGCCTACTACAGTATATGCACCCCCACCCATAAGCGCTGCCCATACAGTTTCAAACAATTCTCTGGCTCATGTCGCAAGCATCACAGATGTGACGCGCGAGCCAAGAAACTCCCCGCTAAGAGCGGGAAGCTTTATGAAAGTGGCGCGCGTGCCTATTACAATGTATGCACCCCCACCTGTAAACACTGTCTATACAGTTTCAAACATTTCTCCAGCTCACGATGCGAGCATTACGGAGATAGCGTGCGTGCCTGTAAGCTCACACGCACCCCTGCACTCGGCACTCAACACTCGCCTCCAGGGAAAACGCGCAATGCCCCCTTTTTCTTCTCAAAGAGCACGGACGCGCTTGCCCAAGTCTGGCCGAGCCGCCCCTTGTATGCTTTTCCCCTGATCATGATGCTACCTCAGGTCATCAGTCGGATCAGGGAAGTGAGATGTGCAGTGCTCCTGGTAGCCCCACTCTGGAACAACCAAACGTGGTTTCCAGAACTGATGCAGATGATGCAATCTGCCCCATGGCCGATTCTGTTGAGGCTAGACCTCCTCAGGCAGGCCAGCGGGATGATTCTTCATCCCGCCCGATCTGTGGGCCCTCCATGCATGGCCCCTCAATGGGTTCCCGAGAACCTCCCCAGTGGAGTTTTGAGAACCATCACTGAGGCGCGAGCACCCTCTACGAGGCTTATATGCCCAAAAGTGGAAAGTGTTCAGTGACTGGTGTGATACCAAGAGCTTGAACCCCAAATCGTGTGAGATACCATGTGTACTCGCCTTTTGCAAGAGCTGCTGGAGGCGGGCCACACACCCTCCACGCTCAAAGTCTATGTGGCTGCCATAGCGCGTCACACAATCCTGATAAAGGGCGTTCATTAGGGAAAAACGACCTAATCATTCGTTTCCTAAGAGGCTAGGAGGATGAACCCTCCTCGCCCCCCCTCGGTGCCGATCTGGGACCTGGCCACGGTCTCTGGACGCACTCAAGAGTGCCCCGTTCGAACCTCTCCAAACCGTGCACCTTAAACAGCTCTTGCTGGCGCTCGCCTCAGTCAAGAGAGTGGGCGACCTGCACGCGCTGTCATCAAGCGCTGCTTGCCTGGAATTTGGACCTAACGACTGCAGAGTTGTCCTTAGGCAAAGCACGGGTATATTCCTAAAGTGCTCTCCACACCCTTCAGAGCACAGGTGATATCTCTGGCAGCGTTATCGTCCCCAGCAGATGAAAGTGACGCTAATTTACTCTGCCCGGTCAGGGCGCTCAGAGTATATTTGGAACGTTCTGCCCTGTTCAGACAAACGGAACAATTATTCGTATGCTTTGGCGGCCGCACTAAAGGTCTCACAGTCTCAAAGCAAAGAATATCGCGCTGGATAGTGGATGCTATAGCGCTAACTTATGAAGCCAAGGGCCTTCAATGCCCTTTAGGCGTCAGAGCTCACTCTACGAGGAGCATGGCCTCCTCGTGGGCTTGGTCGAGTGGGATACCCATTGAAGATATTTGTGCGTCGGCGGGCTGGGCCTCGCCTTCGACATTTATCAGGTTTTATAACCTACAGGTCCCCTCATTGCATTCCAACATTCTATCAGCCTGACTGTAGAATGGACTGGAGTATGTATATGCTGAGCATTATCTCCTCCCTTATAAGGTCCGTCTCTGACCGACTTAGAGGATTTTTTTATGCATATCAGTACATAGAAAAAATGCATTCCAACATTCTATCAGCCTGACTGTAGAATGGACTGGAGAATGTATATGCTGAGCATTATATCCTCCCTTATAAGGTCCGTCTCTGACTGAGAGGATTTTTTATGCATATCAGTACATAGAAAACTCAGTACATAAGATATGTGCTTGTGTTTGTACTATGAGCGCCCCACCATGGACCACCTTGGAGGGGCGCTCTATAATATCCCATTATGTAGCTCGCCGTTGGCCGGCTTGTGGAATAATCACTTTGCTTTAAGGTTCAGGCATCTGCCTCTGGCTTTATAGAGCGAAGTCAGCACGCACAGCGTTTTACATGGTGTTCCCATAGCGTAAGCTACTTACGCAATAGGAGAGACCTCTCGATAGGGAACGACTTGGTTACTAACGTAACCTCGGTTCCCTGAGAGGAGGGAACGAGTATTGCGTAAGCTGCCGTGCTTGTGCTTGGTCAGTTCGCTTCAGTCGATTGAACCTAAAGGAACTCGTATGACGGGGTGCCCATTATATAGCCTGGCTATGCTAATTTCGGCGGGCTCTGAGCCATTGGTCGCGCGTTCAGAGTCGCCCCATCATTGGTTCGAGCAGTTGCCGCAGCACAGCCAATGACCGAGCTGCCTCGCTCATTACTGTCTGCTGTGCAGCTGCAATGCGTTTTACATAAAGACTTCAATATTTCTCGAGAAACAGAGTTTTCCCATAGCATAAGCTACTTACGCAATACTCGTTCCCTCCTCTCAGGGAAACGAGGTTACGTTAGTAACCGAGTCGGCTTTGAAGACCCTGAGAATTCGCCACTGGTGTAATCTAACTACAAAAATATTTACTGTAATCTAATACATTTTAGTCAAGTAGTGTAAACCTTTACATATGAAATTCTGACAGTTACTGACTTTTAATTAAGTTAATTACTTTGAATTACAGTACATTACTTTGATTACACATACTTCATAAATTATGTATTTAAAAATGAAATACATTTAAAATACTAATTATGTTTATATGTTCTTCTATTTGAATATATGTGAGAGCTGAAGGGCCTGCACCCCTTACTATGGTGTGGTGCTGAGTTTATGACTTGTGCAACAGTGAACAACATTAACATAACTTTTAATTACTTCTTCAGCACTGGCATATTTTTTTCACTTGTTTTGACTGTAAACAAGGTAATAACAAGTGAAAATCGGCCAGTACAGTAAGACAAAATGCTCTTATATTAAAAATATTTTAAAAAAAAAGCCTAAATATCTTGTGCAGAGTAAATGTATCTTAATTTTTTTTTATTTTTTTTTAAGTAATCGTGCCTGGTAACAGGTGCATGTAAAATGGCTAGAAATGGCATTTTAGCATAGCATACAGCTAAATATTCACATGAAAATATACACAAGGTTAACACTTTCTGCTGCTCCAAAATTACTTCAAAACCCCACAGAGTGTACAAAACACATCCTTTTCTGATTTAATTGAGGCCATATCCACCTTTTCATTGAAAACCATTTAAGAGCACCCTCTGTCTGATCGTGTGATTGTAACAAATCACAAGAAAATGTTTCATCTCTGGTCAAACATTTCTTGGATTGTTATGTATATAAATGTATAAAAATAAAATTTTGTATTTGAAATATGTAATCCCATTTCTTGTATTCCATTACCCCACAGCTCTGTTAGAAAGTAAAGTAATGAGTAATGTGATAACTTTTTCAAATAAGTAATCAATACATTTATCTGATTACAATTTTAGAGAAGTAATTGTAGGTACTGAGTACTTTTCCTGTGGTAATATGTTGTTTTTGTCATTTTTGGCAGTTCAGTTTGGCATTCTTGACCGTTTCGAGCAGGTGTGGACTCTATAGGGAGAACCTGTCACAAAGCAAGAGCAAGTCATAGACCCAAGAGCAAAATGATGATTTAGTTACAATAAATCATCATTTTAATTGTGCTGGCGAAGACTGGAGATCCTGGCACCGGCTGCAGTTAAGAGGAATCCTCTGTTGAAGCTTTGTGAGCGAAGAGAACAAGTGTACAGCATATTGGAAGGCAATCATGGCGGTACTTCACACCCAGACCTCTGCGCTCAACATAAAGACAGGACACGAAACACAAGACAGAACATGGGGCAATAATGTCATGGTCCTGTCAGACAAAAACACAACCTGGCAAGGTGACAGGACAGTGACATGACTGTGAGCATTGGCAGATGCAACTAGGAACCCCCTCCATGGTTGAGGGCAGAGACTGGGGAACGGCCTCCTTGCCCGTGAGCATCAGCAGAGACTGGGGAACAGCCTCCGTGGCCGAGAGCACTGAAAGAAATGGGGAAACAGCCTCCGTTGCTGTGGGCACCGGTAGTGACGGGAACAGTCTCCGTGGCTGTAGGCACTGGCAGTGACAGGGGAACAGCCTCTGTGGCTGTGAGCACTGGCAGTGACAGGGGAACAGCCTCTGTGGCTGTGAAGACTGACACGGACTGGAGAACAGTCTCTGTGGCTGTGGGGACAGGAAGTGACAGGGGAGTAACCTCCATGGCTGTGAGCACATGCAGTGACTGGGGAACAGCTTCCACAGATGGGAGCACTGGAAGTGACAGGGGAACAGCCTCCATTGCTGTGAAGACTGACATGGACTGGGGAACAGCCTCCATTGCTGTGAGCACAGGCAGTGAACGGGGAATGACCTCCATGGTCGTGGGCAGTGGCAGGGGCAGGGAAACGACCTCTAAGGTTGTGGGCACTGAAAGGGACAGGTCAACAGCCTCCATGGCTGTGAGCACAGGCAGTGACTGGAGAACAGCTTCAACAGCAGTGAGCACAGGCAGTGAGTGGGAAAGGACATCTGTGGCCATGAGCGCTGACAGTGGAAGAAGAACGGCTTCCATGGCCGTGGGACCTGGTACTGTTAGGGAAATGGCCTTCGTGGCCATAGACACTGGCAGCGGCAGTGGACTGGCCTCCATAACCATGGACGCTGTCAGCGGCAGGGGAACGGCTTCCGTTGCTGTGAACGCTAGCAGGGAAGAGGGAATGGTCTCCATGGCTATGGCTGCTGGCAGCAGTAGAGAAACAGCCTCCGTGGATGCTGGC
Source organism: Xyrauchen texanus (assembly GCF_025860055.1). NCBI lineage: Eukaryota > Metazoa > Chordata > Actinopteri > Cypriniformes > Catostomidae > Xyrauchen > Xyrauchen texanus. Next base: position 16,687,218 of record NC_068279.1, read on the forward strand.
AGCAGCAGGGGAACGGCCTCTGTGGTGCCCAGCTCCTCCTCCTCCCCCTCAGGCGGTGACAGGTTCATCAAACTGGACCATCAGGACTTGGCACTTGGAAGCCATATCAACGTCCATAACGTTCCCTTTGGCTCCGCAATCTTTCTTACAACTCACAACTGGACCCGTGTGCTCAACACAAAGAGTGTTGAAATAAGAAGTAAATGCTGAATTAAATAAAAAACTTAAATAAGCAGTAAATGCACATTTTAAGAGTTAATTAGGTAATTTATTCAGTTACATTCTATGCTGTTAAAGGAAAAACATGAGTTTAGCTGTATTGTAGAGACGTCACAACTTTAAAAGATTTAAACTTGATGTTATTTAAAACTACAACTTGATAGTCAATGCTATATTAAAGTGTATTATTTTTATCATTAAAATGTATTCGTTAATACAATGCCATTTATACAATTATATTCGTATACAGTATATATAAAACAAGCTCTATCTCTCTCTGTCTCTTGCACTTTTAAAAGGCATACTTATTTTCTAACACAAAAGCAGCTATTCAACAGGCAGAACTTCAAGTTCAAAGCTTGAAAAAGTTCAAGCTAAGATGACTTAAACTCTCCTTACATTTGTTGTGCCTGCATTAGCACTAATTTTGCATAGACATACTGAAAAATATGTGCAACAGCATACATTCAAGTATATAAATATGTTACAATTATGTTATAACATGCTGATACACTCTCAGCTCACATGCACTCTGTGTCAAGGAACAGGTAATAAGCTGCAAGGATAATGTTGTATACATTTTTAACACTTATCACATAAAAATGTGTAGAAAATGAGATTTCTGATTATAACCATATGTCTGTTTTTTTTATTATTATTATATAATTAATTAGACTGCATGTGAGACTGGGAGTGCATGTCTGCAGCCAGAATGCTCTACAACAAGACTGATTTAACAAAAAGTTGTGACAACAGAACTCTTGCATGATTCAAGGCATGTACAGTATTTACTGCAGCAAACTTTAATCAATTTATTATAGTAAAATAGAGGTAGAGATAAGATCCCATGAGAAATTATTACTGTCGAGGGGCTAATTAGCTTATCAGTCCAGCGATTCCCATCATTAGCTTTGTGCTAGGACTTCAGCAAAGACTCTGTGGTATTGTGTAATATGCGCTTGCTTTGTGGCCATATAATGTAACAGTCGGAAATGTTTAGTTACGAGGTGAGATTTTTATTCGGAACAATTTGGGCTTCATGGTGAGCCCGAATGTGGAGCTCAGATCAAGCTCCTGCCCCGGAACATTCTCTATGTGCAGACAGTGGAGCAGAGTGGTTAGGAACACAAACATCTCCAGTCGGGCGAAGCTGTCACCAAGGCAACGGCGTATTCCCATTCCAAATATCATTACCTTCTCAGTTAGGTTTTTATTTAGGTGACCAGACTGAGTGAGGAACCGCTCTGGTCTGAAGGACTCTGCATCACCCCAAATCTCCCTTTTGGGCAAATTCAGACAAAAATGTATATATTTAGTTATTTGTACAGCTAATGTTAACTATTACAAAGCAAAACGCAAATGAAAAAGCCTTAGGAGACATGCATACACATATGAAGAAAACATAGGGAGAATCTGATGATAATTACATGTCGTGATTGACTTGATATTGGTTGATGAACACACATGTGTCTTTGGGAATGAAGTATCCATTGAGTGTAATGTTTTCAGTTGTGCTATAACATGTTGGAGGCAAAAGAAGAATGTGAGTTTCTGTTTAATTAGATTAAGCCAATCTTATGGCTATAGCGTTACATTAGAAAGCTTAGAAACACTTACCAGTGAGGTATAGTGAAAGGCATGTAGGATGCATGGCGGAACACCTCATATATGAATGCTTCAGTGTATGGCATATTTGGCTTGTCTTTAAACTGCGGTAGTCTGTTCATCCCAACCTGGTAATCTAGGTGAGAACATGCAACAAATAATAAACTACCATTTTAATTTAATCTTGATTTAGCAAACATGAACAGCCACACAGCTAGTTTTAACAATGGATACGTTTTTTTTTTTTTTTTTTTTTTAAAGCAAACAACTACAGCATAATGCTGGATGCTTTCATGACATACCTCTTTGGTTTCTAGATCAACTTCTGAGGAAGTCTGGTGTCAACAACTTTGTGTGATCAATTATGTGAGACCGAGTGGTTTAAACTCTCGAAGTTGAGGGAATTAGGCCCACAGAAGACTATGAAAGAACTTATTTTGAGTAGTTGACCTCAGAAATATGAGATGTGCATTGTGGGAAATAGTTGTATACTAAAAATGTTATCTAACATGCCATTTGGGTTGAAAATGCAGACAGAAATTGCAAATACTAGCATAATTTGTCTTCTTAATACTGAATTTCTACATACAAGAATGTTGTGATTTTATGCTACACATGTCTGTGCTGTACAATTATAATAATTTGCACTGTTTGCAGTCACTTCTGTGCGAAGTGTTTCAGTACCACAATAAAAATAAAAATGTGTTGAGAATTAAGTCATAACGTTACGAAAATAAAAGTAATTATAATCTATAGAATTAGAATAATCTAATAAAAGAGAATAAACTCATCAAGTTTCGTGAATAAAGTTGAAATTTACGAGATTAAAGTTAGAGTTGGGGTACTTAAGTTCGTAGTCAGAGTCATGAGTCCAATTTGAATGGACTTGGACTTGACGCAGATGCATTTTTACTCTGACTCGAGCCTTTGGGATTTTGGGAGCCCATGACATTTGATTTGTGATGCAATGAACAACATAAATAAATAAAAATAACAAAACAGAAATAAATGGGCAGTCTGTCTGCAAGCAGTTGTAGACGTAGCCAGAGTTTGTTTCACCGTAATGAACGAACAGACCTGCAGAGCTTATTCACTTATACACTTATTCAACTACTACGCTCAAATGTTACTATGGAGACTGCTGTATTACATCGATTACCGAGGTGGCTCTCATGACAAAAACAAAGACAGGTATGTAGCAATGCACTAGAAACTACAAGGCCATTTCGCACAGCGCGGGACCTAACAAATGGTAAAATCACACGCAACATTTTTGCAGCCAAGACGGTGCTCACATAGCAGTTTTGTCATGATTAAGAACTACATTAAGTCAAGTCAGCCACATCATGTCTCTCACAGTTAACTAAAACAACTTATCAAAATAAAATTTAGAAAAATATTATTAATATTGGGCTATCAAGTCTTTTTAGGTGTAATGTATCCACACTTACAGGCATCTGTATTCTCTTGTGGTCCACGCAGTGTTGTTAACTTTAACTGGTCCTTGATTAATAAACTGTAACTTTTTAAATAGTCTGGGAAAATGTTTTATTTCTAAAGCAGACTGCAGGGGGCCTGGGTTGCTCAGCAAGTAAAGAAGCTGACTACCACACCTGGAGTCGCAAGTGCGAATCCAGGGCGTGCTGAGTGAATCCAGTCAGGCTTCCTAAGCAACCTGTTTGCCTGGTTGCTAGGGTGGGTAGTGTCTCATTGAGTTAATCTCGTCGTGGTCGCTATAATGTGGTTCTCGCTCTCGGTGGGGCACATTGCGAGTTGTGCGTGGATGCTGCGGAGAATAGAGTGAAGGCTCCACACACGCCATGTCTCCGCAGTAATACTCAACAAGACACGTGATAAGATGCGTGGATTGATGGTCTCAGATGCGGAGGAACTGCGATTCGTCCTCCGCCACCCGGATTGAGGCGAGTCACTACAAGAGGACCTAGAGCGCATTGGGAATTGGGCATGCCAAATTGGGGAGAAAAGGGGAGGAAAAAAAAAGCAACTCTTAAAAACATATAAACGGCTCCTATTTAGTGTTTTTCTATTTTAAAAGCATCCATGAGTTGCTTAAAATATGTTTTTTTACATTTGAAATATGAAGTTATTTTTGGGCAGCGAAATGTTGTTTTTATAATTTAATTATAGATTGCGTGATCAGAGGTCCCCGTTTATTACACAGAGCAGTCACAGGATTTGGTAGGGTCACTGATTTTTTTCCCCCCTTAAATTTAATCTCCTCATTGTCCTTCTCGTTATTGTCTCTGGTATTGTTTGCAGAGAAGAACATTTATTTTGTTGTGTCGCATGTTGATTTGACGATGCATTCATTCTAGTCTTCAGCAAATCAGCGTGTGTATGGAGAGTCAAAACAGCACTGTTTCTTTACAATTAATATTATTATTAATATATTAGGATCATCTTCTCTACCATCTTCTCTCATATTGGCTGTTGCTCCCGGAAGTCGCTCTTCATTTGCATAAAGTAAAAAATTGCATCGCTGAAGACACCCACATCCGGTGGCTAATTCGCCATCGCTCGTGTTGCCGTAAGTCGCCAGCTCTCATTGAAAATGAATGAGATGAGGTCATTTTGTCACTGCGTGTTGCTGGTAGTGTGAACGCAGCTTAACTTCTCAGCGAGTGCTAATTACTACTATGTTGACTCATTATTTTCCCAAACCAGTTGGCAGATAGAGACAAAAAATACATTTCTGTATATGTATTAGTTTTTAGATAGGGTTAATTTTAGATCAAACTAAACTAAATTGAAAGGCCAAATTGAAAATGAAGTAGAAATAAAAAACATTACAATTCGAAACAATAATAACTCTGGTTTTAATGACTAATGCAGCTTTCACTTTCTTTAGTCTATGTTTGAGTGGCGGGGAAAAAGCAACAAATAACTGAAATGTCAACAGAACATAATAAGAATTGTGTTGAAGGACAGTTTTGTCTTCATACACCTAAATAAGGTGCTTCCTTTGTGAAACCACTTTGAAGTTTGTTCAGCAGGAAACTAATCATAAAATATAGAGGTGTTTTTGTAACATTTATATTGACAATTTTGTTTTCTTAGTTGTCAAAGTTAAAATAAGCTTAAAATATTGATGTTTGAGTTTACGGTTACAATTTGAATTCAGATTATAAACAGATTAATTTGGCCCCTTTTGGACTCGACTCGGAATCTGCCTTTTATGGACTCAGTCTTGAGTCTGACTCGGTCTTGGACTTGTCGATTATTTAAAGACTCAGACTCAACTAAGGTGGACTTGAACCCAACACTAATTAAAGTATCAATATTTTAAGGATAAAGTCAAGAATAAAGTTGAAGTAGTAATATTTTGCAAATAAAGTCAAAATTATGAGAATTCAGTTGGAATATTAGGAGAATAAAATCATAGCAATTTTTTATTAAAATAGTTATGTTTTGAGAATTAAGTGGTAAAGTTATAATAAAGTAATAAAATTAGAGGTACTTCTGGCCCTGTAGATCTGATAATTTTTTTTATTATTGAAATCTCATTTAACTAAATAAGTTCCTGTCTGTGGCAAATTCCTAATTTTCCTAAAGACCAAAACAAGCGTGGCCGAAAAGGAGAAAGTTGAGTTCTATTGCATTCAGACTTTATAAGCTTTAAATATCTCGTACGCATTGCTTTCAAAATAGTGGATTTGATTTTACATTGTTTTTGGTTTCCTGTGTCTGTCATAGCAAACCACGGCCAATTGAGATCCAGTTTCCCCAAGATGCAGAAGGATAGCTGAAGAAATGGATATGCATGAGGGAAAAATGCATTGTTTCCAATAAACAGAATGTTGTTTTCATTGGCCCTTTTGGTTCTTTACCAATCTCCCTGAAGAGTTTAGCCTGAATGTCTGGAAACTTGATTAGATATAAAAGGCTCCAGTGTAAACCTGTGATGATAGTGTCAAAACCTAAGAAGAAGAAGAAAAAAGAGGCATTGATTATGATTATAATCTGTAAATGGCCTCAGAAAACAAAGGGCAACCAAATCGGCAATAGACATAATTGCGAAAGATTAAACATTCTTGGTTTAAGATTCTCAGGCTCCTCACAGGGGTCTGCTAAACACTCTTTAATGGTCTAGAACTAAGATGCATAAATTGATACAAGAATGAATGATGTAAGCAAAGACCACATGAAAAAAAAAATACATCTAAAGCAAATTCTCAGAAGAACTCAAATTCTGATACTGGTAGATCAGTCTGCAGTGCCTCCCCTGTGACAAGAGCACAGAGCAAGGAAAAACATCTGGTTCTGGATACAAATGTATGTCTTTAACTAGCGAAGCTATTAGTGTAATAACATCCCATGGAGGAGGACTGCAATCCTGAAAGGCATGTGTTTATATCTGGCAATGTCTAAAAGTGTGATGAAACATCTCATGTAATCACTGCATAGATGTTTTAATAAATGCTTCAGTTAATGAATTGTTACCTAACAATCTCCACAATGTTTCTAGATCTCTGCACACATGCTCATAATTTTGATTCACGGTTCTGTTCTACTTCTAATAGAATAACAGTATTGTTGAATACAATGGTGTTCACATTCTCTCATTTAGTCTCTCTGGTTTCTCACCAGCTCCAAAGATGTCAATGACACTGTGCACGATCTGTGAGTTGCTGAGCATGGCTTTTTCCCCGTCCTCCTGTCTGTCCTCACTCATCGCAATCAGAGCATCAGTGATGTCCCGGATACAGTTCTGCACAAAATCAAAATCAATGTCAAGATAATCAGACTTTCACTGTCTAAAAAAAGTGTAAGAAAATTAAATATATATACTGTGATATCTATTAAAAGCACTATTTCTCATATCACATTTTCTTCCTAGCAATGTATACATGTGTGCTTTTCCCTGGATTATTAATGCCAAATTAAAAATTCAAATGTGCATAGGAGCCAAGGGCGGACTTGGAAGAGAAATGGGTCCTGGATTGCAAATATCTGGTGCAAAAGTTGTTGAGTTGGTGTTCCGGTTCTCCCTATGGCCAGTCTGCCCCTGATGGGAGCATTTTAGGATGTGAAACAAAACAGAAACAAAGGCTCACTTCACAGATGCTCCAAAGAATAAATTCAAGTCTCGTAGCAGCACAGTCTTTACATTTTAGAGTACACCTTAGGTTCTAGTAAGAGCCATATATTTTATAGCTAGCAACAACAATGTAAGGAACATAAGCAGAAACTTACATGGTAAAGTCAACATTATAAAAATACAATAATATAATTAAATAATTTTATTAAAAAAGGACATACAGTGGACAATTACTGTCAAAAGTTCTTCCGATTAAATCTAGCAATAAATGAGAATAGTATATGGAATTGAAGTCTAATTACAATTCTTTCCATTTTTCCTTGGAAACTCATACACTCAACTCTAGAAACAATCCCCAACCCCCCTAATACTAATTATGTGACTTCAAATGTCATCCTTAATAATGTTGATAACCATAAAAATACATTTCGACTTGTCCCTCATTTTCTTTGCAAAAGTAAAATCGAGGCAATTCCAATGAAAGTGAATGGGGCCCATTTTTTGAGGGTTTAAAGGCAGAAATGTGAAGTTTATAATTTTATAAAAGTGCTTACATTAATTCTTTTGTTAAAACTCATGTGTTATTTCAGCTGTAAAGTTATTTAAATCATTGTACAGGATTACAGGGTTTTCTGTGTTAGATCGTCATATAACTTTACACAGAAAAGTTAAATGAGTGATTTCATCACACTAAAATCATGGTAACATGCATATTGTTTTGTGGTTTTACAGTACTTCTGAAACAGTGAGTATTTTAACATTTATGGATTGGCCTCATTCACTTCCATTCTGGTGCCTAACACAGATTTTTTTTAAAGAAATGAAGGGACGTTGAAATTAAGTTTTGTGGGAATCAACAATATGCCACAAATGCTGTCGATTGAGCTTAACTTGTATTGCACTAGGAAAAATACTTAAAGTTCTTCAAATGAAGTGCAAACATATAAGCTATATTAATGGATTTTTTTGATAGTGAACTTTGAGACAGTGGAGCTGTCAAGCTTCATAATCCATAAAACCTGTCAAACTTCACCATCTGTCTGTCCACTCATCTGATCTCACCTCCACTTTATGAGAAGAGATGCAATGTGATCCTCCTGACACTAACAATATGCCAATAATCTTTGTGTTCAGTCTCAGTACAAATAAGCATTTTCCTGCAGGAATGTTTTGTCTACTCATCACTTTATTCTGATATGCAGCTCTGACAGAATAGCATACTAGAGGTTATTGTAAATTCTCTTCAATACCCTATCAAAAGTGATGAGATGTTCCTTGATGTTGCGCTCCATAAAGTTGTTCATCCTGTCAATGTATTGGACCATCTTTCTGAGAGATGGACTGGGCAGGTAGCGGAAGATGGGGAAAAAGTCTGCCAGATTTCCAGCAGCAAAGATGCGCAGCACTTCGTTATTGATGTGGACGATGGTGAGGAACTCTTTATCATTATGTGCATATCGCTTCCCAAAGCACAGTGTGCAAACCACATTGGCAACCGAGGTCACCAGCAGCTTGACAGGGTCGAGCCCTCCATCTCCAGCCTCATCTCCCTGAACCTTCAGAGCCTCGACCATCTCCACCGCCTCTGTACATATACACTGCTCCAGGAGACAAGATGCACTTGAGTCCCGGGCTTCAGCTTGAGAGAAGTTCCTCAGGGCATTTCTGCAGATCTTTTTGTGAAGTAACCAAGCTTCACCATACTTCTCACTAAACGTCATACTGGTGCCATTAGCAACTGCAGAGAAGGTGAAAAGATCAGGCCGCCCAGCAAACGCCTCTCCTTGCCGTACCAGAGCCTCCTTGATTGTGGAATAGCCACTCAAAACCACCACTACAAGAGAACCCATCTTCATCTGGAACACATCTCCGTACTGAGACCTCAGGTTGGTTAGGGACAAATGGATCTGTTCTCCCAGCTGGAGAAGGTTGCCTATTAGAGGCCAGGGTCTGGGACCCGGGGGCAAGGAGCAGCTTGGTCCTCTCCGCCAACTATGGAGAGCCAGCAAGAGCAGAGTGAAGCAACAGAGGACTACAGTCACTCCAGATGCCATCATGCGGTAGACCTCCTCAAGAAACATGGCATATGCTGCAAAAAATATGGAACTATATTTAGACAATGACTAAGCTATTTAAAGCTCAATAGAATTTATTTTAAAGCATCAAGTTGTAGAGCTATTACATTCATCATTTGTAATATGCAATTGATTTAAAATAACACCCAATTGATTAGTTCCTCAAGTGTCTTAAGTGTCCAATTTTACCAGCTGTCCCATTTACCTAGATTCACCCTAAAACACAAAAATATGCATGGAGGGACTAGTTGCTCTCGGTGTAAAGAGCACTTATCACACAGTCAACATTTGCACTCAAATAATCTGGTGGAAACAGATATTGAAGATAAACTGCGCCTTGAAGTTTTGCTGCAGTGGTGTAGTGTGTAAAGATAGAATGTGCATTTTTCGTGCGGAAGGACATGTGTTCAATTTCCTCTTTTGTCCAACTTTTACCCATACCCTTTCTTTAATAGGCTACTACATTTAATAATAAATACAAATTAACACAAAGTTTGATTACCTCGCAGTGATTTGATCTGGGTAAATATACGTTTTTTTGGCACAGAAGCCACAGTTTTATTGCAATTAACCATAGTGTTACTACAGTAATATGGTGTTAATATAGTAACTATGCTTAATTTAGTGGTTACTATGATTTTACTGCAAAATGTCATAGTGATACTATGGTTACTGTAGTAAAACCATGGTCAATTTTGTAAAGTAAGGTTAGGGTTAGGTTTAGGGGTAGGGGTAAGGTGTAGGGTGTCTGTGGGACTCTAAATAAACTCAATAAGCACAATGCTTTTTAAATAGGAGTGCAAATATCTGCCACAAATAGCATCTAACACTATTTGCACGTAGAATATGCTTTTTGTTGCTATTTAGACGATGTAAATAGCATCTATTGTTTTTTGCACTTAGAATACTGAGCAAATAACATCTAATAGCCTCTGACAAAATATGCAGGACTATTTTAAACATTCAATCTGTCAATAAAAAGAAGAAGGGGCGTTACAGAAAGAAAAAGGTTTAAGGAAAAGAAGAAACTTGACAATATCCGTTACTGCATGGATGTATACAATTAAACCTAAAGTATTAAATGCACCCAGAATAAGAATAGATTGAACTGAACAGAAAGAGAAAAAAGGGACATTTTCATAATGCAAATGAAACCATCTAGGTATACATATTACTATCTTACCTTTGCGTCTTCTATTGGCGAATTCCGTGATTGCCGTAAAATACTTAAAAAAAAGTTTCACTCGCAGAAAAATTGCATCGTTAAAAATCGCTCTGCGTAAGTAAGAGTCTTGTACTCAAAAGAACATGAGAACTCAGGAGGGGCGTAGGGGAAGATCTGATCTCCTATTGACCTATTGTAATCAGTTGACAAGCATGAATGTATTACATGTCTGTGAGCCAAATAAATAAAAACAGATATACTAATGAATGAAGAAATGTTAAATATAGTAAGGAAAATGTTATAGTTAAAAAAAAAAAAATCGTGTGCTTATTTCCGTAGTATGGTAGTGTCCTAAAACTACATTTTCCTAAAAACCCACAGTGCATTTAAAATCGAGGAATCAATAGCAAGCAGATTCGATTAAATCAGAATCAGAATGAGCTTTATTACCAAGTATGCTTAAACACACCCAAGGAAATTGTCGTTGCTTCCAGTGCAACGAAAATAAAAATATACATATACAATATATGCATACATACATTTTAAATATACATCTAAACATATAGGCTACGTAACAGTTAAATAAGAATAAAAGATACAACAGATTAATATGTAGGGGAGAGCGGGGCACAAACTTTTGGTTTTCTTACGTTTGTGTAGGCCTAAACGTTTGTGGTTCGATGTATTTGCATTTTTTCACATTAGTATCACACGTACCTATCTATTACACACATGTTGTCTTGTTGCATGAAAACAGCGTCTACTTTTTCGCAATCTAACTCGAAAAAGAAAGTGTAATGTTAAAACGTTACCCATAGGCGGGCACGTTGTTACGGGTGATGGGTACAATCACTGACGTGCGGTCTGGGTAGGCAAACTAGGCACTGCCTACCCTGCCAAAATTCAAAAATAAAATGTTTATTAAATAATAAACTTGTATTTGTATTTTTACTTTTTATTCTTGTGATTTATATATCCAATATGTGTGTTATTCCAATTGTTTAGACGTTATGATGACAAATGTAGCAGTTACGTATAATCAACTAAAAACAAATGGTAGAAGAAGCAGCGCTTTTACGGTCCATTCATTGCAGACGACAAGCGGAAAACCCATGTTGCGCATGCGCACTTCGATCCTGTATTCTTTAACATGTACGGCAAAAAGCACAAATCTGCTGTGCCTTTTGACGTAAATATGTTATGCCCGTAATCATCTCCGTTAAGTATCAGACATGGACCAATTAAAATCGAGATATTCCTTGACATTTGCGTAGCTAACGGCATTACACCACAGCTAGCGTACATGCCTAATCCCCGCCAAATTCAAAATCAAAATGACAGCACCGGCCGTAATCACGGAATTAAGAATTTTTTCCAACTTCCAAGCTCGATTTTAATTCCAAATATGAGTTAATTGCAAGAGGGAGGTCTACGCCAGCCTTAGATGGACTAGTACAGCAAAAGGGCCCAAAAATTATCCGATCATTTCAAACTGATTGGTATGTAAGAAAAGATTGGCTATGTGGCTGTGCTAACAATCAGCGGCTGTACTGCTATCCCTGCCTGCTTTTTTCAACCAGTCAGACTGTTTTGACTTCAGCGGGATATTGTGATTTAACAACCTGCCCGCAGCTTTAACCAAGCATGAAAAGTCGTCAGCTCACATCCAGTGTCAAATTACACTGAAAATCTTTGGAAAATCTCGGTTCGACCTGGCACTTGACGAGCAAAGGAAGCTTTATATAACCTACCACAATGAAAAGGTAAAGGATTGTTGTATTGTATCTTCTGTTATAAAGATGAAGATTGCACATAAAAAAATAAGCACATAATGTTGTAAAAAATAAACAACTTATGTTCTGTTATATGTTCTGTGTTTTGACTATTTTGTATAATAATATCTAATGAAGATATATTAACAAAATCGTATATATTATATATAAAACATATATAAAATACATATACATTTCTTGATATGCCGCGCTTGTGCGTAACGTTCACTGTTATTACGTATTATTAGCTTAAACAATAAATCAGGTAATCTGGCTTTCATAACTCAGTGCCTAGCCTCTTTAAGACATCACCGCACGTCACTGGGTACAATGTAGCATGATCTGCAGCAGATGTCATTTTATGTCAATAAGAAGCCACAGCATTGACCGAAATAATGCATGGATTGATCGATGACAAAACACACGCACACTCCCGCACGCACGCGCGCATTAAGGGGACTTGTGTAAATTATATATCTGCCTGCATGGAATTTCGTAGTTTTTTTTTTAATTGGTGCACACTTGTAACGTGCCCCGTCGCCGCAACTGGGATTTTAACCTGATCACTTCTGCTGGCTATCTGAGAATTAAAAGACTATGTAACATGCTAGCTAAAAGATTGGACATTAAAATGATTAAAATTGGTGTTTTAAATAAACAATAAAAGCAGAGATGAAAATTTACTTTCATGTGAATTTTTACTTTTGCTACTTTTAAATGAACTTTTGGCGATATATTTGAACGTTTTTTTAATTTTCCGCAATTGTTTTTAATCTCAGCGTTGATATGGCAACAAGTAAACAGATGTTTAGTCTCACCAGTGTGTGTGGAAACGTTTAAACCACGTGTGGTACAACTAGCCCCGCGTTAGTTTGTGCCCCTTCAGCCCTGTGCCCTGTGATAACTTAAGCATGCAAGTGTCAAGGAGGGAAGAATCCTAAAATAAATAAAAATAAATACAAATAAAAACCTGTTACTTTTAATTGCCCAGTAGAAACTGAAAGTACATTTTGTGTGTCAGAATATTACTGGGCTTTGTGACTTATGGGTTTCTTCTGGCGTCTGTTATCTGTTAATAACAGACGCCCGAGTCTGTTATTTAGGGTGACATGTGTTAAGGAATTAACCACTACATATATGTTCAACTAAAATCATTTTATTCCAGTAATATAAAGAAACATATAAATACATTTTACATTTACATTTTATGCAAGATTATTTACAAGTAAGGGGCCTCCTCACACTATAAAGAATCATTTTTTTGACAAGAATCTTTTGAAAAAAATTGCTTTATGTGGAGACATCTAAATTAACTGGTTATTTTCAAGTAAAAAATATTATTTAATGTGACCGAATCAAGATGACTTCAAAACAATGAAAATAATTTGTAAGGGTTAGATCAAGTTAAAAGTTCTTAACTGAACATATAGTATACTTCTTTTTTTTTTACAGAGTACAATGTAATTTGGTTTGGGTTCCATATTTAATGTAAAAAAATAAATTAAAAAATTAAAAATAATTGACTGATAAATGTGGATGATTGTGATTGGTGTGCATATCAAGTGAGTGGCTTCTTTTTTTTTAGGTGTGTGTGTGTCTATAAACATTCTTCAGTATCTTCGTGGCGGTGGTGGTCCACCTCTTCCTCTTCCTGTCCCTTGACCTGGTGGAGGTCCAAGGCCATTACCTGGGAGATGCCCGGGTGCCCTGGGACCAGGCGGGCGAGTCACTGGTGCCCGGGGATTTGCTGCAGCCAAAGACACTTCCTTCTGAACACGTACCCCTTTCCCACTGGCTGCAGCACCTGGTTTTCCTGTCACCTTTAGTGATTTGCTGAGCTGTTCTGATGGTTTCTCTGCAATGAAAATGCAGAGTTCATCCAAGGAACATCCAACAACCAAGACAGTTGCACACTCTTATCAAGTTTAAAAATGAAAAATGTGTTTCAAGAGTTCAGAGGTGCTTTTTACAAAAAGACTTGTAGTAGGATCACCAGTAGGGGAAGCTATTACAATTTTCTTCAAGTATACAAGAACAGCAGAGACACAACAAAGTCATGGATAGTTAAACTAGATATTTAGCCCACTAACCAATCTCCTCAGTCGATGGAGGTGGAATCAGAGACTTGTTGGGCAGAAGATCTTCCAGGTCTTTCATCACCTGATTGGTGCTGTCCTTGTTGTTCCTCCTGTTCTTTTCCTCATCTCTTTGCTAAATGATACAGCAGGTAAAAAGAAACAAATAGCTGATGCTGTTGATGTTGATGTCAAACCACTTTATCAGAATTTACTTAAAAAGTTTACCAACCATTTGCATTTTCCGCTTTAAGTCCATGTTAGCTTTCTGATAAGCTTTGGACACAGCATTCAGGTAATAAATAGCCAACCTATCAGGGAGCAGATGCATACAGTACATAAGACAGGCAGGCAGGCAGGCAGGCAGGCAGGCAGGCAGGCAGGCAGGCAGGCAGGCAGGCAGGCAGGCAGACAGACAGACAGACAGACAGACAGACAGACAGACAGACAGACAGACAGACAGACAGATAGATAGATAGATAGATAGATAGATAGATAGATAGATAGATAGATAGATAGATAGATAGATAGATAGATAGATAGATAGATAGATAGATAGATAGATAGATCGGCTAGTCATGTGATGAGGAAAAAAATACTGAGCCTTTAAGTGACAACTCACACCATGAGCAGGACTGCAGAAATTATGAGGCCTGGATTGGAAGCATAACTGAAGATGTCTCCCATAAAGGCAGGCAAGTCTTTCTCTATAGTATCCGTGATCACATCATACATCATTTCTTTACCACTGTTGACATAAATGGTTCATTTACAAAGGGTCATGTTTTTTCTCATTCCAAATTTCTCAGGGAATTGGTGATATAAAGGAAAAATAAGAGTGACCAATGCAATGTCTGAGTTTACAGTGTTCATTGTGAGAACATATGTGTGTTTGCGGGTTGAAGTGTTACCTGAATGGTCCGCAGTCAAAGGAAGGTGACAGAGTCATAATAGAGTAAACCACAGGCATGAGACTCATGAAGAGGACAAGGAGGAGCAGTCCCATGTAGAAGTTATTAGAACGCGAGGCTTTGAACACTCTCGCATGTGGAACATTACAGGCCATCACTGCCCAACATTGGTAATACATAGAGCTTAGCAAACGCAACACATTTATACCCACCAGACCAGGGGCATAGAACGCACCCATCCTGAAACACATACACATTTCTATCATGTTGGATATTTTCCATTCTATTGTTTTCATGCTGAGCCATTGATGTTTTCTATTCCCTAACTCTTAACATAACCCAAACACAAAACCTTGTGCATTTTTATTTTTATTATGTCACACACACATTACTGCACCACCGACATCTTTAAACAGTCAATGGCATAGATGCTGCCTTTTCACTCCCCTAATTTTCTTACCAGATCATTCCCTGGTTGAAAATGAGTCCAAGTACATTACCACTGATGTCAAACTCTGCATAAGATGGCTGCAGAAACACAAACACGCGCACACACATGTGGATAAGTATCTGTTTGCTCTGAGGACAACACAACAAAAGATGTCACTCTCTCTATCTCTGTAATTAAGTGCCCTGAATGGTGTACTGTGTCTCTCTGTGAAGCTGCCCTATCGCCTATCCTGCCACCTCACGTGGTGTTCAGTTGACCTCGGATGAGTGAGTAGTATGCTACAGATATCTAGTGACAGGAAAATGAGGGCGAGAGGTCATAGCTATATGGAGCACAGTCATTTCTTGGCACAAAACATCTCTTATTGTAAATACTGTAGACCATACTGTTTCCATATTACAAGTTCCTGATCTCTACCCTGTTCTTGATGTGAACTTTTAGCATTGCTAAACTAAAATGTGTGATTAGATGAGGTTATCCTGTTCTAGAGATCTAGTGTTTCTACAGTGATCTTAAACATGAGTAATAGCAGGGTTTGATGATGAACGTACAAAGCCAGCTTCCAGGTCCCAACACCAGCAATAGTTGAGGAATCGCACTATCATGGCCCGTAAGAAGTCCCCAATCAGAATGGTCAGATATGACACCTGAATATCTGATACAGTGAGCTTCACAAACTCCTATAAGAAAAATAAACAGCAGGAAATAAAAAGTGAGACAATTAAATTTTAAGTACATGAATGAAAATAATTGGCTGTTGTTGACAGTTCTCAAAGATTTTTATGACGCTATGAAATTGATACCCGCTTGGCCAAATGCGGGTACTTTTACGCAGTGGCAGATTTTGTGGCAGGTGACCTGTACTGTATGAGGCCGTTCACATTGAAAACGTTATGTCCATCTGTGCTGTTTTTTAATTATTTTCTTTGTAACATGTACTGTGGCCCAGGGGTGCACACCACAACAAAATTAGCAAAGCAAATTAAAGCTGAAAACACAAATGAAATAAAACACAGCAGAATGAAATTAAGCCACAACCAAAGTCATTTTTTAAGGCAATTCTGTACATTCTGTGACCATCTTTGGAATGCTCCCGGGCAGGCAGAGCAGCTATTTTCAATGTAAACAACCAGCATAAAAGTACAGCTCTTATGTACTTGAATAATAATAACTTTATAACAAAAAAATTATTTTTATAGCACCTTTTAGCAATTTAGCAGTGCTTCACTAAACACAGTAAAGTGGTAAAAAATTACATTCATAAAGTTGTAAAAGTAAGGTTACAAAGTTTCACAAACAGACACAGATTCAGCAGATCTAATATCCCAGGGCAGGCTGTTCCATAATCGTGTGGGCTTTACTACAAAAGCTCTATCACTTTTGTTTTGCATCTTGATCTTGGAAACGCCAACAGTTCATGACAAGATCTAAAAGGTCTAACTGTTTTGTAAGGTCTTTAAAGTTCTGCTAAATATTCTGCCGCTACACCATGTAGTGAATTATTTGTGCTTAATAAAATCTTAAAATCAACCCTAATATGAATTAGCAGCCAATGCAAGGTAGCCAAAACTGGTGTTTTTAGTCGTGCAAAAGTACATTGATTTAAAGTTGAAAACAGGGCATTTCATTAATCAAGACGAGATGAAATAAAAGCATGGTCTCATCCTTAACTGATAAAAACAAGACTGAACTAACATCTTAACCTGATATACAAATTTTAATTAGTATCAAAATAGACACCCAAATTTCTCACCACCTGCTGAATATTTGGGACCACCTTATTAAGTGCTGACTCAATCTGACTTTCAAAAACACGACCAATTATAACAACCTCTGTTTTATCAGTATTTAACTGAAGAAAATTACATGACATCCAATTTTTTATATCTGCTATGCAAGCTTGAAAAACAATTAAATTTGTGAGATCATTAGGATTCAACAACAAATACAACTGTAGGTCATCTGCATACCAATGAACATTTATATTTTCGAATCAAAGAACAAAGCGGTAACATACAATATATAGAGAAAACAAGATTGGCCCTAACAAGGATCCTTGCGGAACACCACAATTTATTGTTGAAGAGGAGGACATCTCATAAAAAATGCCCTATTCCACAAATAGGAAACAAACCAATCTAAAACTTGAATGGGAAAAGACTGAAATCTCCAAAACGGTTGGTTAAGATTACGATTAAAGAAAATATTTAAAATAAGCAGGTTCAACTAATGCGCATGTGCATTCTTAAGTTGACTGACAGGCCATGTCTATATCTAGAAGGTGATTGGCTCTTTTACCTGTAAGACAGTGGCGGCTGCTGGTCTTTCAAAGAGGGGAAGCTCATTTTCGGCCTACATTATAAACTTATTTAAAAGTAAATTCTGCCCTATGAATGAACGAACGAACGAACGCTCTAAAACAAAATATATTAAACTTGGTAAAACTGAAACAAGGAATGTGGTGTATAATTGTGTGAAATGTATTATGCAAATTGACTAGCAATTTCGGCAAACAAATATAAAGAAATAGGTTGCAGCAGTTTGTCTTTCGACTACACTTGAGAAATCCGCGATGGGACTGAGCGCGAAATAGCTTCAGTGACTTCTTATAGTACAGATTCGCTGTCAATCAAAAGGAGATGCAGTCTTTCGACAGATCCTCCAATCATCACGCGGAAGCCCGGAGTCCGGGCCAGCCCACTCCTCATTCACCCCCAGAGACGCTGAGCGTCCGTGGGCGGGACATAATCGCAGCATTTATCCAATGACCGTCTATTTTCGGAGCACTGAAAAAAACTGTTCAGAGCAGCCCCGTTGAAGTCAATGGACGCTCGGCTTCAACAGGGAAATGCACTGACGCTACGGGAATGTATGAGAAGTAAATCGAGTCAACCGACCTGCTATATGTAATGAAGCTGATTCTGAACGAACTCGTCTTCGAGATGAACGTGTTCTAACGCATTTTTAGTCAATAAATTGTTTACACAATAGTACATATTTGACCATTATTTTTTTGACATTATAGGGGAAGCTGAGCTTCCCTTGCAGTCTTAAAGAAATCCCCACTGCTGTAAGACGGGACTGCCATTTCTACATCTTCCCAATGAAATTAAGCATCAACACAGCGAAAAAACTGTAATAAAGCCACAACACAGCGAAAAAGCTACAATACAATGCAAAAGGCACAGCACAACAATATTAAGCCTTATATTATAAATATTAAGATTTAGAAGTGAGCAGTTTTTCAAGATTTACGATTATACTGTAAATCACTTTCACGAATCAGCCCCCAAATGTACTCATCATAATTAAAGGTGTCTAGCAAGGTATTGATGCTGTTGTAATCCTCTTTGAGGTGCACCATGTGAGCCTGGGAAGAGACAGGTACTTGTTAACATTATGGAGCAGCACAGCTTTGAGGCTCCTGGATGAGTTGTCAATGAAGAGCTGTTCTGGTTCCAGGAGATTCCGATTGCCTCGAACAGAATCGTAACATTGTGGCAGGAGCAGAGCACATCTTGATGGGTAAAGAAGCTGGAAAAAGGAAGTTGACACTTCCTCTGATCTGCGACTTGCACACTTTCATCCAACAAGTTCCACTGCTTGAGCCTAGACGTCAAAAGCTCAGCATTGCACTTGGTGAGACCAAGATCTCTAATCAAGTCATTGTGGTCTTTTTGGTTGGGGTAGTATGGGTTTCTTTCCTCAGCTCCACCTCTGAAATTGTTATCTGGATCTACAACATCTTCCTCACTCTCTGACTTGCTGCTCTCTTCTACTCTCTCTCCGGAGGAGGAGACAGGGAGCTCATGGCAGTGTGGCACTGGGGCGATGGATGAAGGAAGGTCCGGAAACGTGATAACAGGTGCATTCTTGCCAGGCCGAAGTTTGGAAAGGTCCACTGTGCAGAAGTAGGAATTGCTTGAGTGGTCAGTGGGTTCCCACTAAATTCTTGGGATAGCGAACTTCATGGCACGCTTTACCCCTCTATACCATCCTACAAAAATACATTTATTTCACTCATGACTAATGTGTAAGATATTCTCGCAACATTTTTCATATATTATATATTTTTTCAATAACATTGTAAGTTGTAAAACATTTTAAAATTAAAAACTTTTAACATTTTAACAATTTCAAAATTTTATAACATAAAATTCAGAGCAACAATTGTCCATCTTACCTTCCAGATATTTTTTGTAGTGCTCGCAGGTGAAATTAGGTGCCCAGGGTTTATCTTGATCCCCGACAGGCATGCCGAAATATGCCTTGTAGGTCTCACACATCTTAGAAGATGATTCCACGGAGTACATTTTCGCTCTTGTCTTGATAAATTGGCCGCAGACATAGCAAAATGCATCTGCCGGATGCTTGCAGCCTCTTGATGCCATCTCAGAAAAATGCAAATATGTATCCACTTAGGCAGCTGGAACTAACTGAACTGGTTGTCTTAAGGCCCCTGTATTTATACTACTATTAATATTACTGGAAAGTTCTAGAAAGGTCTAGAAGTTACTCCAAGTTTACTCAGCACTGAATCTATCTGTAATGTTCTGGAAAATTTCACACAATCACTGTCCTGGTCACAAAAGCAAAGCTTGTGGGGAATAATAGCCATTTTCTACACTTTTGAGGCAAAAACAATTTGGAAATAACACACTACCCAGGAACCAAAAAAATTATAATAATTTGTTACACGGTGTAATGACAGTGGTGGTGATGACGGTACCTACAATGCCAACTTCTGTCTCCCAGCAGGGACCCCTGATGACATCAGCAGGGGCAATGTCTGGAGGGGGAATGTTTTCCGTAACATTGTGTTGTAAGGTGTAGTTGGTGTAGTATTCATTAAGAGCCCAGATGGTTTCATTTTTTATAAATTTCTCATTTTCAAGCTGTGAACATATAATACAAGAGAAATTATTCACACAAAATGTACCAGCATAGGTAGCGAACCTATAAAGATGCATCCCATTCAAGTAATATCACCTCTTTCTTATATTCATGAACACAGAAAAATCTAGTCATACCTTAGTATTGACCTCATCAAACAGCGCAAACAGGAAAGTGTAGAGGTTGCCCAGAAAGAGTGCAAAGATTCTAGCCAGCTGCCATTTCAGTGCAATTCGAGGGTGATATTCTTCGAGCTCCGATATAACCTCAAACAGAGGTGGACACACCAAGCCCAACAGTGACATGACAATTTCAACCTGATCGATGGAGAAAACATGGTTTCAGATCTCTGATAACTTTAAAACATAAGCTTCAACTTATTCTACCTTCATGAGGACATCTCAATATATGAAAAATATGAGATATTACTATTGCTCAAATTTAAAGGGTTAAAACATCCTTTACTTCTGTGGAAAACAAAAGGAGATGTTAAGCAGAATGTTTGTGGCTGACAGCCTCAGTTCCCTTTCCTTTTCATTGTATGGAAAAAAGAGCAGTATTAACTTTCTCCAGAACTTCTCTTCCTGTGTTCTACAGAAGAAATAAAGTCATTGGGGTTTGGAACAACATGAGGGTGTGTATTTGACAACAGACAACTATCCCCTAAAATAAAAAACAGTCACAATTTAAAGGGACAATTTAAAATGTAAATAATTATTAACGGGTACCTCATTTTTTTGAAGCCATGTCAATTCATTCCTGTCCTTTTTGGAAAAATCTTGAGATCTTTTGACCACAAAATAGATGAGGTATCCACTTCCACCCAAGCAGCACAGGATGAGAGTGTTGGCTATGATACGTAGAAACCTGCGTAGGTGAATATTCTCATCCTTCAGGTTTTCCTGCTCATCCACTATAGATTCCTGAGCGAAGAAAAAGAGAACATTCTGATCTTTTTCAACTTTTTTTAAGGTCCACCAACAAACCTTATTCACAGTAGTGCCATTTTTTTAAAGGGATTGACAATGAAGCTATGAGGGATAGACCTACCATCTCTTCAATGGCAATCACATGGTATGAAGCTGTAAAAAGCTCCAAGATCACATCTGATTTTCCACAACTAATGATGTCAGGAGTTTTTTTTTTTTTTTTTTGTCTAATGAATGTTCTTGGAAAGATGTTTTTTCAATGTTTTGTCTGTGGAATGATCCAAAAACAATTTAAACTGCAGTACAAACCATTGAACAGACTCTATGTCTATCCCTCACAGCCTCATTGTCATTCTCATCAAAAAACAAAGATGGAGCTGCTGTGAATTAGTTCTATAAGACTCAACTTGATCAAGCAAGTATAGATGTGATCAGTCTGGAGGTGCAGACTAGATCACTCTTTGATTCTGTTATATGGTACACTATAGGCAGAATCCATGATGTTGTCTTTAACCTTGAAGCTTGTGGTGATGGAGGCAAACTTGTTGTCAGCTGTCTCTGGGTTTCCTATAAGGTAATCCCAGCTAGTGAACAGCTTCCAGGAAAAGGTGAAGGAACCTTCCTCTGCTCCATCTCCTCCCTCATTGGCATTTCTTGCCATTCTAAGAGAAGAAAGCATGTGATTTGTTAAAGGGATAGTTCAACCAAAAATGTTATTTGCCTGATCAATGGACACTGAACAAACTTCCCTCATGGACATGACATCCTCAGACGTCAAGATCTTCAATGAAATATGTGCTGATTAATTTCAGGTTGTTTCTCACGTTAATCTATCGTATGCCCTCAGAAGACTTGCAATATGACGTACAAGCTGCATGGACTACTTTTATGAAGCTTTTGTTTTGTTTTTAAGCTTTTAAATACTGTATATCACTATCTACAACTATTGTATTGAGAACACAGACCGGGATATTCATGATTTATTTTGCATTTGTGCTCCCTATAAGAAAGAAAGTCATGTGGATTTGGAATGACATGATGAGTGTGAGAAAATTATGACATTGTGGGGTGAATTATTCCTTTAAGAAAAGGAAATAAGTCATTAAGTCCACACCATCAACAGCAAGAGCTCTGTCATTTGGAAAACATCATCATATAGGGTTACCTTTTTTGCTGCATTATGAGGTTTTCCTATAGTAGTTAGACTCACGTTCTAATAACCACCATCAGACTGTAGCCAAATATCCCAACACCAACCAACAAATATGATAGGGGTAGCCGGAACTGCAGGAATCCAATGGTTCGTTGATTATTGTAGTAACCATAAAACAGAATAGAGTACTTGCAATAACCCTGAAAAAACAAATAATAACAAAAACAATTTTAAAAGAGCAGTCTACATCAAAAGTAACCTCACAGATGATTTCAACATAGAAGCCAATAGGCTGCTATGAGATTAATAGTAAATAAAATCCTTACTCCAAACTCAAATAAGACAGAGAAGTCCATGGCACTGTCATGTTCATCTCTGGGGACCGTTTTTCTGGGAAGGGAGCCATAAGGCATGCCCATCAGAACCTCCAGTGATAGAAAGAATATGTTAAAAATTATGTACTCTAACATGAGATTGACTCAAGTCAAGTGGATTAGACAAATCTATTTTATTCTATGTAAGGTGGCACTCTCTCATAGTGGTTGCCATGTTGAGATCACATTACCAGTTGAATGCAATTCACTTTACCTTAGAACCCCACCTTACCCCCACCACCCCACATAATCAGACAATTTCTAATGCAAAATAAATGTATGTGGGTGTCAAACATATCTACGAATAGAGTATTTAACCAATGGCAAACATTGCTTCTGCGTGTTCCTGTAACCATTCCAACAGATGTCAGTATGAAGTCCAATGCAATTGTTGTATCATCAAGCAAAACATAAAAAAATATTTAGAGCCCCTTTAAGTCAATGTTGATCTTTCTTTATATGATCAATGTCTTAATGGAAATATATATTGTTGAAACAAAAGTACCTATTAAAGGAATTTTCCGGGTTCAGTACAAGTTTAGCTTAATCAGCAGCATTTGGGGCATAATGCTGATTAACACACACACACACACACACACACACACACACACACACATTTGACTCGTGGCTCCTTTTCCTTGTTAAAAGGAAATAGAGGTTACAGTGAGGCACTCACAAACTAATTTACTAATTAAATTTGTAAAATTTGACAACTTTACACAGAAAATGTAAGAAAGCAATATTTTCACTCTAAAATCATGCTAACATGCATATTGTGTATGTCGTGTGGATATACTTTTAAAATAAAAGTGAGAATTTTAATGTTTACGGACTGACCCATTCACTTTCATTGTAAGTGCCTCAGCATTACCCAGATTTTCTTTCTTTTTTAAAGAAGTCAAAACCAATTTTTGTTGTAATCAACATAATGCCATAAATGCTGTCGATTGAGCTTATCGTGCATTAAACCTGTAATATACCTTTAAGGATTTTAAGCATAGACCTTAGCATCACATCTTACCTCGGGAATAACAACAAGTCCAAACACAAATCCAAAGAGTACAAGATTTAGTCCATACATCCACCGA
Organism: Xyrauchen texanus; assembly: GCF_025860055.1. NCBI lineage: Eukaryota > Metazoa > Chordata > Actinopteri > Cypriniformes > Catostomidae > Xyrauchen > Xyrauchen texanus. The sequence goes on from NC_068279.1 coordinate 16,710,987, forward strand.
AGGAAAATGAAATAGGAGGCAACAGATGACCCAAAGTGACCTGTGAGAACGAAACAGATGAGAGGACTGTCCTACATCTATGTATAGTCAAATGTTGATAAACAGATAATTAAACAAAGAGATGAACAGACTTTCTACTTCTTTTATCCTGCTCTCCCAGGGAATGCAGGCTGTCTTGAAGTTTTCAAAGTCTCTGTTGAACTTAATTAATTTCTGGAAAACAACGAAGGAATTATGAAGTTAGGTAACTGAGTTTATTTAATGGTCATAAACATATCAATATGAGACATGTAGGGTTGTACCTTGGTCATCATGACTTTGAATGCATAGAGTCTCCTCCCTTTTCCTTTTCCCAAGGCCCCTTCAAACTTCTCCACAAACTCTTGAGCTTCTCTAACAGTTAATACAAATTGAGAATTGTATCAAAGGGATAGTTCACCTATAAATGAAAACTAATCCCTCATTTTTTTCCAAACTTGTATGACTCTCTTTCTTCCGTGGAACACAAAAGGAGCTGTTAGCCAAATATTAAACTCACCATCCATTTTCACTGAATGGAAAAAAGAAGCAATTCATGTGAATGGTTACCGTGGCTAACACTCTGCCTAACATCTTTTGTGTTACGTGGAAGAAAGAGAGTCATACAAGTTTGGAACAATATGAAGGAGAGTAAATGATCAGTTTAGATTTGTGGTTGAATTATACCTTTAACACAGAAATAAACTCTTAAATTAAATTTAATTCAGAGTGACTCTGAATTCTCACTTGTATGACACAGTATCTAAACAAATGTGCAAGCATTCACATTTCTGTACATGTGTTCTGCATACATGTAGAACAGGGAAAGACCAATCCATTGAGATATTTGTTGACTGTGCTTGTATTACGAAGTTAAACAGTATGACCATTCAGCATTGTGCAGTAAGCACCAGAGACGACACCAAGGAAAATATAATCTTTCACTTACAACCTTCAAACACTGTAACTTGATCCTACAGCCAATTAATTAATTCATTGATGCATAATGAATGTGAATAGTGCAGATGGGATGGAGACTGAAAGTGGTTTGTGAGAGCTATGAGAGGGCAAGCACACATTAATTAATGTTTTATGTGGGGTGAGGATGGAAAAGCATGGACATTGAATAACTTAGGAGATCTCAACATTACTGCTGGTGAACTACTGTATCCCTTTAAATCCATACAGAGGGAATTACAGCAATTAAACTGCAGTGTAATCTATGATAACCCCCAAAGCATCTCTTTTCTCACCAATTTGGCATGCCCAATTCCCACTGCTTAGTCCTCATGGTGGTGCAGTTACTCAACTCAATCCGGGTGGGGGAGGACATGTCTCAGTCAATCCGGGCATTTTATCACGTGACTCGCTGTGCGTGACACCGCGGAGACTTGCAGGATGTGGAGGCTCATGCTATTCTCCGCGATCCATGTACAACTTACCACGCATCCCATTGAGAGCGAGAACTACTAATCATGACCACGAGGAGGTTACCCCATGTGACTCTACCTTCCCTAGCAACCGGGACAATTTGGTTGCTTGGGAGACCTGGCTCATAAAATTGTAGCATACCTCTACAAGAGGTAACCTCGACTGTACTCCCTTAGAAGCTTTGCCAATTGAAAGTGATCTTTGTCTGGGGCCAAAGTTTCTTTCCCTACAACTCCAGTGCCCAGACTACTGTTGCTTTCTTGGGCAGAGTGTCTGTCTCTACTATCTTCGGAGGGCACTTGTCCAAACTCTCACTTGTCACCCACACAGGTCAATTCCACTGGGCAGTCTGAGGTAAAGGTTCAGGCAGAGGCCACTGAGTAATGAATGCATTGGCATAGTATCAATGTCAAGTGTTTTATCTCAAAGTACAAATACATTTTGGATAATGTTGATTCCTGAATCTTCTTACCGAGTAAGGATTTTTGAGTAAAAATTCTGTCATCATTTAATCTGTTTCATATCTGTATGACTTCATGGAACACAAAAAGAAAAGTGTGTTGTGCAGAATTTTAGGGACCGACAGCCTCAGTCACCATTTACTTTTACTGCATTTTTTTTCCCCATAAAATTAAAAGTAGTGACTGAGGCTGACAGTCCATAAAATTCTGCATTTTCTCAAATTCCTATTTGAGTATCATGAAAGAAGTGCCACCTACATTAGCATATTTCCCTTTAGTGCTACTAATAGTGTGTTTTGCGAGCAACTTCCAAGACCGGGGATCTGGTCCCATAGTAACCAGGAATCAATCGTTTTTTTATAAACAATATTGAGCACAATTCAAAGGTTGCATTTTTGCTTTAAAATGACATTTTTATGGCTCTGATAATTACGTTTAGGCTTGGGGTTGGTGCTAGGGGTAGAGTTAATAAAATATATCATTTACTCTGTGAACATTTTACATGGAAATTGGAGCTCTTCCATCTTAAGCCACTGGAGGAAGTGTATTAAAATTTAAAGGTGCACTCAATAACTTTTTGCTTGTGTTATCTTGGATTTAAAGTGAAACTTAGTGGTGTGGATGCAGCGTCATTCAAAATCAATAGTTTTCAGTTACAGATGCCATTGTAGAAATTCACTATTCACAATCAGCCATGATTAATTTAATCCATGAGGGAAAGTGTCCAATAACATAATGGTTATTGAGATTAAGCGAGTAGTGTTCAGCTGGTCATGTGATTCTAATATGGCAGCCCCCATGAGGGCGCCCCTGCCCCATGCAGAATAAAACAGCTTTTATAAGAATACTGATAAGACTAGAGTCCTCATCTCATGTGAGTGGTCATGTCAAAATTACAATTCATTTCTTTAGGAGTAAAACATTTTTAAAGGGAAAAAAATTACTGAGTGCACCTGTAAGCACAGACTGATTTTGGCAGCAAAACTCTCCAAACATTTGTGATTTTGAATATCCCCCATACCAGTTTTCATAATAAGGAATATGTAGCCAGTAAGAGCACCTTTAAACCCCAGCTTAAAGTGCACCAAGAGTTCAGAAGATTTAAGAAAGCAGCAGCACAGCAACTTGTAAGCTTTAAAGAAGCAAATAAACATGAAACTCATGCTAAACAACTAAACATCAAAAGAGGTAGTGGTTGCCAACTCAAGAGGCGATAGTATCATTAACATAGATTGAGGAGGGAAATCCATATTACTTTAGGTACTTGAGTCTCTTCTTCATGCGCCAGGGTTTGTTCCGAAGAGTCACTATCAGCTTTTTCTTCTCCTCCACCTCTTCTTTTAGTCGTGCCATCTCTCCCTCAGACATAGACTCATCATCTGAATTGCTGTCGTTGGATGAACTGCTGTAGAACAAAGCCGTCAGAGACCCCAGGGTCAGCAGTCTATACAGTCCAGTTTAACAGCATTGTCCACAAGGATACTGGTGTTGTTTTGGTGCATAAAATTAATTCTTGTCAGCAAGACGATAATGAACAGCATTTCCAGATCATCAGTTGGAAGGCAAAGAATAATCATTTAAAAATAAAATGTTGCATTTGCAAAATACTATATTGCATTGTTGGTTGAAGTGACAAAAATGTCTGGCTATAAGAAATGTAATCAATTTGTTAATCAATCAATCTATCAATAATATATACAATATATGGCCAATATGTGGACACCCAAACACCACACCCATATGTGATTATTGAGCATTTATTTTCAAAATACTTAGCATTAATAGGACGTTGATCCTCCAAAAGAGCTTTCACTCTTCTGGAAAGGTTTTCCACTAGATGTTGGAACATGGCTGTGGGGATTTGCTCCCATTCAGACAATTGAACATTAGGTCATGCACAGATGTTGTGCAGTGGGTTCTGTCTGGCTCTCAGTCGGAATTCCAATTCATCCTAAAGTAGGGGTATAGGGTTCAGGTCTGGGCATTTTGCAGGCCAGTCAAGTTCTCTCATGCTAGACTTAGTAATTCATTTCTTTGGCCCAAACTGTTTCCTCAAAGTTGTAAATGCACAAATCTCTAGAATGTCATTGCGTAACATAGCATCATGGCCTGTGAAAACCTGATAATTAGAAGGGGGTGTCCACATAATTTTGGTCACATAATGAATATATTAGTAACATGCACTGTATATCACTTACATAATGGCAATCACAATAATAAAAAAATATTAGGAAAACAGATATATTTATGCAGACGCTTAGACCTAAAGAATACTGCACCTGCTGTGTTTGCCTTTATTCTTTTTCTTATCCTTGTCATCCTTTTCCTTATCTTTCCCTCCTTTGCCAGCAGCTTTGCCATTTCCTTTCTTCTCCTTACTATTCTCCTCTTTCTCCTTCTTACTTGCTCCTTTTCTTCCTCCTTTTCTTGTATTTCCCTTCTCCTCTTCACTCTCATCCTCCGAGTCATTTTTCTTAGCAGCCCTCTTTTTCGCACTCACTGCTTTCTTTCTTCTCTGTTTCTCCTCTTCCTCACTCTCCTCCTCGCTTTCCTCCTTCTTTCTGCTTTTCCTCTTCCGCGGAGCCTCCTCCTCCTCCTCGTCCTCACTCTCCTCACTTTCTGCCGGCTTGGATTTCTTTCCCCGAGCTACAGGCTTTGGTTTCCTCCTGCCTTTTGCTCTTTTATTTGAATCCACTGGAAAGATATAGGAAACATCTGTGTATTTATATTGACAAAATCCTTGAAGGGATAGTATACCCAAAAATGTAACCTCTGTTGTCATTTACTCACCCGCAGATTGTGCAAACCTGCATGATAGTCTTTCTTCCATAGAACATAAAGGGAGATGTTAGGAAGAATGTTAGGAACTGACAGCCTTGCAAGCCATCATTTACTTTAATTATATGAAAAAATATTAAATAAAAGTGACAGGCAGTTGTCAGTCTCTTAATATTATGCCTTACATCTCCCTTTGCGTTCCACAGAAGTAAAACATAAATAAATAAATGGAACAACATAATGGTGAGTAAATGATGACAACATTTTTATTTTTGTGAGAACTATCTCTAAAGAATAATTTAAAGGATTATGTAAAACTGAGTACAAATCTTCTTAAATTTTAACACACTTCTTCTTCAAGACTTACCCTCACTTCCACTATCAAATTCTGCATCACATTCCATTCCAACTGTAAAACAGACATAAACATTCACTTTATTAATAATCCCATGTTTCACATTAACCCGTTTGTTGTATAGTAGCTTCTTATGTCTATTTCTTTACAGTACATTATAAACATCCTGACAACTACACTCAAAAAAATTGCCTAATCTTTAACAAAATAAAATGTATAAATCTTACAAAATGCAAGTTTTATTAATTACATGTTCTTCAAGACTATTCAATTCAATTAGATGGAAATTTGTTATTCAATTGAAATGGATACTCTTAAAAATAGGCTAAAATATTTTTTTGAGTGTAGTTGTATTTATGCATATATTTCACACACTTTGGTTGCTGTGTTCATTGAAAAATTAAAATATACAGCGTAATACATATAATTGTTTCACTTAAGTGCCATTAATGAAATACTGACGTGACAAAGCCAATGGTACACAATAGCAAACATGTGATTTTCAGTATTAAAATCATAAGAGACATCAACTGGCATAATATAGGTAATGGTAAATAACATAACCAGCAACTCCACATGTACATCTGACACTGCTTGGCAAAGTTTACTAATCCACTTGAAATACTCCCAAAAACACACAACTTGAATTAAAATGCATCAGAATTATGCATTTTAATTATGCATCATTATTGCTTGACATTCAAATTTACTTACCATTATCTATGGTTATTTTAATTTGATTTGTTCTGCGTGGCATTTTCTTGGTTTGAGTTGTCCTGTTATTCAGACTTGTGAGGCATCTAGAGCTGATGATGATACACCCTGACTGTCAGGTTGGTCTCTGTTAACAGGTGCTCCATTCCTAAAAAAAAAACAAAGGCATCAGATGTCTCCTTGACAACAGTGAATGGTAGTCAAGATCTAAAGCCATGCTGTAAGAGCCAGTAAACAAATCACCAGTAAATGGGGCAGATAAAAGGTTAAAATAACCAGAGAACAATCAAAGTACTTTCCAACAGTACATAACCCCAAAACCAATAAGCCAATAATATGATGGGAACATCCTGTATATGCCAAATAACATGTCAATACTATAAAGTTGATTTAAGGAAAGTGAGCTGAACTAACTCAAAATGCTTTAATTATAACTTCATGACGAATCCCTGCAAAAAACAATGTTCAATAGCAGAACAGAAAAAAATTCAGAACATTTAACAGAAAAAAATATGAAATGAAATAAATGCAGGACTAATTCTCTAGTTCTAATTATATGTGTGTATAACATCTGAATGATAATGTTTTTTGAAATAGGTGTAGGGTTATATTTAAACTTAAATGTGGATACAGCATAACTCCACCTAGTAATGCAGAAAGAATTAGACTGTGAAATAATGTGTAATGCTGATTAAATCATTCTTTCTTGAAGTGTAGTCACAGTTTTTCCATAGTTGGCAATCATGTAATGTTCATTAACACAGTCTTGGAACTTAGTAGAAGAGCTAATCTGTTTAGTAAGCATATAGGATTAAGCAAGATGTCATCAGAACATTCTGGCACATCGTAGGAAACTAACCTTCTTGTTCTGACACAGCACCTGAATGCCATTAATTGTGTTGGGTTAATTATGTACAAGAGGTCTACTACTATATCATCCGGTAACAGAACAACATTCACACAGATCAGATGACCATCACATTTGTCTGTGGCAGCAGCAGGTAAGCTATATAATGTTGTAAAGTCCTTATCCACGTTCATAAGTAGGTTAACAATAAACACAAGATTTTAAAGTTATTAAAAGTATTGATCTAATTAATTAAATGATTAATAAATACTGTTTTATTTTATCATCAATTAATGCTATCCTTATTCTTGATGTTTTGGCAGAATCAGGCCATGAAAAGTGAATTCAAACAGAGCAGTAGTTTCAATTAACTATGGCTCCCTAAATGAACAAATAAACAAAATCTCAAATGTCTCCTATAAATACTTAATGAAGTCTGCCCATAAATTATGGATGACATTTTGCAATGTTAATGAAACTGATGTGCCAATTCTCTACTAAATAATCCTTAAGATTTTGTGTAACTGAAACCAGGATGCTATAATATTCTTAGAATTGTAAGACCTCCATCCTAAAAGGAGACACTCAAATGATATTTTTTTATGTTGTGGGTCTGAAGGCCCTTACATAAAAGGGTACATGGAGTAACCCCAAAACAGAACTGTGTGTGTTGTGGAATGACATGTGGCCACATGCAACTTTACTGCCAAATCTGTGGCCGTTGGAAAAGAATCCTTCATCAGGACACTAGACACCCCTAGAGCTGAGAGCAGATTTGAAAATACAGTACGGTGTATGGAAATGTTGTGGGCCACCTGACAGGCTGATCAAGATCAAGCATGCATGGATTTGGAAATGGGTAAACAATGAAATGGAGAGGCGAGGTATAACAGTGGGCTAAGCCAAGTCGTCAATCTACAACAGACGATTTCATTTCATGATCTATGGGGGCTGATGGTGTATTTTGCAGCTTCTTATCCTTTCTTATTGGGCTTAGGTCATACTATATTTCAGAAACTTTCTGTATAAAGGGGTTATTTCACCTATAAATGAAAATCATTTGCTCACCCTAATATTGTTCCAAACCTGTAAAACTTCTTCAGTGGAACACAAAATGCTGGTCAGAACACTAGCCCAAGTCACCATTAATTTCAAAGAGATGTAATGAAAGTGAATGGTGACTGAGGTTAACATTCTGCCTAACATCTCCTTTTGTGTCAAATGGGTTTAGAATAAAACATAAGGGAAATTATGACAGAATTTTCATTTTTGGGTGAACTATTCCTGAAACCACCATGGTTACTCAGAGTGAGCCCCTCAGAATGCAGTGTCGGCTGCATGGAGTGTGCAAGCGTTCTGCTAGTGAAAGAATGCAAGAGCTTGAATCTCAGAAAGACTTTTAATTTCTAAAAGTTACATTTGGCAAATCGATCAATCAAACATTTATAAAACTACACATATATAAAACACACCTCAATATATGAAACAAATGATGCAAATTAAGAAACAATGTGGCACTAGATTGGCCCATTTGTAACAAGAGCAGTCATTTCTCTTTCACAGAGATAAGAGTTCTATCAATCTAGAGTTACATAGCCACTGAGCCTTTGAGCCTCAGTGAGACATGTATGACATGCAGAGCCATGTGGACCTGGGCACAGGATTTTCTCTATATTGTATCACAATATCAGCAAGAAATAAAAATGGTCATATAAGTGCCAAATGTTGTGTAAAGCAGGAGGCTTTAATATTTACATCAACTGTTGTAGCCTTACACAAAGACAACTATCTACAGAGAATCTGAAAGGATATTGCATTTAAGCTATGGTATTTATCTTCAGATTGAGTTAATCCGTGGTTGCTGTGGGTGTCCTGGAATATGTCCAGATAATGTGTGGCCCCGGGACACAGGAGTTCTGGTATTTGTGTTGGTAGAGGAGATGTCTTGAAAATGCAGAGTGCGGACCCTGTGATGGGTGAATAAAGTGACCATTCTGTCCAGCCTGTCTGTGATGCCCTGTTTAATTTAAGCTACTGTTCTCTTCATTCATTCCCGAGAAAAGGGGACGTGTAGAGAAAGACAGAGACAGAGAGTGAGAGAGGCGGTAACACTTTAGAATACTGTATCTTACTTAATGCATAACTAATAAGGAATTACTGCAGAACTAATAGGTCATTCTTCATTAACACTTAAGTCACTACTATTAACTACTAAGGATGATGTGTTAACTAATCAGTATGTAATAGCATTTTATAGTTGTGTTAAGTAACAATTCGCTAGTGACCCGTTCTCTGTGCTCTCACCCAAATTGAACGTGGTGTTGCTGTGTTGTTCTCCTCCATTTCTCGCCTGCTCCTGCCTTTAAGACTGCAAGTTTATTCTTATTCTTGTTTTCCTCGTTTTGCTATAAATACACAATTAGATCGTTCAGAAAGTACGATTATGAATTAACCATATACTGTATAACCATATATAATATCACTAAGCAGATCTTAAATCAAGTGATATTTGACAAAATGTCACGAATAAGATTAAGATTTGTCAAAAGTGGTAACACTTTACAATAAGGTTCCTTTTGTTAACATTAGTTAATGCATTGGGTTTTGTGAATAATCAGTCAATCAGCATTGATTAATATTAGTTAATAAAAATACAATTTCTCATTGTTAGTTCTTGTTAGTTTAGGAACTATGGTGCATTAACAACTTTTGATTAACATTATAATAGATTAATATATTAACAAATGGAACATTATTGCAAAGTGTTAACTCACTTTTATATACTTTCATTCATATATATATATATATAGCAACATAGAACCTTTAAAAAAACCTTTTAAACATATTTAGATTTGTTTTTAGGCCAAGGTTACTGCTTCCACCTAGTGGAGAGTTTATATAATACCATCTGCTCATAGCCTTTTTTGAAGATATTCACCTTAGAATCTTCAACATTTACTCACCCTCATGTTGTTCCTAACCTGTGCATTACTATATTTCTTCATGGAACATAAAAGGAGATGCTAGGCAGAACTTTAACCTCAGTTGCCATTAATATTCTGGGTATGGAAAAAAGAAAGTGAATGGTAACCGAGGCTATAATTCTGCAATTCCATATGTGTCCCGGGGAAGAAAGTCATACAGTTTGCATGACATGCTGAGCAATGTAGACCTAGGCACAGGATTTACTGTATACTGTATCACAATATCGGCAAGAAATTTAGATACAAATTTGATCCAGCAATTTCAATAAATAAACTTCAATTGGTTTAAAATGCAGCAGCCAGAGGGCTGACAAGAACTAAGAAATAATATCATATTAGACGCATTTTATCATCATTACATTGGCTACCTGTTCAATTTTGTATTCATTTCAAAATTTTGTTAACTATGTATAAAGCTTTGAATGGTCTATCTGCTCAGAACTTAAGTGACCTTCTACCACGCTATATTCCATCACGTTCATTACAATCGCAAATTTCTGGCATGTTAATAGTTCCTATAACAAAAGGAGGTAGATCCTTTTCCTATTTTGCTCCTAATTGCTACACTGATTGGGACAAAGACACACTCACTCAGTTTAAGTTTAGAATAAAGACACATCTATTTATCCAGGCATACACCTAATTTATCATTCAACTCTCAGTTAGGCTGCTTTAGTTAGGTTTGCCAGAACCAGAAACAGTGATCATGATCTATAACTCTGCAAAAAATGTAATGCATCTACGCTAATATTATTCTATTCTATTACAGTATATTCATATCTCGAGTTTACCAAAGCCAGCCAGATCCAGCTCCATTCCTGGTTGCTGTCAGACTCCAATGCTATGTGTCACTGAGTGATGATGACTAAATGCAACCGGTGCCAACCAGACATTATTTCAGTCTATTACGATGGACTTCAGTGGATGAATTGATGTCAACTCCAACCATAAGACACTTCCTTAGTTTAATCATTTTAATCCATGACTTGCACTATACATAATTAATATTGGGATTATATTCATGATGTTAGCCAGAGGGGAACTGGCCCTCACAGTGAGTCTGGTTTCTCCCACGGTAATTTTTCTCCCATTAACAAACATTTTTATGTAACTAACATTTTTATTTTACGAGTTTTGTGTTCCTTGCCACAATCACCTTCAGCTTGTTCACTGTCTTATTTTCATGGTGTCATGGCTTATTTCTGTTGTGCTGTGGCTCAGTTTTGTTGTTTTGTGGTTTATTTCCATTGTGTTGTGTATTTTCTGTTGTGCTATGGCTTATTTTCATCGTGTTGTGGCTTTAATTTCGTTGTGCTGTGGTTTATTCCATTGTGTTTTCAGTTTTATTTGCTAGCTTTGGACTTTGTTGCATTGTGCACCCCTGGGCCACCATACTGATCTCTTTTCACCATGCTTCTCCTTAATTCAGAAACATGATCTCAGAACCTGAAGGGTCTACAGTCAAAGGAGGGGGTAATGGAGACAATGATATATATCTCTGGCAGGGTAGAGAGGAAGAGGATGATCAGCAGCATGGCCATGTAGAAGTTATTGGAGCCTGAAGCTTTGAAGACCTGTTCCTGTGGTACATTACAGCACATCACATTACCGCCCAGCACTGCAGATACATGGAAACGTCCAGCCCTAGCAGATTTAATGCTGGAAGACACAGAGTTTAGAATGCTCCCATCCTAATACACACACACCCACGCAACTTTATGAGAGAATTGTCCATGAGATCTTTATTGCTGACTTAAAATAGGCATTTAACTTCAAACTCCAGGGATTTATCAATTGACATTCTCTTTGCAATATAATTGAGATGTTCTAACACTCTCAGTTCCTCCAGTCATGAGTCTAATTAATAAATACATACAAAGCCTAAATCTAGCAGATAAACTACTGAAGCTTTTAATAAAAAAAAAAAAAATGAAGAAGGTTATTGAACAAAAATGTAATTAAATTAAAGCTGAATAATATTTCTCACTTTTGAAAACAATTTTATAAATAAAATTGAATTGAATTGAAAAGGAGATATGGAAATAGCTTTTAATTAAATATCTGCATGTTGTTTAATTTTGGACCTCAATATTTACCGTGTACGATAGCCAACAAAGCAGTAAGGTCAATATATTTCCAGATTACTGAATTCAACTGCCGTGGAGGCCCAGGGAATTCCCTCAGTGCAATCAAGTGTCCTTGCGCATCCTCACCACTTGATGTCACTAAAGAGCGACTTTTGAGGCTGTTCTGAAATTAGTAGTCCAGGGAAATTCAGATGACGTGTTCAGGCTACAATGAATTTACAGTGTTTGATCCATTTCTGTAGTCTGCTGTTCTTGACAGCACATTTTGCAGTGTGCTTATGTGAGGATGTGTGGTCCCATGGGCTTGAAAGTCTATATTTGTATTTCCACACTGATGTGCTCACCCTGCATAGAGCTAGATTGTTTTCCAGGGCTAAATTTAGTAGCACCGTTTGGGGATTCCATCTTCGGAGAATTGAGATGGGCCGTAACTGTATTCTAAGGATGCCTCCTTTTCCCTCCCTCATTCTCAAACTGAGACCCATTGTAAAAAGGGGTCTCAGTTTGTTCCTGGGAGACAGCAGATTATCCTAACCCCGCCCCCACCCTAATCCTAACCAAAGGCTGTAAGGCTGAGTGCCCTCCCACGAACAAACTGAGGCACATTTCTCCCATAACATCCTCATTCTCTCACACACTGGCACACCTTTGATCAGCTGAAAGGACAACATTAACTGAAAAAGTTCAGTTTTAGTTCCTCTTTTCTATTTTTCATCAGGTGTTATACAGTAATTGATCCCAAAAATTAAAATCTGAGCTGTGAGACACTTTCCATTACTCTAAAAAATCCTATAGTCAGGATATTTATAGAAGGGCTGGTGCCATATTACGCTCACGTTTTCATTCAGGCTGTATTCTCAGTACTGCCCATGCAGGAAAAGTGGGACGGTTGACTGAAGGCATTTTAGTATGATTTATTGCCATTTTGCACTATTCTACAGTGCTGTTTGTTTGTTCTTTGCTCATGGCAGGGATATAACATAAAACTGATCTGTGATTAAATCGACATGAGTTGACTGATCTAGACAAACTTGGGTGAACTGAAAATAACTTTCTGGTGTCACAGTTCATGTTTATCTACACTGTGATAAAGGACTATCTTCACCCTCAGTCCCCCTGATCGAACTTTACTGCAATAAGCCACTTTTCTGTTTTCTGCTTATAACAAATATGTTTTGATTTTACACAATGTCTTGGGGTGTATATATATACACACATATAGTATACAGTGTCAAACCAAAATCCTTGTTAAAAAATTATGAGAATACTGAACTGTTGGGCAATTGAACAAAATATCTCATAAGTATGATGAGAGTAGGCTGAAGTAGGGAGGGTGCTTTCATAAATTAAAACATGCTTAAAACAACAACAAGTGCAGGAAGAAGTTGTCAAAATAAAACGGGGGAACAGATGGGTGGATGAGAGCAAGTCACATGGCCAGACCTTTGAAAACATGTGATCCTAGAAACTTTGGTAATCTTGTTTGAACAGTTCATCATACATATTTGAATATACTTGGAACTCACACCATGTTGTGTTGTTTTTCCATCACTTCAGATTACAGTGGTATACCTCACTCATTACCAAAGCATTTTGATTAACAAATGACTGTATTGAGTAGCCTAACAGGTTTCACTTATGTTGTTTTGAACAATAAGTAGCTCTTGACATGCAGAGAGATTGTGAACAGGTTTTGCTATAGAGATGAAACCATATGTATTCTCATTAGATCACCGCTGCCTTAATGTCAAGATACAGTGAGTGTTTATGCTTTTGGGGGTTGTATTTTCAGTCTATTTATCTGAATCTGACATTCAGTGATATGGATCAACACATTTACAGTATGGCAGAACTGTAAACACAAATGTTGTCATAACTGGAGAAAATTAAGTTGTCTTAATTAAATGTGACTTAAAATTAAAAGTTTGGGACTCAAAACTCAAATATTTAATTTCCTTGAGTTCTCTTAAAAACGTATAGACTTCCGATTTTAAGTGCACTGCAAAAAATTATTTTCAAGAAAATAATTTTTGTCTTGTTTTCCTGTAAAATGATCTAAACATTCTTATGTGATTTATTTACTTGACAAGCAAAATAGGATAAGCTATCAAGTCTTGTTTTAAGATAAATCTGACAAAATCTTGTGAACTTTAGACTTAAAACTTAAAACTAGAAGGAATATACAAACTTGGGTGATGACAAAACACAGAACACTTGGGAACAAAGATGGGGAACAGATGAGCAATCAGCAGGTGCATTATGGGAAGTGTAGTTTGTGGCCAACAAATGACAGAAGACAAAAACCATATGAAAATAAGAGTCCTAAGAACAGAAAGGCGACAAAACAGTGACATCCACGTTAGCAATAGCATTTTCTCAAAAAATACAGAATCAAAACAATTGCCCATACAGTGCATAGTAAATAAGACATTTATTCATAGTACACGTGAAGTGCTTTTACTTTGAAGTCACAAGTTCAAATCCAGGGCATACTGAGTGACTCCAGCCAGGTCTCCGAAGCAACCAAATTGGCCCGGTTGCTAGGGAGGAAACTTTTGTTCCTGACACTGATGGAATATGCACTTCAGAGAAAGATATTAGATGAGCACTCGACGGAAAGAAAACGCTGGATTTTCGTGAGGTTCGTGAATTAAATTTTTTGAAACGGGATATCTGCATATTTGCAGATATTATATAATAGAAGTTTTATTGATAGTTGCCTTTTATCATTAGAAAAGTTACTGGAAACTGTTGTGGAGAGACTGTTAGAATACGTGCTTCAGAGGAATATATAATAGCATTGCATAGGATATTGGATCTGCTGAAGTTGTGTGAGGTTGGTTTATTACATCTCTATTAAATGAGATATGTGCATATTTGCAGATGGTATATGATATTAGTTTTATTGATATTTGCCTTTTTACCATTAGGCAAGACAGTTAATAGTTACAGGGAACTGTTGAGGAGAGAGAGGGAGATTTAAACAGGCGAGCACTTTAAAATTATGAGCTCAAACATGTCTGCCGTGGCTCTGATGTGTGGACCATTTAAATGACACTGTGTTGACACTGTATTATTGTTGTAACACAATGGCATGTAACAACAAAACTGGTCATTTACAAGTCACAGTCGCTTCACAAATCGGCCAAAGGGGAAAATGTATCTGTCAATGCCGATAATGAAAAAATTCTGAATATTGGCCGATTTATCTGCCTCTGCGTTATATCGGTCAACCACTATTTTTTATGTTGTTTTTTTGCAAATAGATGTTTCTTGTGATCTCTTCATAGGGTGATCTGTAACCCTTTGGTTAAGTTGGACCCAGTTAATGACAGCTGTGTCTGAAACGAGGGAAATGCTGCCTCCGGAGCCTGTATACAGTAGGAAGGGATGAAAGAATGTCCAAATTTAATGTTCACGTCACATCCTGTCTACTGAGATCATATCCTGTGTACTGAGATACCTTTATCTGATCAATTTTTTAAGGCAGCATAGATGTATCCTTTGCTGCCTATCAAATTCCACAATCCTGTGCGTGCAAATCCAGAGCTGTTAAAATCAATAAAGATAATGCGGCTAAAGTGGCAGTTGATAGCCAGTTTGTGTATAAAATATAGAAAACTTTTGATTCCATTTCTAACAAGAAAGTAGTACTGTTATGATTAAATATATGCTTGGTTATCGCCAAAACTCTCTTGATTTTGTTCTACATTAACAGCCCTTTGTGGTTCGGTTGGACTAAATAAATGCTGGTTTCCTAGCAACGATATGACATAGTGCTGCCTCGGAAGCCTGTCCAAAACCAGTTTCCGTATGTACCTTCTTACGCAAATGCTGTCTGTGAAGTCACTGACTGATAGATCAGCGAGGCAACAAGGCAGCTACCTTAGGATTCAGACCCTGGCACTATCTGTGTTGCGCTTGTGCATGTACAACTGAAGCACAGGCATATATGCTTTTCTGTGAAGAAAAAAGTTTAGTTGATGATTGATGACCAAGAATCAGTTATAATCTTAATTTTTTTAAGATGTGTTATTGTATGACCTGAATTTGAGTCCACTTAATAAAAATTTGAAACAACATTTAAATAGAAAATCTGAGTTAAGTCTTCTTGCATCTAGTTAACTTAAATAGTTAAGTTAATTCTATATGAACACCAAGTTTTGGAGATGCCATTACTCAAATAAATTGCGGGAATAAGTTTACTCAATCAATTGAGTAGAGTCAAGTGACTAGGGGTTTCAGCGAGCCTAACAAACACTTTGTGGCATAGAAGGCGATGTGATAAGGATATGACCGATAACTTTGGCTTATTGCCTGGTAACAAGCACTCCTATGTAAAAAATGTGGGAGTCATTTTTGACTCTGAGCTTAAATGTGATCTGCAGATAAAAGCTGTTGTGAAAAACAGTTTATTTCAGTTAAGATCTATTTCAAAGCTAAAATCTCTAAATTATTTTAAAGATTTGAAAAACGTTCTGCATGCTTTTATCTCTACCCAATTGAACCACTGTTATGTCCTGCATTTAGGTATAAGTCAGTCCTCTGTTTCTCGCCTGCAGCTTGTGCAAAATGCTGCAGCAAGGCTTTTAATAATTACCAAAAAAGGGATCAAATTTGTTTTGGCATCATTACTTTGGCTGCTGGTAAAATTTGGAATCCAATATAAGGTGCTACTATTTGTATTTAAAGCCTTACATGAATTGGCGCAAGTGTACATTAAAGATTTAAACAACCTTCACCAATCCCAAAAATCTTTGAATTCTACTGACCAGCTGTGCCTCACTGTTCCTCTGTCTTGCCTGCAGTGCAAAAGTGACCGTGCTTTTCCGTTGAGCCCCTAGATTGTGGAAAGGTTTGCCTCTGTCTTTTAAATCTGTTACCTGCATTGATGCTTTTAAAAGTGGCCTTTGGCACATTGGCTTTTGAATAAGTATTTTAATATTGTTAACCCATCTGTGCCCAAATTTTTCTGAATGGTTTCATGCATATAGTCATGTTAATAGTGTCCTATATGAACACGTTCTGCATTTATTTTCCCAAGTTTTTTTTCTTCTTCTTGAAAATCATATTTGAATGTGCGGTGGGCAAATATGTTTTGTATGCATGCCTTCAAAGTCAAATTTGTATAGGAGGAGAACATTTGGCATATTTCTCAAAATAACTGCTTACAACAGATCAATATTTATTCATAAACAAATTTATTATGTGTAGAAGTATAAAGACAAACCCAAAAAAGCTGCTTCTAGCTTATAATCTCTTGAAATTGAAAATAAATTATTAAAATGTCATAATTATCTTGAATAAATGGGGATTTAAACCATCATCAACAAACCCATTTACTTAAAGTGGTGGAACATAGAGCAGAACAAAGTGCAGACATTAAGTTGCCCTAACAGGGCATTGTGTATTACATTTACATTTATGCATTTGGCAGACACTTTTATCCAAAGCGACTTACAGTGCACTTATTACAGGGACAATTCCCCCCAGAGTAACCTGGAGTTAAGTTCCTTGCTCAAGGGCCCAACAGTGGCATCTTGGTGGTGCTGCGGCTTGAATCCCCAACCTTCTGGTTAGTAACCCTGAGCCTCAACCACTGAGCCACCACTGCTCCAATATCAAAAAGTTAAATAAAAATAAATATAATTAATGCATTAACTCCCATGGCGCTGGAGAAAACTCTGGGCAACCAGCCTTTGGAAGGAGAGGATATCTCTGTCTCCCTCTTTACATGACTGGTATGAATGAAAGAATGAATTTTCAATGGGTGGGTTTTGAATGAATGAAATAATTAATAAATACATGTTTTATTTTTGTGTCATGCCACCTAACATAGACCTCATCCTTCCAACCTGAGACCCCGCAGCCTCACCTCCCACTTCCCCTTACACCTTCATGTACCTCTAATAAACCAGGCATTGACCATAGCACTGTTGAGTGCCCAGCTGTAACATGGCCAACACCACTTCTTTGATCAGTTGCCAATCTGGTAACGGTTTACACATTGGTCATGCAGGTCAACACCTCCCATATGTGCATTTCAGTCTTTATACTGTAGGTGATTTCATAAAATAATGTAAATGTAAACTCTTTACATGTCTGAATTTCAACTTTATAATGGAATCATAAGCTACTAGTCATAAAAAGTATTAGGATCCTTCACCGATTAGAATGAAACGCATCCAAACTGGATGAAGGGGTCTCAATATTTTGCCCCTTACAGGACATAATATCATAAAATATTGAAAAAGATAAACTATAGCAATTAATCCCATGCTTAAAGTTATGTTTAGGTGGAATATTATAAAAGTAAAAAGCACTAAAGACCAATAACCTTGATTTATTAACCTATTAACACAGTATACCCCATTTTCCAATGATATATGTACTTACAAGGTATTTGCCCGCCGGCAACTATTGTATACAAGACACTATAGATCTCTTGTAATATTTGTTTTGTTTGGGTGATTCTAGAGACCTTCATGATTATGTAGATTTATATATGTAAAAAAAAAAAATACTTAGTAGTAACATGAAAATGACCTTTTATTGGGAGGGTTTGACTTTGCCATGCTTCCTGGAAAAAGGGGTAGGAAGTTGACAGCATTATGTGACAGGAAGGAAGTGAAAACCATTTTTTTTTTTCTTGAAATCTTTTATTTGGTTGTTTTCTTGCAAGTCATTGAGATATAAAACATGGATAGCACCTACAAAAATACTTACAAAAGGAAAATGACAACTATACACTGCGGCAACTATAGTTGCCGGTGGGCTTAAATGGGTTGGTAATTATTGTGGTAATTGTTTTAATTGTATATCTCTGTTCAGCACTTTGGTCTACTCTTGTGGTTTTGAAAGTGCTTTATAAGTAAAGTTGAGTTGAATTTAGTTGAGTATACTGCAAACACTAAAAGAAAAATAGTTATTGAAAATGTGTGGTTTTTTTTTTTTGCACAATAGCATTGTGCTGAACAACTCTGTATATAGTAAAGTAAATAGAGATACATTGGGGGCTATCAGACTACTATCTTCCCTGTTCATTAACACTTAAATTACTATAAAGGAAAAAATTGAGGAAAAATCAATCTGAAGTCCTGAAAGGGACATTTCACCTAAAAATTTTAATTCTTCATTCTTCATTTATGTAAAAGATTTAAATAATTGTTCTACACTAATGTTATTCTAAACCCATATGACTTTCTTTTTCCATGGAATACCAAAGGACATGACAGCCTGAATGACAGGTAAAATAACAGTCTCAGTCACCATTCACTTCCATTGCATGGAAGAAGTAGTAAAAAGATGCATCGAAAGTGAAAAGTGACTGGAAGAAACGGCCTAATATCTCGTTTTGTGTTTCATGGAATAAATGTAGTTTTATGGGTTTGGAACAACACATGGGTAAAAGATTTTTAAAAAAAATGGTTTGATTGAACTATCCCTTTAGATAAAGATCAATTAAGACGCTAAAACTTAGCCATCTTTCTTGTTATGCAATACCAGTGGCGGATTTAGGCATGGGCGAAATGGGCAGTTGCCCAGGGCGGCATCTTGCGGGGAGCGGCACAAAGCGGTGCGGCACAACAACTTCTCATTTTGAATCACAAAATGAACAGAACATAGCACTCACCGAGTAAAGACGCTGACTACCACCCCTGGAGTCACAAGTTCAAATCCAGGGCATACTGAGTGACTCCAGCCAGGTCTCCTAAGCAACCAAATTGGCCCGATTGCTAGGGAGGGTAGAGTCACATTGGGTAACCTCCTCATGGTTGCTATAATGTGTTGTTCTCACTCTCGGTGGAGCACATGGTGAGTTGTGCATGGATGCTGTGGAGAATAGCGTTGGCCTCCACATGCGTTAGGTCTTCGCAGTAATGCACTCAACAAGCTACGTGTTAAGATGCACAGATTGAAGGTCTCAGACGCGAAAGCAACTGAGATTCATCCTCCACCACCCGGATTGAGGCGAGTCTACGCCTATGCCACCATGAGGACTTAGAGCACATTGGCTATTGGGCATTCCAAATTGGTGAGAAATGGAGGGAAGAAAAGTTTCAGAATGGGCAATGTCTGTGCCCATTCTGGATAGTGGAGAGAGTCAGCAGCTTCAAGTTCCTCTGTGTCCAATTCACTGAGGACCTCACATGGTCCATCCACATAGGCCACTGTGAAGAAGGCTCACCAGCACCTCTTCTTCCTGAGATGGCTGAGGAATTTGGAATGAACCACCACATCCTCACACGGTTCTACACCACCACTGCAGAGAGCATCCTACCTGGCTAGATCACCGCCTGGTATGGCAGCAGCACCGCCCTCAACCGCAAAGCCCTGCAAAGGGTGGTGTGAATTGTCAGACACATCATCGGAGGTGATCTTCCCTCCCTCCAGGACATATATACTAGGCGGTATGTGACAAAAGCTTGGAGGATCATCAGAAACTTCAGCCATTTGAGCCATGAGCTGCTCTCACTGCTACCATCAAGCAGGTGGTATCGCAGAATCAGGACCCACACCAGCCGACTTCATGACAGCTTCTTCCCCCAAGCAATCAGACATTTGAACTCTCCCTCACAATCAATCATATACATATGTATATATATATTGTGTGTTGTATACTGTACATTGTATATTATTATTTGTATATTGTGTTGTGTGTAACTGTGTGTCTATTAGATATGTAAATTAAGTTGTATAAATCTGATGTTTGTTGTAAATTGGTATATGTCTCGTCACTGTCATGACTGCTATGTTGCTCGGAACTGCGCACAAGACTTTCACCCACTGTTGCACTTGTGAATATGAGTGACAATAAAGTTATTTGATTTGATTTTTATTTATTTTTTGGCAACAGGCAAAGGCACAGATAGGATGGGTGGATGTTTTGAGTGACAAAAGGTTTTAGTGATCATAACAAAAAGTGCAGTGAGTAGCATAAACTGGTACATTTTAAAGGTAGTCAACGAAACTGTTAAATTCCTAGTTGAAACAATTCTTAATGACTGTGTTGTTGTACAAACCTGGGCAGACTTGTATTAGGCGGTATGGTTGCGTCATAAGTGTACGTCCCGCCCCTAGTATAGAAAGGCCAATGAATACCTGTCTCTCAGCAATGACGCAATCGGCCACTCACCTTACTAAAGAAGGAAACAGACAGGGGGTAAGAGAGAGGGCGAGAGCTCGGGTCTGGAAGAGACGGGGGAGGAATTCCCTTATTTACATCACGGACACAAAGCCTTGGAAGGAATACAAACAACTTTTCGCAAGAGTTCCTGTTCTTTAACCTAGATTAATCGCTCGTTTATATTTGAAAAGGTAAGCGTTTACACGAACGTTTTATTTCAATTTTCTCCCGACGATTATCTCGAGAGCTTTGACGCTATGGTCATGGAAAGACTGAATGACCCCGAAAAAATGGAACGATTACCGATGCAGGATGTGTATTACACCCGGTTAAAGCGTTCGCTTGGATCTGTAACCTTCTAGGTATGAGCGTTATTCGATCGTTTAGTGCTTTGTTCGACGGGTGGGTCCCTCAAAAAAAAAAAAATCAAAGTGGCCCAAGTTGTCAGCGGTACCTTCATGAACATCACAAGCTCCAGAACGTGAGTCGCTGGGTCACCAAAGAAACGACAGGGAGGCACGGTCGACGCCAACTTTCTCTTTTTATAACATCGATTAAAAGTCGCATAGCCTTTACATATCAAACGATATTTGTTTTATTTTTAGTTTTTTAAATCCATTTTCCATTTGTGGCTTTTGAAACCAGTATCGTTATTGTGTAGCTGGTTGTTTATTGTTATGTCCGTACCGTGTTAACTCAAGGAAATGCTGTTTAGCCGTTCGCTTTTTTTTTTCTTACGAAATGGCTGGCAAGCAACTGACAAACAGCTGGTTAGCCATGTTAGCTTTTTGTTTCGAGCTTGTTCAAAGGGTATATTGTCTGTCTGGGGAGGAAATCCTGGAGCAAATGGACAAAGAAGGAAGAGTAAACCAAGCCATTGCTGCTCTGTTGGCTACGTTTGCGTTTGGACACGTTATGATGCTTAATTTCTTTGGATATTTGTGGCCTTTTACCAACTGTTCTGGTTTATTCTGTTCTCTAAGAACCAAAACAGGTTAGTTTGTGACATTGGCTGTTCAACCTAGTTTGTTGCCTACCTAGGCAGCATTTTGGGGAAGCGTTGTCTTGTGATGCCCCAAAATGTTGTCTAGGTGGACGGCTCACCAGGTTTTGAGCCACTTCATCTGGTAGAGGGTGAATGACCCAGATTGTGCGTTTGAATGCAGGTTTTACATTGTTTCATGGCTGGAAGCATTCACTAGCACATGAGTGTTGGTGTGTCCATAGTGGCTATTTGTCCGTATGTGTCTGTCAGCTGGTGTACCTATGTGCCTTCACTGGCATGGGCGAACACCTGAAATATCAGAGACAATCCTAAGTTTTTTTTTTTTGGTACTATTTTTTTTTTTTTCTTTGTTACTTGGGCTCATAGGATGAATAACAAAACTTCCTTGCTGCCTTATTTTAAAGGGGTTTTGGGGCATTTTTTTTGGTCCCACCGGAAGACCAGCTAGCCTCCTAGGCCAGCTAAAAAAGCTGAGCACTTGCTTGGCCAAACAGGGTGACCATACAAACAGCTCTGGCTTGTTTTAGTTTTTTCAGTAGGGCTAAAGGAATAGTTCAACCAAAATGAAAATATCTCCCATAATTTACCTCATGCCATCCCAGATGTGTAGGACATTCTTCAGCAAAACTCAATTTATTTTTTGAAGATTATCTCTGCTCTGTAGGTCCATACAATGCAAGTGAGATGTTACCATAACTTTGACACTCCTTAAAGCCCATAAAAGCAACATAAAAGTAATACATGTAACTCCAGTGGTTTAATCTATGTCTTCAGAAGCAATCAAATCTATTATTGGTGAGAACAGGCCAAAATACAACTTTTTCTTTTTCTCACTGTACATTTTGCCATTGCAGTCTCTTGGCGCAATCATGACTTCTAGCTCAATTACACTTCCTAGTGCTTGATGCATGTACAGAGCACTAGATGGTGCTAAGATGTTCAATCATGCTTTAAATCATCACCAAGGACACTGTTAATGTCAAGATTTATTGTGAAAAAGGAGCTGTATTTTGGTCCATTCTCATTCAAAACCGATTGGATCACTTAAGACGACATTGATTAAACCTCCTAGAGTCGTATGGATTACTTTTATGCTGCATTTGAAGCTCCAAAATACACAACATTTTGAAAGGAAGTGACACTTAAGGCAGAGCTTCCAGAAAGATCTCGCCATATTTTTTTCTTTAAATCATGTCTGAAATCCCACTTGTTTTGCTAGACATTTAATTGGGAAATCTTAGGTTTTGCTGTCTTAAAGATATCCTTCTTTTAATTTCATTTGTGTCGTGTAGTCAAGGGAAATCCAGGCAGACAAATTAGAAGCCAATTCAGTTCAACATGGATAATAGATCCAGCAGAACTCTTATCAGTTCGGTCAGTCGGTTGACTTCATTGAAATTACACTGTCCAGATGAGGGTGGTTGAGGTTGTCTCTCTTTGTTTGAGATAAATCAGGGTCTTTTAATTACAAGGGTATTTCTGGTGTACCCATGCTTTGGGACTAGAAAAGTTTAAAACCTTGAGATTTCCACTAATCTTTGCCTGTGTGCATACACGGCCTATGAGCCACAACAATGCTGTCATTGATAACCAAACCACTCTTGTTTCCATTTTCTTTGTGATATATCAGCGATGGCCCAAGAGACGAACCAGAGCCCCATGCCTATACTGTGTACCACAGGCTGTGGTTTCTATGGCAACCCTAGGACAAATGGCATGTGCTCAGTGTGCTATAAGGAACACCTGAACAGACAGCAGAGCAGTGATCGTAGTCCCATGAGCCCTCTTGGTAAGTCGAACTGAAGCATTAATGTGTTTGTCTAACCTGCTGTGTAGAGCTCTCTATGGTTGCAGGCCACACAAACAACATGGTTATGCTATGGCTTAAGGGCTCTCATTCATAGCACCTCTTGTAGATGGTGACACTATAGTTTCGACCAAAATATAAAACCATGGTTCCTGCTTATGAGGCCTGTCATATCGATCAACACATTGATCTGTTATTCAGATTTTTTTTTTTTTTAGAGGGAATTCTTTTCTTGATCCTGTCTCTAAAGACTAGGTTGGATCTTTTTAATATCAACCCTGAGAAATCCTAGTTTCCTACTTGTTTTGTTGACTGATCTGTTTTTGTTTTATTTCTGGGTCTTTTTTTATACTGTAGCACAACTGCACCTGTGCACTGTTTGTGACTGTTTCTTTGTGTTCTGTTGGACCAGCTGGCAGCTCCTCAGCAGAGGCCTCGGCTATACAGAGACTAGAAGCCAGCATAAACAAAGCAGAGCCCTCACCTGTACCCAGCACAGATAGCATGAGAAAGTGAGTACTTTAATGTGTTTGTTGTGGAACCTTATGGGGCTTTTCCATTGCACAGTACACCTAGACTATGCTCTCTTTTTGGGGGTTTTCCATTGTGGATAGTACCTGGTACTTTTTTAGTACCACCTCGGTCGAGGTTCCAAGCGAGCCGATACTAAATGTGACGTCAAAACCCGGCAGATCACTGATTGGTCGGAGAGAATCGTCACTGGATTTGCGACACGGGACATCCACCCGCTAGTTTTAAAGTTAGCTACAGCGATAGTAGTATAATTTGTTCACGCGACTTTCGAATTGTAAAAAGAAATTGTTGTGCATATAACAACACCGTGGTCAATAAACGAGGTGAAGACATTCCTCTCATTAGCGGGAAGTGTCTTCCAGGTAGAGTGTCAGGCACACGGCTACCACCTGACCTACCAACAGTGTAGGGAAAAGTAAAAAAAAGTACATAATAAGTGACTACAGAACCATCAAGGAGAAGTGGTTCGACCAAATGGACGCCATCTAGACCGTCGAGCAATAGTAGGAAGAGTGCCCTGGACTCAGCCACGGCTGGAGTCCACGATGGAGGATGGTATGTTAACTCTATACTCTTGAAAGCTTTACTTTATTTAGTTGACCAGCTACTGGAAAGCTTGCTTCTAAAACAACAAGGCCAATTTAACTGTTACACTTGTGTAACATCTCCATGCAACAACTGCTTTATGCAGCACAATGAGCTAGAAGCTAACAGTTAGCGGTTGCGTTATTGTTTTTGTCACATTTAAGATGATGTCACGACAGAAGAGGCGGCGCAATTATGACGATCAGCCTATAATCCCACCCACGTTAATTCCACAGTAAACATTAGTTGAAAAGCAAGCTCAGAAAAGTAAAGCGAGCAGAGTCGAACCGTAACGTGCAGTGGAAATGTGCCATTAGAATGGGATGGAATACATTTTATATTGAGATGCATGAAGTTTGAATGGTCTCCTGTATTTAAAGAAGGTGTGTGCGTGTGTGTGTGTTACTTTGGCTGAAACCCTATCTGTCCCCACCCCCCAGAAGTATTCCTTCAACTCCCTTACCAGTAACGCAACAAATGACAGAAATGAGTATTTCTAAAGAGGAGAAGGCCCTGTCTCCGAAAGCTGAAGCTGTTGAACCAGGTAACTAGTGTTCTTTTAACTCAACTGGTAGAGAATGGCACCAGTAATGCCAAGGTCATTGGTTTGATTACCAGAGAACACCATACTCCGAAATGTATAGTTTTGAAATTCACCTTAGATAACATGTCTGCCAAAAGTGCAAATGCAATTACTGTACTTTATCAACATAATTCAGTATGATATAATACAATGTCTGAACTAGGGCTGCAAATAACAATTATTTTGATAGTCAATTATCATTTGATTTATATATTTGATCAACCGTTTAATCAGATAAAATGGACAAATGTTATTTATTTCAATTATTAAAGCGCACCTATTATGGTTTTTAGGTCATACAACATTCAAGGTCTCATACAATAGATGTACATGCATCCAATGTCAAAAAACACTTTAATTTGCTCATAATTTAAATTGCAGCATTACCTTTTTTTCCCCCAGTGTCAAAAATGACTCGTTCAGTGATTTGTTCTTAGCATTCATTCTAAACTTCTTACTCTGAACCTACTCTGCTCTGATTGGTCAGATGTACCAGTCTGGTTAGATAGGTGTAGTGTTTGAGGGCGGGTCAAAGCTGTTCGCGAGCAGCCAATGCAGACCAGAGGTCGGTTTTTTGTTAACAAATTACGTAGGTTGGTACAGGAAGTAAGTCTGGAATAACTAACGACTCGTTTCAGGTGTTCAGAATCTGTTCTTTCTTTTGGGAGTTAATAATTCCATTTGTCGTGCAGGGTTTTTTTTTTATTTATTTTTTTTAACATTCACAAACCGTTATATAACACACTACATGAAATGTAATAATTGAAAAACCATAATAGTTGCTCTTTAAAAAACACAAGTTATACTATATGTTGTGTACAAAAATGTTTCAAATATAAATGTTACTGTATACTGTTTGGAAGCAGCGGGACAATATAAACCACACTTATCAGTGAAGATAAGAGTCAAAACCTCAATGTAAAGGCTCAAGTATTCTTCGTTTTTCTGCGTTCTGAATTTCCTCGCACAAGGTCGAGCTCTCAGCCTTTCATAGAATACTCTTTTGAATGCGAGCAAATGTTAACGTGTTGTTTTTGACCTTTGCACAGTGACTGCTTTGTGATAGTTTTTTAGTATAATCAACGGCAGGCACATGCGCTGACAATGCACGTAAACGAGGACTAACCACATGTTGAGATAAATCTGGGCTGCGTGTGAACCGTCTGTGCTGAAGACTTCATGTCAATTTGTGCTCGTTCCGATACGTTTTACTCACCCTCATGCCATCCCAGATGTGCATGCCTTCTGCTGAACACAAATAAAGATTTTTATAAGAATTTCTCAGGTCTTTTGGTCCATACAAAATGACCAACATTTTGAGGCCCCAAAAATCACATAAGTCAGCATAAAAGTAATCTATATGACTCCAGTGTTTAAATCAATGTCTTCAGAAGTGATCTTCATTCAATCTCTACTGTAAACTTTCACATTCTTGTGTGTTGTGTGAATTCCATTCTGCATGCATATAGCCACGTACTGGGCAGGGGAAATTATTTCTGCCAAAAAAAGGTCTTAAATCTTGATCTGTTTCTCACCCACACCTATCATATCACTTCTGAAGATATGATGAAAACACTGGAGTTGTATGGATTACTTGTATGATGCCTTTATGTGCTTTTTACAGCGTCAATTTTGGCACCCATTCACTTGCTTTTATGCACCTACAGAGCTGAGATATTCTTCTAAAAATCGTCAGTTGTGTTCTGCAGAAGAAAGCAAGTACTACACATCTGAGATGGCATGAGGGTGAGTAAATTATGACCGTTTTAATTTTGAGTGAACTGTATGTAAGTGTTTACTGGTAGGAAGGTCGAGTTCTGCGGAAACACATTCCCTCCTGAACATTGTACACATTACTGTAATGTATTCTATAAGTATAAGGGACTCTGTACAGGTAGTGTTCTTTTTGTAGAGAAATTATTTCATGCATTTTATGTTGAAATGGAGCTTGGTATTGTAAATTTGATTGGTATGTGTTTAAATATGCCTTTTGAAATTAATTTAAAAAAAGTGTGTGTGTGTGTGCGCGTGTTATTAAGATAATTAAAATGCATTGCGTTCTTGTAGCAGAAGAGTTAATCATTGATAAGACAATACAAAAAGCGGCTTTAGAATACAAGATATTGTTTACTACCATATTATTGATCATAAGTCGATCATTGGGATACAGTTCACAGCAATCCATTTCACAAGTGAATTTGTCAATCAGTTGGAGATTTATTATGAGGGCTTGTTTAAGAGCCCGTCAATTTACACCTGCGTCAGACATGCTTGTGTAGCGTCTCTGGTGCGTTGCATCATAAACATTTTTAGTTCACGGTTTCAAGTTAAATATAGTTTAATACTCAATCTTTAAACACATCTTGAGATCCCTTAGTTCGCATATGCGCTCCAAGTGTTTTGAACGCAAGAATGTAACGTATGTTTGCGCTGTTCTTCCTACTGAAGTGTTTTCTTCACTGTATAAACTGTGCTATAAACTGTTATTTTTTTTGGTCAAATTAATCACACCGAATTAATGCGCTAAATCAACAGCCCTAATATATATATATAGATAATTATGTATTTGCTCTTAAATGGCTCAAAAGTGCCAAAAAACCCAAAACTTTTCATCCGAAAAGCCATTTAAATGTACTAGGCTACAATATGTTAAAGACAAAAATGAAAATCTATTAAAAAATAATTGGTATCTAACTAAAACAAAAGGTGAAAATTCAATCCTTTTCATTGATATGCACTTTTTATTTTTCACATACAATGATTCATAGTAGCTTAATAAAAAGCATAACTTGCCTTAATATTTTTTTACTAATACATTTTTGTGAATGAACAAGGTGTGCAAATCTACTTCACTGACTTATTTTTGAAACCCAGTTGAACATTGCATAATACTATTTTATTACTGTGGCACATCAGGCTGATTATTATAATATAATGCTGATTTATTCTGATTATTAGATTTGCATTATAGACAGACACTGAGGAAGGTTGTGATGCCAAAACAGCTGTGTTCTTGTGAAATATAAAATAAAATGCAAAGAAATTGAGAAAAAGGAGCGCTGATTTGTTTTGTTTTTTTATACTGTTTAAGGTTAATGGATCTACGCATTCTGAACTAGTTGAGTGCAGTGATTCCATTTCTTTGATTAAATTTGCGTTATTCAAAAGCAAAGTCTTTCTAGCAAGTCAGTCTCTGTCGGCCGTCTTTGGAATGCTCTCGGGAGGCTATTTCCTGTCATGACAGTGCAGCTCCTATCTATTTGAATTGGGGAAAGACCGAAATCTCAAAAATGGTTGGTCAAGATTAAGATCAAACATATTTCAAATCCGCAATAAAATTAGATAAAATTGGAATCACAAATTGTTTCTTTACCTCATTATGCTAAAACATGCAATTTTCCCAGTTTGTATTGCTAATGCGTGTTGGCGACTTGATTGACAGGTGATGTATGTATCTAAAAGTAGATTGACCGTTTTACCTGTTATGCTGGACTTCCTTTCTACATCCATTGACCACTGGGCATTAGAGCTTCTTGGTTGGGTGTTCAATTTATCACATTCAATTAAATAGAAGTGGCCCATCACTGCTAAATAGTCTCTGTTCAAAAGTAATATATTTCTGTCCTGTTTACTTGACCTTTACATGGAGCTTTTTATTTTGGCACAGATAAGGCAATGTGTATTTGACCGTTTAGGGGTAGGGTAACGTTTGTAATTCTGTATAATATCTTGTAGCAGTTACAACTTTTGAATTGCGCAAATGCTTGAACCTGCATTACTTTGATTTCAAAATGCATGTGAACTGATCTGAGAGCTTTGCCACGCATGTGCACACAGGTCAGCGAGTCACTGGTTTTTTTCTGAAGTGCACACAGACCATGTTTATCTCTCTTTAAATCACAACCTTTTGTCGATTTAATAATCCCATAAAACCAACTTTTATTTGGATTAATTGTGCAGCCCTGAAGGATCGTGAAATTAGTTTACTGTGGCACTCTTTATGAAACTTAATGGCCAAATAAAAGCTCATTAACTCATCACGATATTGATTCATTTTACATTGTCATCAAAATTATTGCTATTGATATTGTATTCCATATATCGCCCAGCCCTACTGTAAACCCATAAATCAGTCTGCATCAAACTGCTTCCAGAATCTACCCAGTAACCCCACTCTACCAAACATTGAAGCAGTTACCTAAACCATATTGCAAACAACTGTTGTTCTTTATTAGTATTATTTTCCTCTCCATTTTTTTTTTTTCTAAAGTTGTATCACAGCCCACCTCGTCCTACTCTCCTGTCCCTGTTACCCAGGGCATCGATGAGGGCAAGAGCCCAGACTCTTCCAAACCTAAGAAACACAGATGCTTTACCTGCCGTAAGAGAGTAGGCCTAACAGGTGAGACTGAAATATTGTCATACTGGTCATTCTGTGATCCATTTGTGTGTCTAAGTAGGCTAGAGTCTTATCTTCTCTGTTGTTTTACAGGTTTTGATTGTCGATGTGGTAATCTATTCTGTGGAATTCACCGGTACTCAGACAAGCACAATTGCACATATGATTACAAGGCAGAGGCTGCTGCGAAGATCCGCAAGGAGAACCCTGTAGTGGTGGCGGATAAGATCCAGAGAATATAAGCTTTTCCCTCCATCTGCGAGAGGGACTGATCAGAACACTGATGGTTAAAATGAATGATTTGATAAACGGACTTGTGTTTTTCTATCACCTTGACAAGAAGAAAAAAGAGCTACACCATCTGAGGCTCATGCATGAACGATCTTGCAGATTTGTTTTTGTAATGGGTATTTCTTTCCATTTTGATTTCCCTCCTCTTTATTTTATTTTATTCTAGTTATTCTTCTATATTCTTTAGTTTCCTGAAGTGTAGGACACCTTTCAGGAAATTTGATTTTTGTTTTGCCTGGTCCTACCCTCACACAATGGGTGTGGTGGCTACTCTGTGCCAAAATGTGGCATTGTAGTTTCTGAGGCAGCATTGTGTAAGTAGTGTTCAGCCTTTGACTTGTTATCATGAATGACATTGGATATTCAAGAGGTGTGTCAAAGCTTGACCTGACTACCTGATGTCTGTTGCATGTGTTGGTCTGTCTAACTGCAAAAACTTTTTTTCTTATTTTTTGAAAGAGTTTGTCATTACAGCCTTCAAATAAATCTGTAGGATTACACAAAGTTGAAAATTAGGGCTGAAACAATTTTTCAACATTGACAACGCTGACAAAAAAAAAAAGTTAACTTGTCATTGTCGAATAGTCGTTTGATCTAATTTAACGTAGAGATCATAGGAAACTAATGATGGCGTGAGGGGAGCACTGAGGCGTGGAAGAAAACACCGCTCGCAGTCTAGATGCACTCTAAACTTTCCAAACAGCTTCAGGTGATGTAGATCACAAAATATGGGGGTAATTATACAATAAGTAAATACAGAAGCACTCTCGTTGTGGAATATGTAGAGCCAGAGCTGCCGCTCCGCTGAAGCAAAACTTGCGTGTCGAGAGTTGTGAAAGGAAACACCCTTGTGTTACATCTTACAATGTAGTTATATTTAATGTGTTATAGCTTTATTAAAGTTCAAGTAATAAGAAAGCAGGTCATGTAAATAACAACAAACTTCGAAACTGGCATTTCTGTGCGGTCAGTGTCTCTTCTATCAGTTGCGTGAATGTCCCGATCTAAGGGGGAGAGATTGAAACTGCACCTGGCTTATGCACACTGTCGCAGGGACGCTCATCCCTCGAGCGCGCACGCTTGCTGCAGTTAGATTATAATGTGATGGCTTGCAATTTATTGAATCATATGTCACTGTGCATTTCTTATCGAGAAGGAAATTGGCAATACACAGCTTTATTAATATGAGAAAGTTCGTTTTTTTTGGTGAGTTAAAGATGGATTGAAGTAAAAGAAAACGTGAGAGAGGGTAGTCTTCACCCCATTATACACTGCAACAAAATACATTTTTGTTTTGGCTTGTTTTCCAATATAAATATCCAAAACTCCTTTTAAAACAACGTACATTTTCTTTAGTAGCTATACTACAGAAGTGTTTTTTTAAATGATAGTCTAATTCACCTGAGAAGCAGCATATAAGCCATTTAGACTTTCTTTTAGAGAATAGATCTAATATATATATATATTTTGTCTTTACTGCACTCACAGAAATATATAAGTGAAAAAATACACTTGTATACAAAATACACTTTTGCTTTAAGAGAATGTATCTGAAATATATCTAAATATCTTGTATTTTGCTTCTCAAGTAAATGTATTTTATTTTTTTTAATTTGTATGGATTTTTAGACCATTTTAAATGGTAAATAAGACAAACACTTGATGACAATAGGAATTTTTTGCAGTGAATTTTTACTGAAACTGAATAGTGTTTTTTCCTTTAATTCAGTGAATGTCATTTAGGGGGTATTTTTAAAAGATGATTTTGTCCTCTTTATTGTTATCAAGCATGTTTAATGCAACCTTTAAGTCTGGTACGAGCTGAATATTCTGTTAAGAGCTAATGATTAATTGTTGAAATTGCCGAATAATCGTTAGTTTCAGCACTAATGAAAATTAGAATTTGCGGTCGCCCAGTTATCAGTACTGTTAAGCATTATTTTAAATTGTGAACGTTCTACTGTGATGTCACACTTTTTTGTTAAATGAAAGTTTGAGATTAA
Source organism: Xyrauchen texanus (assembly GCF_025860055.1). NCBI lineage: Eukaryota > Metazoa > Chordata > Actinopteri > Cypriniformes > Catostomidae > Xyrauchen > Xyrauchen texanus. Next base: position 16,742,997 of record NC_068279.1, read on the forward strand.
TTTGTTTTATTCCTCTGTAATGGGCTATTCTGTTCCCACATTCTATAACTATTATTCTGTTCCTATGTTTTAGAGCTTTGATAACGTCTACAGTTGCAGGGCTTGTGCTCATTGTCTTCAGTACCAGCACCAATGCATTTTTTATATATATATATATATATATATATATATATATATATATATATATATATATATATATATTGTGTGGACCTGTAAACATTTATTGGAATGTGAGATGGTACAGTCTGAGTGTATTAGTGTGCAATGGGGAATTCTGCATACAGCCCTTCTTCCTGCTGTCAAAGTGAGATGTGCAAGTCCTCCTTAGACAGTGCATTTGCAGCACCAATATAGTGTAAGCATTGTCAGATCTGAGTCTGTGAAATGTTATGTTTTTTTTATAAACGCGCCCACAATGCACCTGTCTTTGTGTGTGTGTGTGTGTGTGTGTGTGTCTGAAATGTGAGCGATTCTGAGTGCATGTATTTTGTGTGTATATGTCTTTCTCTACAGGGAGTGCGGTTTTCCTTAAAAGACATGTATCTGTTGAGAGTATGTACCTGTGAGTTTTAATTTCAACTATTATATGCAAATTTGTATGGGGGAAAAACACCTTACTAATGTTCATATTTACGTATTGCATTTAATACTTTTACCTGGCATTAAAGAAGAATTGTATTGTAAATAAAAATGTACAGAGAGAAAGTATACAACCATGCTGTTCTGTTCATTTCTGTTGTCTTTAGGGCAAATGTCACAACACGTGGCTATAAATGCCATGCAGATGTCACATAGTAGAGTAAGTGCTATTCAGTGAGCATGACTTGCATAGTTATAGGAGTGAGGTCCAAACTACATTCCTTCACAGTGACTGGCTGCCCCCGAATTATTTTTCAGATGTCGCTTGTTTTGCACACCTGTCCCGGCTGCTGACGCATATGAAGACACCCTGTCTTTGCAGAAGCAGCTGTCTTGACAACCTTTGCATCCTCTGTGCTTCCAACAAAGCCAGATTTGACAATCCCTGCCTGACCTAGTAACAGCTGGAGGAGTGTGTGCGTGTCTTTAAGGAGTGAAAACAGGTGCTGTAGTCACAGTGTCACCCCTGTCACTCATTCAAACCCACAGGAAAGCACTTTTATCTAAATATACTCTTCTGGTTCGGTTCATGGTTCGTATAAGTTTGTGTCTGTACCTATGAAGAAAATCTAGTTGTTTCATTGTCTGGTACTGTCTGTTAATTTTGTGTTCTTGTCAGACTCCGACTAGTCAGCGTCTACGGCTCACTCTTATTGTTTGTTCTGAGGGGACAAGCTGATGCGGGTGGATGCTGTCACAATGACGGGTGGTGACAGTGACATAGTCATCTGCTCTAAGCATCTATGTAGACATAGGTGTCAAGGGAGGAGGGGTTAACCGAGGGTACTAAGAGGTTATATTAGGGAATTCTGAGTGTACTTTTAGGCACGGTTGAGCAGGAAGGTGAGAAATTATCAGAAGAAAAAGGCAATGACATAGTTTAGAACATTGTGCAAAAGTACATGATACAAGCCAATGACTTGTAGCTGAAACATGGCTGGTGGCAGAATTAAAGAGAATGTAAGACTCGTTCCGTGGGGGAGAAGATGGGTTCTCACACAGTGTTTTACATGCACTGCCCACATTGTGCAAGTCAGAGACTGTAAATTGGCTTCTCGTCTGTAGTTCAGCTGAGAAGAGGGCAAGATTTGTAACTGGGAGACAGAGGAGCTAATGAGAGAAAGTTTCATATGAAATCAAACATGGGGCTTGTGCTGAAAAGAACATGATGTGAATGGGCATCATTGTCTTGCATGTCTATATTGTACAAGAAAGTTTAGAAAACGGGAAAAATTGGGGGAGGTTAAAGGATACTTATATTTGGTTTGTTGGCAAAATGTCCACAGACTTTTAATTAACGTCAAGATTAATTGTTAAAGAATAGTTTACCAAAATGTTTAATTTCTATCTTAATTTTCTCACCCTCATGTCCTTCCAAACTTGTATGACTTCCTTTCTTCTGCAGAACACAAAAGGAGACATTTTAATAGATGGACTGAGTTGATGGTATCTAAAAGGTAGTCCATCTGACTCGTGTGTCATATTCCAAGTCTTACGAAGACATACAGCTATGTAATATTTCCATGAAAAATCTTGATGTGCATTCATGAGTGCATGAGAGAAGCTAATTTGCAGTGGAATTAATATAAACAATGCAAGTTCAATGCAGCTAAACTTTTAAAATGTATATACACTGATTGGCCACAACATTAAAACCACTGGCAGGTGAAGTGAATAATATTGATTATCTCATTACAATGGCTCTTGTCAAGGGGTGGGATATATTAGGTAGCAAGTGAACACAGTTCTTCCATTTTATGTGTTGGAAGCAGGACAAATGGGCAAGCGTAAGGATCTGAGTGACTTTGACAAGGGCCGAATTGTGATGGCTAGACGACTGGGTCGGAGTATCTCCAAAACAGCAGGTCTGCTAGAAATGAATGAGGATGTAAGGAACAGAGATGTCTAGTGTAGAACGTACTAGAGGAGAATCACTGGCCTGTCACAAAACCTAACCAGATTATAACTGAATGCACTGAACTAGGCAAGTGACTTCCACCTGTGATGTCACACAATCCCTCTCGACCTGACAATTCCACACACAAGCAAACACTCCAATCCAGTATACTGTACGTAATTCTCAGTACAGGGGATTCACAGAACATTCCAAACTTGCAAGTTTCTTCTCACTTTCTCAACATTTTGTCGAGAAAATGTGCTGTTCCGGCTGGATCCAGCTCCATTCCTGCTTCGTGTTGGACTCCACTGCTACGTGTCGCTGTGTGGTGATGACTAAATGCAGCCGGTGCCAGCCAAACATCAATTCAATCTATTACGATGGACTTCAGAGGATGAACTGATGCCAACTCGCACCATAATTCATGGTTTGAGTATGCCATTGTCTGAACCTTGCATTTAGGATGGACCCCACCGAAATTACCGGCCAGGTTGAACTGCGATGCACCTCACTGATCTCTGCCTGCATCACAATGGTCTAATGATGGACTACACTCTTGAAATGGAAAAAATAGACTATCAATTGCCAACAAAAGCCTTCATCAGCCAATTAACAAGGACAATTGCATCTATGTGAACTTCTGCAGTTAATCCAGGGTGAACTTCAAAGACATTATTCATTAATCTTACAGTTCATACAAAATCTTTGTTTAAACACCGACCCTTAACACTTACTTAGTTTAATAATTTTAAACCATGACTTGCACTATAACATAATTAATATTTACATTACATTCATAATGTTAGCCAGAGGGGAACTGGCCCCCACAGTGAGTCTGGTTTCTCCCAAGGTTATTTTTCTCCACTAACCAACATCTTATGGAGTTTTGTGTTCCTTGCCACAGTCGCCTTCGGCTTGCTCACTGGGGTTATAAATACAATTATTATTTAATTACTTATTTTTAAACACAATTTGCAATTGTATTTTATCTAATTACACAATGATAATTATAGACATTACAGTTTTATCTTCTGTTAATGCATGATCTTCTGTAAAGCTGCTTTGAAACTATGTTTGTTGTGAAAGGTGCTCCACAAATAAAAATGACTTCAATGCTGTGTTTTTGTGTGTACTAAGCTTTTGTCCCTTGAGGCGTACTGCGGAAGATAGTATTAGTAAACAGTAGCGTAAAACCATGCTGGAACTTGTTTAAGAAATGGGTGTGTCTAAGTGGCTCACAAAGCTGCTCGTGTTCCTCAAGGTAGATCAGGAAATTCACTGCGATTATTAGATATGGAAACCTTGTTGAGACTGAATGTCACTCAAAGAATTCAAAATTCTGTTTTTGATTGTATTCCAGTAAATCTGTGTTTTTAACTGTTTGTGCGGTCATCATAAATATTTATTTGTGTGTGTTTGTGCCTTTTTCAGTCTAGCCAAGAAACTCCCAGCCAGACTAATTTAGCTCTGACTGATTCAGCAGTTCTAGAGGAGCAAGAGAGAGAGAGAAAAGGAAGAGGAATGGCAGGAAGGGGTGGGATTCAAAGGGGCATTATGATGTCACAACTTTGAGACTTGATCAGTTCCAGGCTCGCCTCATTCACATGCTCCCACCACCTCTGTGTGTTAGACTCCACCCCCTCACATGTGCTTTACTCATGTCTCTTTCTCAGGGCATTTGTCTCTCTCCCAGCTTGGTGCCTCATTGTCTTTCACTCCCATGTTTGTACACTCTCCCTCAATGCTGCCTTTTCTCTCTCTCTCTCTCCCTCTCTATGGCACTTATTCTATATTTGCTTGCTCTCTGTTTCCAGCCCTTCGGCTAACAGCAAGAGCAGACAGTTTCCCTTGTCACTGCAGTTTCATTGTATTGAAGGTACTTCCAGCAGTATTACTAGATACTGCCATTAAACAGAACCAGCGCACACAGTTGACGTAGAAAAAGGCATACTGACATCTTTAGGGATAGTAACGTGAATTAAAACAAAAACTGTTTAGTTGCATTTTCTGTGAAACAGCAATAGAGATAAGTGGATGCTGTAATTATGAAAAACATAGTGACAAACTGAAAACAGTGTACAGGCAAGGAATATGTCTGTTATAGGGTATTTTCTCCTCTGAAAATAAAGTTGTTAAACAATATTTTTGTAAACAGCCCATATCCTCTTCTCTCACATTTAAATACAAGGCACATGACTTTGATTCTTGATTAGGCCTGATCATTGTAGAGCATAGGTCTGAGGCATAGTGTGACTTGCTTGCTCAATTTGGTGAGCAATGGCTCAGATGACACTTTCCAAATATACATGATAGACCTGAAAAAGTGTGCACAGTGTGGTTTGTGTGTACGTATTTAGACCTCATCTGGAAAAGTAAAAACTATTCCTATATCTCACACTATATATATATATATATATATATATATATATATATATATATATATATATATGTGTGTGTGTGTATACACAGGGAGGGTTGAGAGGGTTACTTTTTAAATGTATTCCACTACGGATAACAGAATACATGCTTTAAAATGTAATTTTTAATTTCTAAATCCATTAGATTACTCGAGGTCAGTAATGTATTCTAAATACTCTGGATTACTTCAGCACTGGAAGATTTGTTCACTTGTTTTGACAATAAAAACTCTGCCAGTACAGTAAGACAAAATACACATGTTAAAAATACATTCTCTGAAAAACCTAAATATCTTATGCAGTGTTGTTTCTAAAACCAGATAAATCAAATTGATCTTGTTTTAAGGATTTTTAGATATTTTGACAGGAAAACAATACACATTTTATTTTATTTTTTCAGAAGAATATGATTTTTGCCCTAATATAAAAGATCTTACTAGAAAAAATTAATTATGATCCAATGTGAATTTTCTTGATAAATAAATATGATCGTGTCTGGTAACATGTGCAGGTAAAATGGCTAGAAATAGCAGTTTAGCTTTGTGTAAAGCTGACAATCTACACAAGGTTTATTTATATTTCTTCTGCTCCAAACTTACTTCAAACCAACTTCTCTGTCTGCTCTGTATATACTGAATATGATCTTTTTTAAAATATGAGTAAAATATGACACAGGCTAATCAGATTAATTTTTTATTTTTTTTACTAAAGTCATCAGTGTGATTACTGATTATCATAACCATGAGTTGTCAGGCAATAGACAGGAGCCAGTGCCAAGAGTACACTAACAGTCTTTTATCGCCCCCATGTGGATATTAATAGTTATTCTAATATCTGGAGCCGAACCAGCAACTTGGTACGACAAATAACATGGACATGAACTTTTCAAGATTCTGTTAGATTTTATGTAGAGAAAGTGTACATTTTAGATACTGTAAACTTATTCATTTTAACCATTTATTTAAAATGTTCACTAGTTTTCTCCAATTTTGCTTTTCAAAAGTATTCCTTCAGTAGGCTATGACATTTGTAGCCTAATTACAGTAATATAAAGTCATGAAAACTAAATAGCCCTATATAAGAGCTGCACGATTAATCGTTAAAAGATCGCGATCTCGACACCCATGCGATCTCATTTCTAAATGACAACGATTCTGCATTGCATATTAACGTTCCCGTGGCATGTTTTGGAGTTCAATTTTAAATTCAAAATTCATTTCAAGACGCGTATTTAATTGTTAATAAACTTTATATGCATCTACAAAACACAGCGCTCCTGCACAAGACGCTGAATAAGGGGGCTTTCACACTAGCACTTTTGGCGCGCACCCCGGTTCGAATGACGTCAGAGTTCGGTTCGTTTGGATGATGTGAACGCTGTCTTCCGAACTCGGGTGCGCTTAAAAAGGTGGTCTGGGGTACGGTTCGCTGCTGATATGAACGCAATCGAACCAAACCGCGGAAGTGAACCGCTATTGATGACGTATAATGTGGTCGTCAGTCTCACACGCGTCACTTTCAAAATGAGCGGAAAGGGTTTACTTTCGTGCGTGTATACACTTACCTTGACGAAAAGCGGGATTGACGCACACGCACTGCAAGCAGAGAGATGATTTCTGCTTGCCTTCGCAAAAATTGTCTTCGGAGGACAGCCCGCTGTCTTTTGAATGATTTCAGTATTTTTGCGGCAGACAGACGCAAGTGTGTTTCTGTATCTTGATGTTGAAAACAAAACCAAAGGTTCAAAAAAAGAAGAACAAATGTAAACCGAGCAAGTCTATTCATTGAATTTTGACGCCTTTTCATTTCGCGGTTATCAAGCAACACGATTACGCAGCTGCAGCTTGATGACGCAAGCGTACCGCGGTTCGGATACAAATATATAATGTGAACACAGTCCATGGGGGGCAGGGGGGAGCAATCGAACTCGGTTCGGAACAGGCAATCGAACCAAGTGTGAAAGCCCCCTAAAATGCAGCAGTGATTTACAAACTGCAGGGTGCAGCCACGATTAGCTATGAGTGTGACGGAATCTCAGTTCAGTTCCATATTTTAATTTCATTAAAGTTTGATTACAGCCGGCTGCTTTCCAACATTCACGTGTGTGTCTGCCCATGCACTTGTGTTGTGTGATGAATGCAGCGCTCCTGCAGGAGACTCTGCTCTGTTTTTAATCAAAATACCAATTTTTAGGTGATATTAATGTAAACACAGCTGTTAATGAATTACCAGTGTAAACAGACTAATTGTAAATGTAAACAGGGATTAAATCTGCACCACCGTTAATGTATAAGCAGACCTGACAAATTCTTCAAACTGTTAGATCTGTGTGATGCCTAAATATATATAAGATGAATGCTGTCTGTTATAGGCATTCAGGCATTCTTACTGCATCAGAAGACATGGATTTAACCACTGTAGTAGTATGGATGAACTTTATGCTCCCTTAATGTGCTTTTTGTAGCTTGAAATATCTGGCCACCATTCACTTGCATAGAATTGACCTATAGAGCTGAAATATTTTAGAAAGATCTTCTAAAAATATGTGTATGTGTTCTGCAGATGAAAGAAATTCACACACATTTGGGATGGCATGAGGGTGAGTAAATGATGAGCACCACCAATCATATAAGTTGCCATGAGTTTAATATCAGTTACATTCTCGAGAGATACTTTACCTTTTGTCATACTTTACCAATTGACTTGAGTCAATTTCCATGAAGGTAACTTTACTTTTACTTAAGTATGACAAGTGGACACTTTATACAACACTGACTGACTGACTGACTGACTGATTGACTGACTGATTGACTGACTGATTGACTGATTGATTGACTGATTGATTGACTGATTGATTGACTGATTGATTGACTGATTGATTGACTGATTGATTGACTGATTGATTGATTGATTGATTGATTGATTGATTGATTGATTGATTGATTGATTGATTGATTGATAGATAGATAGATAGATTGATTGATAGATAGATAGATAGATAATCTGAATACGATCTGAGTATGACTGAGTATAAAGCAAGATTTTTACCAAAGCAAAACCTTTGCCAAGATGATAACTAAATAATACAAATCTATAAGTGTCATTAATATCTCCATTTTCCTTTTCTAAATACATACAATCCTGAGCAGAAGCCTAAACATCAATCTAAACACCAGCCTTCAATTTTATATTTTTGGTGACAATATCATCCAGGATAGATCCAAGAAAGACTCCATGCATCCAAAACTATGTATCCAAAAATGGAACCACCTGTCTTCCAGCCACATAGACTTCAGTAATATTTCGATCGTCACCTATTCAAAATAAATGTTGACAGGGCTTTAGATTAAAGGTGAACAAAGGACTAGTAAATGGACAGATGAGAAGTATCTGAATGAAAAGGGCATTATGTACTGGTTAATTAAAAAAAGCAACATACCCAAATTTAAAAACTTCTCCAAAATGACCTGGTAGAAAGGAAAAAAAAAAACATGAAACAACACATTAGTTGTGCTTTTCTTCAACATTTCTTTTTTCTTTTCTTTATCACTGACATGCGGTCTGGGTAGGCAAACTAGGCACTGCCTACCCTGCCAAAATTCAAAAATAAAATGTTTATTAAATAATAAACTTGTATTTGTATTTTTATTTTTTATTCTTGTGATTTATATATGCAATATGTGTTATTCCAATTGTTTAGACTTTATGATGACAAATGTAGCAGTTACGCATAATCAACTAAAAACAAATTGTAGAATAAGCAGCGCTTTTACGGTCCATTCATTGCAGACGACAAGCGGAAAACCCATGTTGCACATGCGCACTTAGATCCTGTATTCTTTAACATGTACGGCAAAAAGCACAAATCTGCTGTGGCTTTTGATGTAAATATGTTATGCCTGTAATCATCTCCGTTACGTATCAGACATGGACCAATTAAAATCGAGATATTCCTGGACATTTGCGTAGCTAACACCACAGCTAGCGTACATGCCTAATCCCCGCCAAATTCAAAATCAAAATGACAGCACTGGCCGTAATCACGGAATTAAGAAATTTTTCCAAGCTCGATTTTAATTCCAAATATGAGTTAATTGCAAGAGGGAGGTCTACGCCAGCCTTAGATGGACTAGTACAGCAAAAGGGCCCAAAAATTGTCCGATCATTTCAAACTGATTGGTATGTAAGAAAAGATTGGCTATGTGGCTGCGCTAACAATCAGCGGCTGTACTGCTATCCCTGCCTGCTTTTTTCAACCAGTCAGACTGTTTGGACTTCAGCGGGATATTGTGATTTAAACAACCTGCGTTTCTTGATATGTACACGATATACATCCTGATTTGTACATTTCTTGATATGCCGCACTTGTGCGTAACGTTCACTGTTTACGCGCTTGTGTGTGTGAGAGAGAGAGAGAGAGAGAGTACACAACATACATCCTGATTTGTACATTGCTTGATATGCTGTGCTTGTGCGTAACGTTCACTGTTATTACAGATTATTAGCTTAAACAATAAATCAGGTAATCTGGCTTTCATAACTCAGTGCCTAGACTCTTTAAGACATCACCGCACGTCACTGTTCTTCATCCCCTTTTCTCCCCAATTTTTGGAATGCCCAATTCCCACTACTTACTAGGTCCTCGTGGTGGTGCAGTTACTCACCTCAATCCGGGTGGCAGAGGACAATTCTCAGTTGCCTCCACTTCTTATCTTTATCTTGTGGCTTGCTGTGCATGACACCGTGGAGACTCACAACATGTGGAGGCTCATGCTACTCTCCGCAATCCACGCACAACTTACCACGTGCCCCATTGAGAGCGAGAACCACTTAATCGTGACCATGAGGAGGTTAACCCATGTGACACTACCCTCCCTAGCAACCTGGCCAATTTGGTTGCTTAGGGGACCTGGCTGGAGTCACTCAGCACAATCTGAATCGAACTCATGACTCCAGGGGTGGTAGTCAACATCAATACTCGCTGAGCTACCCAGGCCCCCTTCTTCGACATTTCTAAACAACAAAGTTAAATTATTTGTTTACTCTTTATTAAATATTTTTTCTCTAAATATATGAAACCAATAACTTTTCTCCCTCTTGAAATGTTTCTAATTAATCATTTACATACCAGTCCTGGTCTCTGAATTCAAGTGATTTCATTGGGGAAAAAAGATCAGTATAGGAGTATAAGATCAAACCTTGGGGCCATCTCCAGGAAACAAATCGATCGGTCCATCAGGAACGCAAACATTCACTCTCAGGGCATCAAAGTCCTTCCCCACAACAAAGTTTCCAATCTGATCATCCAATGAAAGAGCTACAGGCAGTGGACAAAAACAAAAAACAAAAAAACAATCAGGTTAAAGTAGCTTAGGTTTTTGATAACATAAGAAAATATGGTTGTAAATTGGACTGACTGAATTTCAGATATATCAAATGCATCCTACCCTCACTACCACCAAGTGTAGCCAGTCTAAAAACCTCTTCAAAGGTTAGAGTCTGATGCTGAGAGTCCTGGATAGTCAGGGCTTTAGATGTGTCCAGAGTTCTTCGCATTGCATCCAGTATGGATGGAGAGTATCCTCCTGCAATGTCTACAAATGGCCCGGACAATACACACAGGATTAGCTGATGTCAATTTTAAATGTTTGAATCCAGTTACTCTGGTGAGTAACAGTAATGTACCTATGATTCAGTTATGGAGAAAAAACTTACCTGTCCCTAAACCTAATTTCACTTTGTGGTTTAAAACATTGCGCACATTCAGCAAACCACTACAAATGCTGAGAGAGAATAAGAGATGACAAAAAAAGAAATATATTTTTAATATATGCTTTAGAGTGCATTAAAGGACTATGAAAATTAATACTTATACTAATAGGTAATTAAGATAGAGGTGCTCACGAGATGTTACTGTTAGGACAGTGAGAGATCGCGGATCCTCTTTCATGGAAGATCTTTAGTTCTTCATCAGTTAGATGACAGCCATGGGCCATTACAGTCTACAACAGTCCCACAACTATTGTTACCATCATCATCATCATCATAATCATCATCATCCTCATTGCCGATGTCATCAGTTGTCTTGATAATTTTACATGCTTTTAAAAGGTGATTTAGGTGCATAAAATCTCAATCTAACAAAGTCTGATTTTTTAAAAGATTCAATATAACAATTAGAATAGCTCTAAAAGGAGCAAAATAATTCAGAGAGACTTTAAGTGATAATAAGTAATAGACTATTATTTTTTTCCAAAATAGCAAGTTGTAAGTTTTTTCCCACTTCTTCTGTAGCAGAGTACAAAAAAAAGATTCAACATAGGAATGTTGATAAATTTCTCTCAATAAGGTACGAGAAGCTGTGCTATCCACAGTTATCCTGAACAAACTGGCATGAAGATTCTGATTGTCGCTGGACTATTTTCTGGTTCTGGTCTCCATAAGACGGAATGTTAAAATTAATGAGCGATCCAGATGGAGAACAACAACCATTTTAAAGCTAAAGTATGGAATGTTTTCAGTGTTTGTTTGGAGCGACCCACTTAGACCTGCCCCAACAACATTATTCAACCAATGGTGTGAGTTGGGGGTAGGAATATCTGACAGTTCGAACAACAGCAGACGAAGGCTGTATTCAGAAGGCTTTTTTGAAATCATTGTTTATTTGAGCAATTTCGTTCGTTAGTGCAAGTGTTTTAGAAATTACATCAGCTTTAAGTGTTAGTTGTAGTTAAAATTATTTCAGGCTTAACTTGTGTAGTGTTGGGTTTCATTACTACTCAAAGTAGTTAATGATATGATCGTGACTAACCTCGGGCCATTGCTTCATGTCCCTTGGCCACTCCTTAAACTTTGAACTTCTTTAGAATCAGCACTATGAAGCTACGTATTTTTTTATTTGGCAATATTTACAAATGTATTATGTTAAACATCACTGTGACAGGGCAGAGGGCGGGGCTGGGTCGTGATTCTACACACCCGGTCCCTTATCAGTCTAATCAAGCTTCCGAGAGGGATAAAGGCTGACTGCGGTGATGGTGCGACAGAGAGAGAGAGAGAGAGAGAGAGTGTTTATGGGCAGCTTTCTGTCATATGTGTGTGTTTGTGTCTTTTGGTTTCAGTCTTACATTAAAATGTCATTTATATTGTCAAGCTGGTTCTCACCTCCTCCTTTCCATTAATCCCTTTACAAGCCGGTTCTCGTCTCCTCCTTGCCATTAATCCCTTTACAAGCTGGTTCTCGTCTCCTCCTTGCCATTAATCCCTTTACAAGCCGGTTCTCGCCTCCTCCTTTCCATTAATCACTTTACAAGCCGGTTCTCGCCTCCTCCTTTCCATTAATCACTTTACAAGCCGGTTCTCGCCTCCTCCTTTCCATTAATCACTTTACAAGCCGGTTCTCGCCTCCTCCTTTCTATTAATCCCTATACACTGGGGATACCGTCCACAGTTGGCCTTTATCCCTTTCGGAGGCTTGATTAGTCTGATAGGGGACCGGGTGTGTAGAATCACGACCCAGCCCCGCCCTCCGCCCTGTCACAATCACATTATCTGCTAAAAACATACGCAATGCGCGTGAAAACACTGGAGACCATAAAGCGAAAACTGCCCACCATTTTGAATCGTAGAACACATCTGCTTTCAGGAAAAGGATGGATATTGTGAATATAGTCATGGGTGAAATGCATTGTTATGCACGATGCAAATTGTCACAATGTGGCACAGCCTCGAGCTCCTTATTACTTTTATAAAATGGTTACCACATAACAAAATTATTAAGTGCACAAATGTTAATTAAAATATTTTATTCATTTAAATGTTTAATAAAATTATTAATTGTCATCCTTCTGCAAGAATATATCCAATATATCCACAGTATTCATGACTAACCACTGGAAAGTACCATGATGATTCCGATTGCTGCTGGACTGTTTTTTAGTTCCAGTCGCCATTAGGCTCAACTTGTGCAGTATTTGGCTGTCATAAAAACTTGTAGTTAATGGTATCAGTCTTACTGTACTAACCTCGGTTCATAGCTTTACATCATTCACATAATTCTTAAACTTCTGTTCTTAAACTGTCAAATAAGCTAATCATGACTCTCTAAATGGAGTAACTATGGAACAACATGTTCAAAATTTAATACGCCAAACAGCACATTATCCACTAAGAACACACGCCAATGCAAGTGAAAACAGAAAATTAAAACAGGTGTCCGTTATGATTTGTGGAACACTTCTGTGTTCAGGAAAAAGGTGGATGGTCCCTAATAGTTAACAGAATGTTATACGCAACAAGAAAACCGGTCAGCTATAGGTGCTGTGAAGTGATGCAAAACATATCAGTGAAGAGGTCATGGCTGTGCTTTACCATGAATAAAGAATGGCTATTGACCAAACCGCATCCAGGACCGGAACTATCCATTTTATATTTTTATAGAGTTATAGACATGGGATAGTAGTGTGTCGAGGCACGTGTCTGTGAGTAAGTAGGTCCTCTTTTTCTGTTGACCTGAAATCTGCTATAAATTATGTCATAAATCAGGGAGAAATTGCAGTTAGGATTTGCATTTGTTCCTAGTTTAGTGAGGAAGAGCATCATCTGCAGAGACAGCCAGTGCAGTGCATGCATTTGCTGCTAACAAATAACAATGCCCAAAATTGTACTGATTGAACTCTTGATCACAAACTCACATTATAAAGCACATGACTTAAAACTTCTCAATGAAGCTCTCTGCATCCACAGGACTATTGACACCAAACAAAAATAGTGAGAATTTCAATATCATTTTTGTGGATGCAACTTTGTCAGAACATGTTCCACATTTATTCACACAAATGTTCTTTATTGACAACCAACTGTATATACTTTTGTTTCTATCATGCTCAGCACTCAAAGCCTTCCTCCACTAGGTCTCCTTCCATATTTCCTCATTAGTTCAAACCACAAAAGAAATATAGCCAAACTAAATATAGTCTGCAGGTGTCGGGAAGGTCAAAATAAACAGCAATAATAAAATATTTCACCCATCCCATTACACAACCACAGCATTATCAGGCAATTATTTCTCCAGTAATTAATGTATTTGTAAAGGGATTATAGAAGAAACTGCTAAAACAAACTAATTTGTTTACATGATGTCATTCATGGACTTTAGACCCTGACATGGACTCTTTGTTAAGGCTATAGACATGATGTAACTTAACTCATAACAGTTCAAAGGCTGCATTACTTCTCTTTTACATACATTCGATGATACAGTGACCACGTTTCCACCTGGTATTAAGATGGGTCTCAGGTGATCCAATCACATGTGTTAAGGCATGACACATTGCTGTATACACCTGGTCATTTAAATGCGTCTCATGTGACCACTTGCGATCGGATTTGGATGGGAGGGACATATTTTATCACTATGTCAGTGTTACTGCATGATATTAAAGCGCAAACAAAGTCTAAAAAGACAAAGAAAGCGTGAAAAAATTATAAAAATGATATTTCTTCCAGATGCAGCTGAAAATTAACCTTAGCACAAAGGCAACATTTCGAGCAGAATAGTCCATTATTTTAGTGGATTAGTTGTATTAACCTGAGCTGCAGATGTTCATGCTTCTCAGAAGAGTCCCTGTATGTTGGTATCAAACATACTGAAGAAGATCCACAAAGTTCTCATGCTTGTGTGTGTATCCACTTTTTTAAATTTCCGATCAGACATTTGTTTCCTTTTAAAGCTGCTCGAAACCGGCATAACACAGCAGTTGATTGACAGTAGAGGGGTGGTGCATCGCTGCTGCCTGGACTCATACAGGACAGTTTCATGTGTGTTTTTTGTGATACGATCACAAAATGTTTATACAGGTCCGTATAGACCTGTATTTATTGCTGACCACATGTGATTGCTGATCGGATCACCAAAAACGCATCTTAATACCAGGTGGAAATGGGGTCAGTGATAAAGTGATCTGTTTTTCTAACACAGTTGTATGTGTCTTTATGCAAATAAAAAGGCCAGTTCCAAGTACCACTCACCTTATCCGTGAGCAGGTTATGCTTGAGGTAAACATCAGTATAGGATTTGCAATCTGGGAACAATGTCTTCACAAGCTCCACTTCCTTTTTGTTCTCACTGATGTGACTCTATAGGTTTGATAGCAGAAAACAAGCTATTTTCAGTTCTTTTTTTGTATGTTCAGGTGACAAAATCTTGTGAACAACTGTTCATGTCAGTATTCATCATATGAGTTATGGTAGAGTAGAGATTTAAAGGTATAGTTCACCCAAAACCCTCATGTTGTTTTATAAACAGATGACTTTCTTTCCTCCATGGAACACAAAATGTGATGTTAGGCAGAATGTTAGTATTACTCACCATTCACTTCTATGGAAAAAGATGGAATGAAAGTGGATGGTGACTGAGGCAATCATTCTGCTTAACATAATTTGAGGGAAAAAGTCACATGGGTTTGGATCAACCTGAGGGTGAATAAACGATGATAGAATTGCCATTTTTGGGTGAACTATCCCTTTAACAACTACCATTCAATGGGATCTACTATAAAACTTTTGAATTTCAATTTATAATACAATTATTTTCACAAAGGGGTAATAAATAATCTATTATAAATGCACTTGCTTTTCTGACATACAATATAAGTAAAGCATAGATATTTGCTAATATACAAAGCAGAATATAAACTTCAATTTTAAGGCCAATAACAAATACACAAAGCTGAACACACCTGTATTACCAGTTCATTGTATTACAGCTTATGAGAATCACAATATAGATAATTCTTAACATAGAGAACTGAAATTCCTTACTATGACCATGTGACAATCAAGA
Source organism: Xyrauchen texanus (assembly GCF_025860055.1). Taxonomy (NCBI): domain Eukaryota; kingdom Metazoa; phylum Chordata; class Actinopteri; order Cypriniformes; family Catostomidae; genus Xyrauchen; species Xyrauchen texanus. The sequence continues at coordinate 16,758,793 of NC_068279.1, forward strand.
ACAATTGGTCATACCAGGTTTCTATCTTCTGTACTGAGAACAATGCCATAATCCACTTGAATGTTCATTGAATGTTCTTCAAATCTTTGTTAATCACACTGTATTAAGCTGACTTTAATGTATGCTCAGAAAGAGGACAAACCTGAATGTGAAGCTTGCTGTTATTGGCAATTGCACCCAGTTCGCTGAGCAATGAAGCAGAGCACGTCAGAGCAAATCGAGGAGTGACCACAGGCTTAACATTCGGGTACTATGAGAAATATTACACAATTATTCTTATTACAAATGCTTAGAGCTTGAAAGAGTTTAAATTTACTCAGCACCAACCTAGATCTGCATATAAAAAAATAAAACAATTAAAAAAAACATTAGTTATTACAAAATGCTATGTTCAAAATAAGCCATATTAAATGTTTTCCAGACAGTCACTTATCTCACTTCTCTACATTGATTTTACATAATAATACAATAAAATCCAGCTTTTGGTGAGACCAAAGTGAGAAGTTGCCCTTTTTAATAAGCAATTTATGGTTGTGGAAAGAGCAAAAACTAAGTGTATTGGTGTAAACTCTGTAAAAGACAGTCAATTACTGACAGGAAAGATTCTTAGTGAAGTCACAAACAGAGAGGAACCATGCCGCTTTACTGTTTCTGAGGGACAAAAGTGTATTTATTTACCTCCTTTTTGAGAAGCTCTATGATGAAACTGCAAAAGACACGAAGCAGACATTTTTTTTTAAGGTAACCAAAAAAAAATTTGCTTAATGTAGTAACATTTAATAACTGGTTTTATTCTAGACTAAAATGTATTTTAATCTGACTACATCAACCTGACATATTAGGTTGATATACCAACAAAACAATAATAATAGAATAATTCTTTCTTCTGCAGAACACAAATTAAGATTTTTAGAATAATTGATCAGCTCTGTAGGTCCATACAATGCAAGTGAATGGTGGACAGAACTCTGAAGGTCCAAATTTCACATAAAGGCATTATAAAAGTAATCTAAAGGACACCAGTGGTTTAATTCATCTTCTGAAGCAATCCAATCAGTTTTGGGTGAGAACAGACTGAGAACAAACTGTAATCTTATACAGTAATATACTGTAATCATGCACTCTTGACACTATTCTATTTTTCAATCATGATTTCAAGCTCGATTGCACGTTCTATAGCCCCATCTATTGCTCTAAACTTGCATCAAGCACAAGAAAGTGTAATCCAATCAGTTTTGGGTGATAACAGACCAAAATGTAACTGTAATCTTGTAAAGCAAAATAATGTAATCATGCACTCTTGACACTATTCTATTTTGCAATCATGATTTCAAGCTTGATTACACTTTCTATAGCTCCATCTAGTGCTAAATGCATGCATCAAGCACAAGGAAGTGTAATTGAGCTTGAAATCATGATCGTGCCTAGAGACTGCAATGGCAAGATGTACAATGAAAAAGGAGTTGATATGTGATATTTGGACCTTCAGATTTCTGGTCACCATTCACTTGCATTGTATGGACCTACAGAGCTGAGATATTCTTCTATAAATCTTCATTTGTGTTCTGCAGAACATAAAAAGTCATACATATCTGGGATGACAAGAGGGTGAGTAAATGATAAGACATTTGACATTTGTCAAGATTTTCATTTAAATATTCCTTTAAGGTAACAAATGCAGGTAATCACGTTTACAGTGTGTACTGAACAAATAAAATAAAAAAAATGTGCTTCATGTGGTAACATCTAAATTAACTGGATTGATTCAAATAAAAAATATTTTTTAATATCAACAAAAAAAAAAAAACCCTGTCACTAAATCAATCTAAATACATTAAACCAAAAAATAACCAAAAAATAAATCAATCCATTTTAAGGGTTAGATCAGGTATTCTATTCTCTTTAAAGTAACAGTAATATAACATTATTAAATATTGCACTGTTTTCCACATCCAAGGTATTAAACTCACCGATCTGTCTCCTCTTTACATTCATTTGAGCTTTCTTTATACTGCGGAACTGCAGAATTGCAGTCCATGCAAACTTTGCCCACTAAAGCTCTCTGTCCAAACTTATCTGATGTAAAGAGAGAGAGCAAAATCCTGTGAATAACAATTTCAGAAGTCAAAAATTAATGATTGACGTATACACTGGTATCATAAGAGATAATGATTATGAAAAACAGTGAATACTGTAATAATAAAGTTGAGTAAATCAGTGTAGTTTATAACATAAACACATACAGTTACTCAGCAGAAACTAGAGCCAGACAAGCAAAAAGTGAGACAAACTCCAAAGGTTAACAGAAGGATGCTGAGTTGGATTTTCTTGTGCTTGCCACTCCAGTAACTAATCAAACAGGGGAATCTTGACAGTGTGTGTGTTTGCTTGAATGTGTGTATGCTTTACCTGCAAGCTCTCCAAGCAGAAGGGTAGCATCAGTGTGTATTGTGGCAAAGTAACAAGCAGTAGTGGTGCCATTCTTTAAAGTTCTTCTCTATAGCGCCACAAAGTCCACCAAAAAAGAAAAGAGTACTTATACACTTTAGCAAGTTTATGACCAATTTCCATTTCTTAACTAGGCAATACTGTATGTGAAATTTAAAGTTGTCTATCCCATTCAACTCACCACAACTTTAGTGTAGACATTGTTGGCAAAGTCCAGGTCTTTATACTTGGCTTCTACAGGGAAAGTGTAAGTGCTAAGCCACTCTAGTAAAGGCAGATCTAAGGCAGTGCCAGAGTAGCTATACTGAGATGCATGGATGTGTGTATCAATCATTCCTGGCATAAGGAACTCACTGTGCAGAAAAATAAAAGAAGCTGAGAGTAATGCATATGGACAGAATCCAAGTTCTCACATGCTTACTTTTGTACTAGTGTTGGCATGCTGACAAAGACAAACAGAGATGGGTTTCAAAGGATAAACATCAGCTTAGTCCTTGGCTCTGTATAGTTACTACCCTCTCTCTGAAAAAAGTCAGACTGTACCTTTTAAGGTACAAGTCAAGGGCCATCACTGGGGTGTTTACCCCAAGGTGACCTTTTTGTGCTTCTAGTTAGAATATAATTCATTTATAAACATATTTATAACTCGTTTAGAGTACATAATTGGACCCTAAGTACTCATTGTCTGTGAACAAATATGTACCTGCACAGGGCTGAATGGTTCTTCTGAATGTAAAGCAACTGTATCTACCCTGATCAGACTTGTGTTACACTACAGTATAATGCTGAGAAATCTATAGCAACTCACTGTTGTTCAAGCACTTTAATTTCTGCATTTTCAAACCCCCATATTTTTGAGAGGCTGACCACATCTGGCTCTTTTTCAAAAAAGGCAATCTGCACACAGAGATCAAAAGTTTAAATGTTAGCCTATAAACAATTTTTTAGAGAAGTAATCAAATGAAAAAAAAAATTAGAGGTGCATAATTTAAAAATGTTGACCAATTTGAGACTGTAATTAAATGATATGCTGGTGCAATGCACCATGAATCGAAAGCGAAATAAATAAATAAATTACAATAATCAAACAAACCTTCCCCTCATCGTCGACTCCTAAGACACAGTCCTGTAGTATTTCTACAGCTGCGCTTGGTGTGGAGTGCACAAATGTTCCACTGAAGACGTGCGCAATGCGCGTAGTTGTATCGTTCCGGCTCATAATTGGTACAGAATTTCGAACGCGAGTTCTCTGATATGCCACGTATGCTTTTATATATGCCACAAGCAGGTCATTGCTGCAATGCTGGGTGGTGTACAGTCATAAACCAGAAATCATTACAACAGCTCTTCCAGCGTCACAGCGGTTGTCCAATCAAACTCTCTTGCGCATTCGGGACATTCTCGTAACTTATGCTCACAAATCACAGCCTGTTTATTTTATCGTATCCATTGCTCATTTTGTTGTCACTACGGTACTACGGCAAATCATAATAATGTAAATAAGAAAATGTATTGATTGTTGTTTTCTCACACACTTCCATAGGGTGCGTGGTCATGGAGATGTGTCAGTAGCAGCAGGTTTCTTTCATTGGTGAATAAAAGTCAGTATCATGAGATGACTCTGTATTTATAGAATAACATAAAAATATAATTAATTATAAACATAATAGTTTTTACAAAAACAAAAAAACTTGGTAGAGGTGGTTGCCAGAATAAATATGTAAAAAATACAGTAAAATGTAAACAACTTTACAGAAAGTTTTTACGTTACATTTACAGTGAAGTGCTGTCGTTTATGTAATTAAATGATAAACTTAATATATTAAACTTTTGAAACTGTAAAAATCTGCTTTTCACTTTATAATGTATTGTTAATCACTGTAGTAATTACAGAAGGGAACATGATGACATGAAGTTCATCTATAGTGCCCCTTTCATTAGCAATGACCAGTAAACATTTAGAGACAGTGCTCATTGTCACTCACACAAACACACAACACCATCAACAACACATGTGAAATTAAAATTATACAATAAACATTAACTAAACTACATATCTCAAATATAACACAGATCACCCCACAACTTATATTAAAAATAAGAAGAAACTTATCTATTCCAATAAAATACAATGAAATGTAATGGGTCACTCAGGGAATTTTGGGAACACCCAATTACTTTACCTTAATATTAACAGTAATTTACCATAAAAGTACATTAATTATGCAGGAAAATCATATTTTTAAAATCTAAATGTTGTCATTTTTACAACAATTTACCATAAAAATACATGTATTATCTTTTTAAATATATTTTAAAAAAATAAGTATATTTTACAGTAACTTCGCTAACCAATTTCCATTTCTTTTTACTGTAGACTTTTTACAATATTTTACCATTAGGATTACATACAGTTTTTACAGTGTTGCTATGATAATGTTTGTTGGCTGTTGCATGGTTTTTATTGTTTGAATGATAGAAAGCAGAAGTTATTATATGTTTATCAAGACTTTGAAACAGCATTCAGAACATTTCCTTTTTATAACAGTAGGCTACATCTCATGAAAAACAGTATACCGCATAATGGAAAGTGACCTCAGTTAGAATGGTTTTCTCTTGGAATGGTTTTCCATTACACATCATTGCAGTCCATATTGCCAATAGAGCACTGGAATCTGTCATTACTAAAATAAATAAATAATCCACTGAAGTTGGTTTGCTGAATGGATATTAGAAATCAAGGGCAAATGAATGAACACGATGAAATGCCATAGTAGAATTGAGACTGATTGTTTCTTGGAAATAACAGCCAAATGTTTCTAGATAAGCATGCCAGTATCGTTTTAACATACATTTACATTTATTCATTTGGCAGACACTTTTATCCAAAGCGAATCAAAGTGCCATGTTACAAAGTTTCACTAGCATCAGAATAGTTTTCAAAACAGATTAAAGTGCAACAAGATTATATTTGATTTTTTTTAAGTGTAAGAGAAAGGACAGTAAAACTGGTGCATAGTCCATTTAAAAGCAACTGCTTATAGAGCTAACTTCAAAGTGACACTCCATCCTCAAACTAAGTACGACAACATTCTTCACCACAATGGTAAAACTCCAGAAATGATCAAGGCATAGATCTTACTCACAGCAGCGCCATCTTTAATTTTGTATGGGAATGAAAACAAGGCTGGGAGGGATAGACATCTAGTCTTTTCAATGGCACACACAGTATAAAGCTGTATTAAGCTCCTAGAGCCAATCTGATATTCCACAACTCATGCTGTCTGGAGATTTTTCTCAATGTTTTGTCCGTGAATGTTACAGAAACACTATCCCTCACAGATCAAAAGATCATCAAAGATGGCGCTGCTGTGAATAAGGTCTATTGTAGTGCTGTGGAGAAAAAAGGTGAACATTGCACAATACACCTGAGACATACACTGGAATTGCATTTTCGGTTACATATAACTGACTTCCAAATACCAATTGACCTGCACATAGCTGAAATTTGAAATACAAAAACAGTCAGTTCATTCACAGAGAGCTGCTTTTGAGAAGATAAGTGTCGAAAATGCTTTCAATGGCTGCTTTTAACACTAAATGCTTTACTTTTGGCACACCCCAATCACAAATGAATGAAACAAAGAAATCTGTAGGCACTCCTTCATGTCTCAGAAAGGCTAATGTAAAGGGATCAATGGAAAGGAGGAGGCGAGAACCGGCTTGACAATATAAATAATATTTTTAATGATAAACTTAAAAGACAAACACACACATGACGGATATGTCCGTAAACTATCTCTCTCTCTCGTCGCACCACCGTCTGTCATTGGCCTTTATCCCTCTCGGAGGCTTGATTAGCCTGATAAGGGACCGAGTGTGTATAATCACAACCCGGCCCCGCCCTCCGCCCTGCCACATTCCTCCCTCGTTCTCTCAGGCTGGGGAGCTTCCTGTAACAGTGTAGTACCCCCCAAAAAACCACTAAAATTTAAACAAGAGGGAAAAGGCCAACACAGAGCGGCAGTGAGAGAGAGAGAGAGAGAGAGAGAGAGAAATTAAAGAAAAAAAAACCTACTCGCCGGTTCTCCGATACACAGTCGCATGGTCCTCGAACACTCCTCCACCCTCTCAGGCGGACGACAGCCACTTCTCCCCAGGCGGACCGGAGTCAGACTCACGACCCCGGCGGTCAGAATGCCCCTCCGTGTTCTCGGCGACTCATGGGAACACTCCTCCGTCCCTGGCAGCGGCCCTACTGCTCCAGGCGGTCGGGGAACACTTCCCTCCTCCCCTCGTGGACGGCGGTCTTCCTCCGACCCCTCCGCGTTTCTGGGGGATGGCAGGGCTCTCCTCCGCCCCTGGTAGTGGCTCCATCGCTCCAGGCGGTCGGGGAGTCCAGTCCCCACTCGCCTTGCGGACGACGGCCATTCACCGCATCAGGGCGGTCGGTCTACTCCCTCCCCCGGTGGATGGCAGCGGCACCTGGGTGGACGGCAGTGTCGAGGACTCCGCGACAGGCATGCCTCCTCCTTCCTGGGCTTCGGCACCAGTGTAAAGGGATTTATGGAAATGAGGAGGTGAGAACCGGCTTGAAAATATAAATAATAGTTTTAATGATAAACTTAAAAGACAAACACACACATGACGGACATGTACATAAACTATCTCTCTCTCTCGTCGCACCACCGTCTGTCATCGGCATTTATCCCTCTCGGAGGCTTGATTAGCCTGATAAGGGACCGGGTGTGTATAATCACATCCCAGCCCCGCCCTCCGCCCTGCCACAGCTACCTACATTCTTTATCATTTGCAGGACAGAAAAACAGATGATACAAAAATAAAATGTGTAATAGACCATCTGAAAATGCAGAACTGGTTTCAAATCTTTTAAAAACTTTCAAATACTTCTCTTTTTGTTGTGTACAGGGTTAAGAATGCATTATTTTGCAAATGCTTGCAATTCTGTGGTGTAAAGTAGAAATGTGTTACATTGGTGAGACATGTGATGATGGTCTTTCATAACTGTGGCTAAACTGCAATGCTTAAATTAAGGGTTAAACGTCACATTTCTTTAAAAATTCCCTAAAATAGACAACATGTGGCTTCTGTGCCAATAATTATGTTGAACCTTATTGTGGCATTCCCTGGAGGGAAACTTAAATCAAAATTAAATGAAACATGACTACCCTGGGGGAGAGCCAGGGAAATACTCCCAATAAAGGGCACACAGGTAAGTTGTACCAATTGAAGGCAAAGAAATAAGCAAAAGGGAGATGTGAGTATCAATACAAAAAAATATAGCTTTTATTGACACTTCAGTATTACTAAAAAAAACATACAATTATAGGTTCTCTCTCCTTTGAAGCACAATAAATATTTAAAACAACTAACAATTCTCCAGGGCCAGGCGTAGCAGGAGCAAGGCAGGCCAGCCGACTCGGGAGATAATCCAAACCCACCTCAAATTTACGCCAACTCGTCAAACACCACACACACCATAAAGTTGTGTCGGCACACTTAGCAGACTTGTGAAGCACACCACTGAATAAAGACAGCTAGCCTCCCCTGCTCCCCACAAAGACCTCACTGGCTCCTGGAGAAAAGAGAAACACAAATTAGACCAAGATTTCACAGAAATACCAATATACAACAACACAACATACACCACATCAGGTATAATGTGACAGTCTGGGAAATACCAACCTTTAACAAACCGCCTCCCACACTATATGTGGTCACAAAACAAATTTACTCAAATCATACAATAGCCACAAGATAACATAACACTATAACAACCATTAAAGAAGACAAAAAGACAAAACATAGCACAAAGGGGGAAACGAATTACACGAATAGGAGCTGATATGCAGCACAGCAAACGCGAGGCACTTAACCGGAGAGCCCAAGCTAGCCGCAACGCATAACAGCAACACAATTGCCGGTGAGCAAGCAGCAGAATCAAATGCCTGTAAGCGAAACAAAAGAGGCAAAATTAAAGAGGCAAAACAAAAGAGACAAAATGCCAGTAGCGTCACATATAGCGTCTTTGTTTTAGGGTTAGAGGTTCAACTCCCAACGCTTACCTTAACAAAAAGGAACAATCACTACAGCAAACATCAAAACACCTCCTAGGATTCTTTTCCCAAATTACAGCAAGAGACCAGGTGAATGCATGTCCAAATGCCAGCCTTAGGGTACATTAGATGCAGTGATGAGTTTATTTGAGTTTAGTTGTTTCCAATAACACACACAGAAGACTGAAAGTGTTACTTTCCTTCAGGATCTGAATCACTATCACAGTCATCATTGCTGGAGCCCATGACATCAAAATCTTCATCTGCCTCATCTTCACAATCATTCATCAATCCTTGATCTCTTTTTTTATGCTCATTTCCTTTATTTTGCCCACTGATGCCATCCAAATCTTCCTGCTTCTGGTCAAGCCTAAGCAACGAAAAAGCAGTCAGATGTATCATAAACGTTCAAAAATAACTGTGACCTATAGATTTACAAGTTTTGGTCACAGATCATAGTCAAAGTAACCCTTTACATTTCAACACAATAGATTTTTATTGGCCAGGTAAGATCTTATAAGGAATTTTACATAGTGGTTACTATGCTTGGGATCTATGCCTTTTCACACATCGATAATCAGGAAATTTTCCAAATGATTATCAATCTCTATCTGCACTTTTTCCATATATAAATAGGTCTACTAATTGCTACACCAAACCCTTAAATCTAAGGCAAAGGCTTACCAGTATTCGTTGGTAGCTTGTGAGGTCCAGGAGTCAGTAGTAAGAGTGATGCCCTCCAGCTCCTCAAGTTGCATACGCATTACAGTCTTTGTCACGTCGTACATATTTCTCAACACAATGCTAGTAAAACTGTGAGCGGCAGGGTAACTTAAACTCTGATTTTATTCCCTTAAACATGTTTCAAAAAGGGACCCTTCACTTCCTGTATGTCTCCGATGATAACCTTAGCTACACAAATTGTTAGCGTCTTGGCATGGGGTGAATCAAAGCTTTTGCAATTGTAGGTTGTACCAGTTTACTAACTTTTGCTCCACATCCCTGCCATTCCCTATAGGATATCTGTTCATATGGGATATTAGATTGTTTGTGTTCCAGGAGTTTGGCAATTCTGCCTTATACTTTTTACACTCTATTTTTTATTTATTCAGGTATCTACCAGCTCCATCAACTCAGAATTTGAAATTACTCCAAGTAACTACCTTTCTTTTGCCATTTCCTCAAAACACTCCCATTTGTTTATCTGCCATAACATTACACATAATGAAACACCAGCTGCACAAAAGTGCTGACGATAACTTAATATTCACCCATGTGTTGTTTTTTTGTGCTAACACATTTTGTGTTCCCGGTCAAAAATGTCTGGCCCATTAAGATTGTTAATAAATCTCTCATAAAGCATTTATTATCATAAGATATTGCACTTTTTATCATTTTCTTTATTAGTAATTACAGGTTTTGTACTACTTTTTCATTAATCTGAGCTTATACAGGGGCCAGTGAGGGGCACTCCCTGCAGAAACAAATAAAATAATAATAAGAATTACAAATAGTTCACCCCAAAATAAATATTCTCTCATCATTTACTCACCCTCATGTCATACCAGATGTGTATGATTTTCTTTGTTCAGCAGACCACAAATGAAGATTTTTGGTAGAATATTTCCGCTGTGTAGGTCCATACAATGCAACAAATGCTCCAAAAAGCATCAGCGTATAAAGCCATCATAAATGTATTTCACACGACTTCAGTGGATTAATTAATGTCTTCTGAAGCGAAATGCTAGGTGTGTGTAAGAAATATACAAATATTTACAACTTTTTTTACTAAAAATATTTGCTTCCAGCCAGCTCATTGATAAGGGTGGTGTTCAATCTGCCTCTCGCGTGACCTAAATGCGTAAGCTTCCTCTGCATAGATAGTCATACGTAGATACCTTATTAACATCTGTTCCCATAAACCGCAATACTGTTTCCACACAAAAGCAGTTTATGCAGCGGTCTGAGCAAGGAGCTCGGACTGACGCATCTCCTCCACTCACTTTCCAAGATGGAGCCACAGTTGAAGTTTCAAAACCAGTCGAATGAGGCATCTATGTATAAACCAAATTGATTGCTTTTAGAATGGCTATATGTGCTTTTTGGAGCTTTAAAAAATGGCCACCAATAAATTTGCATTTTACAGACCTACAGAGCTGAGATATTCTTCCTAAAATCTGTGTTCTGCTGAAGAAAGAATTTAATACACATGTGGGATGGCATGAGGGTGAGTAAATGATTAGGGAATTTACATTTTCTGGTTGAAATCTTCCTTTAAGAACAGTTAATGTTAAATCACCCCCTTATGGTGTCCCAAAGCTATTATTGCAGACTACATTAAACAGAAGTCCAACAGACAAAAATGTATTGAAAAAATTATGTGCCGATCAATAATCAATGTAAATATATTTTGTGACATTCCTACAAGTTACAGATATTGGGACAAATTTAATATTGATTACTAATTGCTGAAATACAGTAGTAATGCATGTACGGTAGTAAAAAAAAAAAAATTGTGGTATCATCTTGTGTCTGTTATATTCGTTTCCTCAAACACAAACATGAAAAATATTAGTTGCTCAGTAATAAAACGGCATGTTACTGTTGTAACCTCTGTTCCCTGATGGAGGGAACGAGACGTTGTGTTGAATGTAGTGACACAAGGGGTCTTTCTTGAGAGTCTCACATACCTCTGAACTTAAGAAAAGGCCAATGAGAAATTGGCAGACAGAATTTGCATGTCCCGCCCCCGGACATACGGGTATAAAGGGAAGCAGGGTGCATCTGTCAGTCAGGTTTTTGCACTGAGGCGCCGAGAATAAGGTACGGCCATTTACACTGGTAGGTCTAGTGTTGTAGCAAGGGGGACACAACGTCTCGTTCCCTCCATCAGGGAGGTTACAACAGTAACCATGAAGTTCCCCTTTTGTCACTCACACGACGTTGTGTTGAATGTAGTGACACAAAGGGTCCCATTCCAAAGCACCATGCACTAGACCGTGTTATGTGAACTGTTGACAGTGCAAGCAGGCTGCTGCATGCTAGAAGCAACTGCAGCCCTCCCCAACACCCCCAGAAAAAGGTGTTATATACAGACCTTAGGTTCCCAGCACCCCTAAGGAGGGAACAGGTGCTACATGACCATAATGGGAGCAAGCCATCCAGCCGCGGCCTTTTCCCTCTCTATGTTTCTCGCATAAAGCGTAAAGCGGCTGGGGCTATCTTAACGCTATGAAATGCATCGGGGAAGGCAATCTTTCCTGATCCTATTCTTTCAGTGGGAAAAGACCCTGTGGAGACCACATCCTTCCCAGACTATGGGGAGGTGATATGTAGCCAATACACCACATGGGTTGTCAAGCCACACATGGGAGTGGAGAGTTGGCAGGTCCTACCTGATGAGGGAGGAGCTCTACAAACCCAGCGACCGGGGGCAGAGGGACTACCCAAGGGAGACGCGGGTCCGCCGACAGGGGGACTGTACCGCGGAAAATATATCACAGGGAGTTGCCTGAAGAGAGAATTAAGCCTGTGGAGCCCTACCACAGTACAGAGCACTTGCGGTTCGTAGTGGGTCTGGTCGCAAATTCCTCCACTGAGTTTGCAGGCCAGAAGGCTAGGGAGGAAGAACATCCAGGAAGCGAGAGCTAAGTGGCTAACCTGGGAGAGAAAGCGCACTGGATCAACTTGAAGAGCGCTAGGTGCAAGCGGAACACCCGGTCGGCTGTTCCGTATTACCAAGTTCTACCAGCTCGGACCTGACAAAACACGGGACGAGACCGACTCAACCCTGAGATTGTAGAATCTCGTAAAGGTGTTGGGTGTTGCCCAGCCTGCTGCTCTGCAGATGTCTGCTTAGGGAGGTGCTGTTGGCCAGTGCCCACGAGGATGCCGCATTTCTCTTTGAGTGTGCTCGAACATGCAAGGGGAGGGCACAGCCTTAGTCAGGAAGGCCAAGGATATGGCGTTGAAGACCCAGTGGGCAGACTCAGTTTGGAGACAGCGTTCCCTTTCCGCCGTCTGCCGAAGCAGACAAAGAGCTGCCTGTTGCTTGGATGCAGGGGGACGCCCACGGCGAGCAGAAGGGGCGCAGCTATGAGCGGTGCCCTGACACAAGGAACCAATCGACTAGCCATGAGGGGAGAGGACGGAAGTTTCCAGTCCAGCCTCATGCTCATGGTGGCTTGGGAAAGCATAGCGGACATCCGCACGTCAGCCTCAGACTGGGCGAGCAGACCCGAAGGTGGCAGCCCAGATGAGTCATTATCACCAAAACCACTGTGACACTCTCTGATAAAGAAGCGCAATCATCATCCAGCTCGCCGGGACCAAATGAGACAACGGACCGGCCGTGAGGCGAGCCGGTCTTGCATCGGACCCGGACGGAAGCAAACGAGCGTGCTGGGGGTTCGTGGGGATTTACCCGCCGAAACGAGCCCGTTGCTCTCCCCAAATCACCTTCATTGACGGCTGTGCCTGCCTTAATCCCGTAGGAAGTTGGGGGGTGCTGAAGTGGCTTTTCCTCAAAAGGAAGAAAGCCGCGATCGCAACATTGCCATGGCTATGTTCTCACAATGAGAACATAAACCATTCATAAATGCTGACTCCGTGTGATCGCAGCCCAGACACACGATGCAGCGTTTATGCCCGTCAGGAGCGGAGAGAAAACATCTGCATCCAGGAACTACACAGAGGCGGAAAGACATCTTTAAAAATACACGTCCTGAAAAGGACGTTCAACACCTGCTGTGTATTGCTCTTTTGTGAATGAAAATACTCTCTTTTAGAGGGGAAATATACTTCTCTTTTAAAGGTATGCACTCTTTTACAGAAGCGCTGTCGAAGCGCCCAGGGCGTGGACTGCACAGTGTGCAGAGAGGGAGAAAGCCGCTGGTAACGTGCCGTAGATCCAACAGCAATGCTCTGATAGAGGTAAGTGGAACAGTAGTGAGACTCAGCTTGCTGCTGCATAACCGCTCGTCTCTGAAGAAAAAATCTGACTGACAGATGTACGCCTGGTTCCCTTTATACCCGTATGTCCGGGGGCAGTACATGCTAATTCTGTTTGCCAATTTCTCAAGTTCAGAGGTACACAAGGCTCTCAAGAAAGACCCCTCGTGTCACTACATTCAACACAACGTCGAGTGAGTGACAGAAGGGGAACGCAGTGTGTATCTATATGTACACAAAATGTAAACTACAGTGCATTTGTGGCGGCATGTATATGCCTTGAAAATTATTCTTAATGGATAACAAATAGTACTAGAATAATTTTTCCATTAGCTTTGTATGTCCACAAGATGGCACTAAAGTACTGATCAGTGGCACGATACATTTCTCCCAGTGTTAGGATTTTCATGAAATTTAAATATAAATTGATAGTGGAATGGAGACTGATTGTTTCTTGGAAATAACAGCAAATGTTTCTAGATAAGCATGCCAGTATAGTTTTAACATACATTTATTAATTTGGCAGACACTTTTATCTAAAGCGACTTACAAAAGAGGAAAGCTAATCATCTTAAGGAGAAGATGGTATGAAAAGTGCCATATTACAAAGTTTCACTAGAATCAGAATAGTTTTCAAAACAGATTAAACTGCAACAAGATTTTTTTATTTTTTTTTAAGTGTTAAGTACTCATGGAAAAGATGTGTTTTTGGCCATTGTTTGAAGTCAGCTTCACAGATGGAGTAGGGAAGGTCATTCCACCAACGCGGTATGATGAAGCCGAAAGTCCGGGAAAGTGTTTTGGTGCCTCTTTGTGATGGTACAACAAGGCAACATTCATTAGCCATGCGCAGGCTTCTAATGGGTGCTTAGCTCTGCAGAAATAATCTCAGGTATGCTGGAGAAGGCCCAGTGAATGTTCATTATGCAAGCATCAGTGTCTAGAACTTGATACGTGCATCAACCGGCTGCCAGTGAAAAGAGACAAGGAGTGGTGTGAAAATACGCTGTGAAAATGTTTGAGTGCACATTTCATACATATATTAATTTTTTTGACTTGCTCCTTTAAAAAAAAGTACAAATCTGGATTGCAGTGACACACTTACAATGGAAGTGAATGGGGCCAATCTATAAATGTATAAATGTTAAAATACTCTCCATTTCAAAAATGTATAGCTACAAGATGTACAGTATGCTGTGTTGGGTGTGTTAACATGAAGGCAAACTGCCATCTACAGAAATGTGTTTCCTTTATCTATAGGCTAATCTGTCCTAAGAACTAACGTATTTCATATCAAACATTAGGTCCAGATTAGGTAAAGAATGATTCTATTGGTAAGTTAGTCTAGTAGAAGTGTTGCTTTGCTGAACAATATATAATAAAAGAATGATCTACTATGCTCTGGTGTGTGTCAAGTCTTTCTCCCCTCGTGAGTTTCCGGATTGAGACAGCGACTGCAGACCTGATTTGATACTTAGGGGTCAAGTGTAAAAATTCCCAACAGCCACAAATGCTGTCGACTGAGCTTAACTTGTATTGAACCTGGAATATAACTTTTTTTATTTTCATTCAGATCAAGTTTCATTGAGCCAACATAATTTACAGTAGTTGGATTAGGTCAAATCAATGTACTATAGAATTTTTAACTCAATTTACCTAGGTTTTGTTAAAATAATTTACTTATGTTGGTCCAGCTTAATTTATTTGAGTAATCCTTAGTATATGCCAGGTGAGCAAGAGAAAGGACAGTAAAGCTGTATTAAACTCCTAGAGCCAATCTGATATTCCACAACCCATGCAGTCTGGAAATTTTTGTCAATTGAATGTTCTTGGAAATAATTTTTTTAAATTAACTTTTTGTTGAGTACAGGGTTACTGTGGTGTAAAGTAGAAATGTGTTATTGGTGAGACATGTGATGATGGTCTTTCATAACTGTGGCTAAACTGCAATGCTTAAACATCACAGTTCTTTAAAAAGTCCCTAAAATAGACAACATGTGGCTTCTGTGCCAATAATTATGTTGAAATTTATATCACAGGTGGTTGTGATGCTGCACAAAGAGTGAAAGGGACTATTCTTGCTCAAGTTCCTGTGATTTTGAGTTTAGTTGTTTGCCAATAACACACACAGAAGACTGAAAGTGTTACTTTCCTTCAGGATCTGAATCACTATCACAGTCATCATTGCTGGAGCCCATGACATCAAAATCTTCATCTGCCTCATCTTCACCATCATTCATCAATCCTTGATCTCTTTTTTTATGCTCATTTCCTTTATTTTGCCCACTGATGCCATCCAAATCTTCCTGCTTCTGGTCAAGCCTAAGCAACGAAAAAGCAGTCAGATGTATCATAAACGTTCAAAAATAACTGTGACCTATAGATTTACAAGTTTTGGTCACAGATCATAGTCAAAGTAACCCTTTACATTTCAACACAATAGATTTTTAATGGCCAGGTAAGATCTTATAAGGAATTTTACATAGTGGTTACTATGCTTGGGATCGATGCCTTTTCACACATCGATAATCAGAAAATTTTCCAAATGATTTTCAATCTCTATCTGCATTTTTTCCATATATAAATAGGTCTACTAATTGCTACACCAAACCCTTAAATCTAAGGCAAAGGCTTACCAGTATTCGTTGGTAGCTTGTGAGGTCCAGGAGTCAGTAGTAAGAGTGATGCCCTCCAGCTCCTCAAGTTGCATACGCATTACAGTCTTTGTCACTTCGTACATATTTCTCAACACAATGCTAGTAAAACTGTGAGCGGCAGGGTAACTTAAACTCTGATTTTATTCCCTTAAACATGTTTCAAAAAGGGACCCTTCACTTCCTGTATGTCTCCGATGATAACCTTAGCTACACAAATTGTTAGCTTCTTGGCATGGGTTGAATCAAAGTTTTTGCAATCGTAGGTTGTACCAGTTTACTAACTTTTGCTCCACATCCCTGCCATTCCCTATAGGATATCTGTTCATATGGGATATTAGATTGTTTGTGTTCCAGGAGTCTGGCAATTCTGCCTTATACTTTTTACACTCTATTTTTTATTTATCCAGGTATCTACCAGCTCCATCAGCTCAGAATTTGAAATTACTCCAAGTAACTACCTTTCTTTTGCCCTTTCCTCAAAACACTCCCATTTGTTTATCTGCCATAACATTACACATAACGAAACACCAGCTGCACAAAAGTGCTGACGATAACTTAATATTCACCCATGTGTTGTTTTTTTTGTGGTAACACATTTTGAGTTCCTGGTCATATGTGTTTTTTGGAGCTTCCAAAATTTGCCACCCATAAATTTGCATTTTACGAACCTACAGAGCTGAAATATTCTTCCTAAAATCTGTGTTCTGCTGAAGAAAGAATATAATACACATGTGGGATGGCATGAGGGTGAGTAAATGATTAGGGAATTTAAATTTTCTGGTTGAACTTCCTTTAAGAACAGTTTATGTTAAATCACCCCCTTATGGTGTCCCAAAGCCATTACTGCAGACTACATTAAACAGAAGTCCAACTGACAAAAATATATTGGAAAAATTATGTGCCGATCAATAATCAATGTATATATATTTTGTGACATTCCTACAAGTTACAGATATTGGGACAAATGTTATATTGATTACTAATTGCTGAAATACAGTAGTAATGCATGTACGGTAGTAATGGAGATTCGAGAGAAACATAGAAATGTACACAGCATGGCATATGTATAGTTTATGGGCTTATGAAAAGTTCTTTTTGCACAGTTTGAAGACTAGAGAGATATTAAACAGTGCAGAACCAGAAGTGTTCTGTAGGGTTCTTATGCATTTAGTACATGGGAAAGGAATTGTTCCTGTGTTTTGTTATTGTTCTAAAGTTGTTAAATTTTATGCTGAGGGAAGATGCTGGAAAATGCAGTGGGCAGGGTGTGTGTAGGGGGGTATTATTTTGTATTGCACTCTGACGATTTAAATGACTGGGTACCAGTCTAATTATATTGTCAATGAAGCATCCCTTATAACTACAAATATGAAGAAATAATAGTGTAGTGAATAGCTAGAGAAAAAAACATTTTTTGTATCATTTTTTGTATCTTGTGTCTGTTATGGTCGTTTCCTCAAACACAAACATGAAAAATATTAGTTGCCTAGTAATAAAACACAATCTGTATGTACACAAAATGTAAACTACAGTGCATTTGTGGCAGCAGGTATATGCATTGAAAATGATTCTTAATGGAAAACAAATAGCACTAGAATAATTTTTCCATTAGTTTTGTATGTCCACAAGATGGCACCTGTGCTGCACTGAAAATGTGATCTCAATGAATTGGACCGTGGCATGATGGTGCCAGACGCTATTCTGAGATGCAGGTTGGCACTGTTTGTCTATGTCTAATATATATATATATATATATATATATATATATATATATATATATATATATATATATAAACTACTGCAGATCTAATGTGTAGCTAGAAAGCAATGCTTATTACAGGTTATTTGTAACACCTTATTAAAGTCACTAATTACGCTCCTAAATAGAACAGTATTATGTTTCCTATTTCCCTATTCTAACAAGGCAGAAGGAATATTTTTATCAGTCTGCCTTTTATCAGGCTTGTACCCAGTAAACACAGAACGTTCCCCTAACGTTCCCATATGGTTCTCATTTGGTTATTTTTTTAGGGAACCAAATAAGAACGTTCTAGGAACGTTCTCTGTAGGTTTTCTTTTTTATAACCTAAAGAGAACGTTCTGGGAACGTTCCCTGCAGGTTGTTATTTTATAACCTAAAGAGAACCTTCCCAGAACGTTCCCTGCAGGTTATTTTTAGGTTTAATTTTTATAACCTAAAGAGAACGTTCTGGGAACGTTCCCTGCAGGTTGTTATTTTATAACCTAAAGAGAACCTTCCCAGAACGTTCCCTGCAGGTTATTTTTAGGTTTAATTTTTATAACCTAAAGAGAACGTTCTGGGAACGTTCCCTGCAGGTTGTTATTTTATAACCTAAAGAGAACGTTCCCTGCAGGTTATTATTTTAATATCACTTACCATTAACAGGCAGTAGAGGGCGCTCGTATTTAATATTTATAGGGTTTCCTTACCATTTTCCTGGAATGTTTCAGGTCTTTAAGTAATTTACTACTCAACTGATGACTTGAATCAGGTATGTTATACCTATATTATAAATTATAATATAGAAATGATATAAATTTTAAAGATTTTTCATGGTTTATTTGAAAGATTTTTCATTTTTATGGTTTACAATTACATACACTGTTGGGCGAAATCTATTTGGCAAGACTGAACAAAACAACACTACAATTTCACTACAGAGTTTAACAGTTTTATTAAAACAATAACAAATGGGAGGGAGGTTTTATTTCAACAGGAACAATAAAATAAAAAACTGACTCTGTTGTATTCCAGATGTGTTCCTCGGGACACCAACCCCAACTGCTGAATACAGGGAAACATTATTGTGCATCATTCACCTGTCACCCATCTGTGTCCTTCATGTAATGCAGCCTCCTCCCAAATCAGCAAAATTATAAACTGAGGAATAGATGAACACTTGCAAAAGTAGAGACTGGATTAAAAACATAAAAATACATCTAGGTTTTGGCGAATGGATGGATGTGAAAATGGATTAGCTCCTAAGGTTATTTGCCAGTAGTAAACAAGTAGCTACTATTGTTGTGATAAATGCACACAGAAGGACACATAGGTGTTGGACCGACCTAGTGGTGGATAACCTCACTTTGCACCATTGAGGCTTCCAGTGGATAAAGCAATTTCCAATTGACTACATGCATCAAACCTGCCTAGGTGTTTAAAAAGAAAACACAACATTAGTATCACTAAGGTTGTAATTTTCTAAGAGATATACATTTATGAGGGGACACTGAAAAGTGAAAAGAACTGACCTGTGCTAGTTTGCTCTTTATACACTGGCAGCCAATGTATACCATGTGACCAATATAACCCAGTTGTAGGTTAGAGACAAAAAGATTCATATGAATGTGATTTTTAAAAGATCCGATTCACCATTACATCCTATAACAAAATATATAACAATTACAAATGATCCATGAGTGTTTTAATTTTTATAATCTTAACATTATTCACCTCAGAATGCTATGTCATTTTACTTTACCATCACGGTTCACTGTAAGGTTGTTGAATATGATGTGCCACACCCCCGGAAATGATGTCATAGCCATATAACCACTGATCTATATATATAACTGGATAGCTCATGACGTCACAACAGTGAAGCTACTGCGCCGCCATCTTGGTATTCCCTAACATTCTGTACTCCTATGTGTCTCAATGGGAAATCGTCTGTTTTGGTGAGTAATTTGTACCCATCCAGTCACATTAAAACACATTTCTTATGTCTGCATACACTGTATCACAATGCAATCTTCCTAAATATGTAATTCATTATTTATTTTGACTTTAATTTCCCCCTGCTTATTCTAAATGTGAGCGTGTTATGTTACTCTTTATTGCAGCAGCATTACGTTCAGCGGCACGACGTGCGCACGTGTTTCAATAGAAACAAGTTTAAGAAACTGAGGTAAGATATCAGTAGACATTTTCAAACATATTTTTTGCAGGCTTTAAAGTTTTTATTCTGAATACATAATTGTTTTGTAGCTTTTGTTTACGTTGAACGTGCATTGTGGTTATTTTCTTAGGATAAATGAATATTATCTATGCAGCTAACGTTAACTTAGTGAGTTATACTGTTATTCATTGTGGTTATTTTCCTAAGTCAGCTTTTTTGGTCAAGTTGAATATCTAATTGCAGATCAACACCGGTTACATATGATAAATATAATGTGGGTTTTCATTAATTCTCTGTGTGATTTGTACTTTTTGCAGTGCAGGCCTGAATACGGTCCAGCTCACGGGCATCATTTATAAAGTGATCAATTGGAATAGACGAGGAGCAGGGCAGGACTGGTAATCTGGACTACCGGACATTTTTCCGGTGGACCGACAAACTTTGGGGCCGATCAGGGTGGACTGGCCATCGGGAGAACCGAGCGGGTCGCTGTGTCGGCCGCGATAATCTAAAACGAGCCGCCGCGTTAGCGAACACTACCCCCCAACAACTTTTTGACAGTTATGTCAAATCCCGGGCCGATTTCTCTTTCCAGTCCAGCCATGAAAATGTGCACATGGATATTGTTGAAGTTAAACAAGGTAAATTTGCCGTTTGGATTTCAATAAACATCGCACTGAATGCTAGATAAAACTGGAATTGGTTTGCAACGGGAGGAAAAGCTGTATGAGTCAGCCTGGCTTCACTGAAGAGCTGTTTTAACAGAGTAAAAAATATTATACTGTCTGTTTTTATTTGCAATGAAGATACTTTTGCAACATGCAGTATAAGTCTCATAAAATTACTGTGTTTCAGATAGTTATAACATTTAATATTAATAGAAAAGTTGACCCAAATATGTAAATTCTGTCATCATATACTCAACCTCATGTCCTTCCAAATCCATGTGACTCTTTTGCAGAACCCCCAAAAATGTATTTTGTATTCCATATAATGAAAGTAAATGGTGAGCAAAATAGCTTGTTTTGGTCACCAGTGGCTTTCATTATATGGACAAAAACATTTTTTTAAATGTCATCTTTTGTGTTCCACAGAAAAAGTCATACAGGTTTGGAAGGACATGAGGTTGAGTAAATAGCTGTGCGTAAGGTCTTAAGTTGGGGTATAAAGTTCAAGGCTTCGTAACTACTAGTTAGTTTGCAACTAAGTTGGTGCTTAATTTGGTTGCTCCACCTGTTCTTTTTATGTACTTGGAAGCTTTTGTTATTGAACAAATAAATATGTATGATTTCCTTGAGTGTGCATATGTCAATAAACCTATTTCTGATTATGATTTAAAACATCAGGGGATTGTTGAAATCCCCTGATGCTCACAAGCTGGTATGCTCACAAGCTGGTATGTACATGTTCCAGAAATGAATGCCAATGGATAATTCCATTAAGTAAAGGTAAATTAATGTGTGTGTGTGTGTGTATATATATATATATATATATACACACACACACACACACACACACATACTACATATGAACTTGTGTGTGTATACTATGCTACATTTTTGGTTCTGGATTTATTCTAAGAGGTACTGTCTAGTTACAATATCAACACAAAGCTAGTCGTTTTTATTAACTTTAAAATTTGTTGATGTGCATGCACCCCCCCTAAATTAGTTCACATTTACTATATAATCTAGTCAAAAATAGTTAATAATGTTGGCAAATTATGCAGATGTATAATTTGTCAACATTATGAACAATGAGAATCAACAGATTTAAACTATGAAGGCAGAGAAACATTGCATCCTGTAACAATCTGCAGATGGATAACTTTGCTTTAAAAAGGGGTATTAATAAACTTTGGTGTTGTATTTTTACTGTTGATTATTAAAGATTATGATCGTTATGGACACTCTACATGGGGATAACGACTAATGTGTGCTTAATATGTACATAGTCATAAATTACAACCTGTGGGCACTTTAGCCGCATCCTTAAGTGAGTGTTGTTTCGCGGTTAAACGCTGCACATGCCGCGATGCCCTCTGTCGGTAGGGAATAGTAAGATGGCCGCCAGAGCACTTCCGGTAGCTTCACCTACTGCTGGCAGTTTAGAATTCTATGAGCTATCCAGTTATATATATAGATCAGTGCATATAACCTATTTTTTTTTAATCACATACTTGCTTATGATGAGCTCAATGTTGATTTTTAGTAATGGAATAATTTACATGTAAAGATAGAAATTAAGAAGCTTAACTGTCCCACTTTACCCATTGTCCCACTTTGCCAGTGTTTTGACTTCACATTTCCAGGTTTCTCAAAAGCAGGACGTCATACTTGTAAACTTGTATTGCAGTGAATGAAAGACCACATTACCCCTGGTGGTCTTCGGTCACTTTTGACCGAAAAGTTTTGTATTTTGAATTTTTTTAAAACATAGCTTCATCGGAATGGTATGCACGGGATCTAGTGGTTACAGCATGAAATTACATGTTTTATTTTATTTTCTCTCAACAGGTGGCGCTAGTCTGCCTTCAAAAACAATGGATTTAAAAGGCCCAGTCTATGTTAATCTGAAATACTGCAATAATTGAAAAATTAAAAAATTATTATTATTTTCAATGGCAAAAATGGACCATAATTATTTCATAAATATGAATTGATATAAAATGCTCTCAAAATACAAAACAAAACTATTATTGAACTAAAGTATATTACATTGATTTTGCTTAAGTTTCATTTTTAGGTGTCCGGTCATGAAGAACACAAATGAGGAGCACCACAGGGTAAAATATATTTGTTTGTAATTTAGTAATATAGCGCAAGGTATCATTATATTGTATTTCATCTGCCTCTGGTAAAGAAATTAAGTAAAACCTTTCTGCTCTTCCTTGTCAGATATCCTGTTTATCTGTTGTGCGCACACACTGTGTGTGTGTGTGTTGGACTGAGTATGTATATGCCCTATTCAACTACGCCTCTGTTTAATGCATATAGAGGAAACACACTTGTGTATCTAGGTATTACAGTGGAATAGAAATACAACACTTCCCCAAAAGACCATAAAACAGTTGCAGCTCATACAGAACGCTGCTGCCATATTGAGGAACCAGAAAATATGAACACACCAGTCCTCAGATCTATACACTGGCTCCCAGTTACATTTAGATCTAATTTATAGCGTCTTATCATCTCACTGTCATCCATTGTGCGCAAAACATTTCTTCTCCCTCTTCGTCTTTCTGTCATTTTCTCCTGTTAAAAAAAACACTTAAGCCTCTTAAAAGTCCTTACTCCTAACAATTTTGACCTTAAGACCTCTTTTAACCTCTTTCTGAATTACTTTACTAGGATTTTTATTTAATTTTAAGAGTAAACACCCACATTTCTAAAAACTTTCTTAGGATTTTGTCACTATAGCTACTATTTGCAATTATAATTTTTATGAATACAGGCCCAGATGTGCTATTACAGTAGTCACAGTCAAATCCAGACTCAAAACACATCTGTTTAGCTGTGCATTTACTGAATGAGCACTGTGCCACTGTTCGTACTTTAATTATTCTTATTTCTTTTGATTATTTTAATTTCTTATATGTAAAGCACTTTGAATTACCATTGTGTATGCAATGTGCTATATTAATAAACTTGCTTTGCCTGTCCCTGCATGTTTCATTCTAAAACCTGTAGAAATTTCCTGCACATATTGTCAATGCATAAATAAAACAATATCCTGCAAAAAAACTGCAGGATTCCTGTACGTTATTTTTGTATGCAAAACGGTTTCATTCACAACTAATTAACATATGATGCACCTTGCACTTCTCTTACATGTTTGATTTACTTTAAATTCTATAAGATAGATTTCATCACTGCATTTTAAAAATTTTAAAGCTCCTTTAACAGGGCCGCGTGCAAAACGCGTTAGACAGCTCTGGGAAAGCGCTCACAATCCCACAAATTATCACACTATGAAAAAAACATACATTTCCACATATTATTCCATATCATTCTACTTACTTCTCAAATATTTGCACATCAAAGCCGAATGCTTCCACCATAAGGGCTGCCACGCGTTGATAGAGTAAACTCGCGTGTAGCTGGTTAACCAAATTAAGTTAAGAATTCTTCGCTTGCATGCATGCTTATGACGACTATAGCATATATCGCCACCTATGGGTTGTTGAATATGTATTATATGTTATGTATATTTCCCATCCCGAGAGCTCATTTCAACCTTAAAATAAACGTGATATTTTAATAGGGACCCAAGTAAATACAAATGTCATGAGGAAAAAATATAGAAGCCGCGTGGCTTTCCACGTTAATGTGGCTGTTGACGCAGTGCGAAAATAGCGGAGGTATAGCTATTGGTTAGAGCTTACTAACTTAAATTAAACTACGAACTTCACCAAACACAACCATCCTAATATAAAATTACATATTTATAATTTCCAAGTGTAAACAGCCAACAGTGGTAATAAACATTTATCAAAATGTTATTGTTTTGACGCCATCGTCTGTGTTCAGCCAGGACGCTTGTGATTGGTCGATCAGATCCATCTATTAATCTGATTGGACAATAGATAATTCAACGTTTGACGTTGACATCCGGCATTCCGCAAGAAAATCAGAAGGCAATCAGCTGTAGGTATGAGCTGATGTGAGATGAGATCACCCGAACCGGACGGATTGGAATAGAAATCCTGGTCTAGTTTCATCACGTCACACTTACATTAATACGGGGAGATTTTGATTTTGCAGTAGTATCAAACAAAGACCACATGTTGACAAGATCGATTGAGCTGGTCGAGACGGAGGCAGGTTTTGAGGGACTCTTGATTGGGCTGAGTGGACGGAGTGGTCAGTTAATGGGGATCTCACAATTGACTGTTAAAAAACATTGACTGCATCAGATCACCAAATCAACGCATTTCTGCCTTCACTACCAGCATCGAGACATCTTGTACAGGTATAGTACTGGTGTAATTAGCTGACCGAGCTAACCAAATTGAATAGTTCGCTCACTCAAAAATGAAAGTTCATTTACTCACCCTCATGCCATTCCTGATGTGTATAACTTTCTTCTGCTGAACAAAAACGAAGATGTTTAGAAGAATATTTCAGCTCTTTAGGTCCATACAACCCAAGTGAATGGTGACCAGAAATTTGAAACTCAAAAAGCACATAAAGGCAGCATAAAAGTAATAGAAATGACTCCAAATTCAGTATTAAGAAGCAATATGATAGGCGCGGGTGAGAAACAGATCTATATTTAAGTCCTTTTTTCATTCATATCATGGCCTATTGGGCAGGGAGTAGAATTTATATAAAAAAAGGGACTTAAAATGAATCTGTTTCTCACCCATACCTATCATATATCACTTCTTTATGTAGCTTCAAAGTTTTAGCACCCATTAACGTTCTTTGAATGGACCTACAGAGCAGAAATATTTTTCTAAAAATCTTTGTTTGTGTTCATCAGAAGAAGAATGTCATACACATCTGGGATGGCATGAGGGTGAGTAAACAATAAGAGAATTTTCATTTTTGGTGAACTATCTATTTAAGCTCACCCTCATTAAATGTGCTTATAGAACAAACACTTGATTCAACACAGTTTCTTATAATTCGTTGATACTTTCTGCTTTTATTTGATTTATATTTTGTCATATGCAATGTATAACAATAGTGCAGTATGTAATGCAATAATGCAGTGTATATCAATTTAGCTTTAGGATGGCAACAGTTGCCTCGGCACTATTTTATATGGTTTATTGAACCTGTTGTTCGTGAAATGTATGTTTTGGGCTGTATTTTGTATCCAAATGTTGTTCACACAAAGTTTCGGTTGCTTTAGATTTAGTGGGACTGAGACTATTCAGGGCATTTAGCATATTGCCTCCAATTAACAATTTAAAGACAAATAAAAAAGCAAAAATCATGGCTACAGCAAGGAACTTACAGTTGAAGTGAATGGGGCCAGTCAATACAAAATTAAATTAAATGGATTTGAAAGAAGGCCAGTCCATAAACGTTAAAATAGCACACTGTTGCAATAGTATAGCTACAAGTTGTAAACATTAATACGTGTAAGAATACAATTTTAGTGTTATAAAATCAGATACCAGATTACAGGGTTTATTGCCGTTATGTTAAATTTGTAATCTTAACTAAAACTTTACACGAATAACATTAGTAAGTGATTTCATCACACTAAAATCATTTTAACATGTATATTGTTCATGTCTTGTGGCTATATTTTAGAAACAGGGTGTATTTAAACGTTTATGGAATTGTTTAAGATTTTCTTCTGCGGAACAAATACTGATATATGATTATATGTGTATGCGTAAAATTCAAGTCAATGTGGACCAACCCTTTCAAGTTCACATCATATATCTATCTTGTTTTCTGTTTGAATACGAGTTTGAGATGGCATAAGGGTTTCGAGTAAATGATGAGAGAATTCAAATTTTTTGATAGACTATTAAGGAATAGATTATTCACCCTGCATATTAACTCATCATAGGGAAACTATTATGGCTGGTCCTCTTTAATACATTGCATATGGATATGGGGTGTCTGCTTAAATCATCAAGACACATCTATTTTTAATTATTTGACCTTTATGCTTCCACTCCACTCATTTGCCAGTCTGTTTTGTTCTTCCCCCTTCAAGTGAAGGATGAATCACCTGTCTTTGAGTGAGCTATGTTGCCTCTTCTGCTGTCCACCGTGCCCGAGCAAAATCACCTCTAAGCTGGCCTTCCTTCCCCCGGAGCCCACATACACCATAATGTGTGACGAGAGCAGCAGCCGATGGACCCTCCACCTCTCGGAGCGTGCGGATTGGCAGTACTCTACCCGGGAAAAAGATGCCATTGAGTGCTTCATGACTCGGACAGCTAGGGGGAACCGTATTTCTTGCATGTTTGTGCGATGTTCTCCCAACGCACGCTATACGTTGTTGTTTTCCCATGGTAACGCTGTAGACTTGGGTCAGATGAGTAGCTTCTACATCGGCCTGGGCTCCCGCATCAACTGCAACGTGTTCTCCTATGATTACTCTGGTTACGGGGCAAGCTCAGGGAAGCCTTCAGAGAAGAATTTGTACGCTGATGTGGATGCGGCCTGGCATGCACTACGAACAAGGTGAGGAGAGTATACCTGAAAGCCACATCACTCTGGAATATTTTTGAGGCTCATTTTTGTTTCTGCGGTTGTCACCAATAGTTCTATTTTAGTTTTGTTTTTTTCAAAGGGATATGACATACTTTTTTTTTTCTAATTTTATTATGCGGTCCACTTATAATAGGTGATAGTATATATGAATCTATAATTTTTTTGTACCAAAAGAATACTCAGTTTTCGGCTCTGTTCCCCTTTAAAACATCACGGATATTACTAATTACTTTCGGATTTGCGGCCGAGTCAAATAGTGTTTTCAACTGCCCCATCTTTCAATAATAATACCTTTGTAAAGCCTACATCATATTGTGACTAGTTCACAAGCAATCAATGCTAAAATGTGCTGAACAAACATAATCCACAATAAAATGAGCTATACACACGGTCCACGCTAAAATGTGCCAAACACACATGATACAGTCCACAGTGAAACATGCTGCAAAACACATATAATCCTGCTCTGACACGATCAGGAACTTTGTTAAACTTCAGCCACTCTTTCCCAATGTTGGGATGCTTCCAAAGCAGAGACGCTGGTCTTCACAGCCCAGACATCTCACACCTTCCATGCCTGTTTACACACAGGACGAGACTTCACACAGGAGACATTCTCTCAGCCAGTGGAATGGAGCTGAACAAGGCTCGTTTATAGAAGCTATGTTCAGCTCTTAAAAAATGTGGTCCATATTGCTGGAAACACATCACAACGGTCAAAGATGTCCATATAGTGCATGTTTATATAGACAAACAATCAAAAATAGTGCTGATGGGGATAGAGGTCTCATTATAAAAGTTATAACTTGACACCGCATCTTTTAAAAGTGTCTCGAGTCTGTGAGAAACAATACAATATTCTAGTGCATATTTATATAGAATAATACAAAATAAAATAAAAATGTCCAGATGGGAACAAGGTGTTCTGTGTAAAATCAGAAGTTTTACAGAAGTTTACATACACTTAGGTTGAAGCCATTAAATGTTATTTTATTTTTAACCACTCCAGATTGTATATGAGCAAACTTTAGTTTTGGCAAGTCGTTTAAGACATCTACTTTGTGCAGGACACAAGCATTCTTTCACTTTTAATGGACTATATCACTATTCCAGTGGGTCAAAACTGTGCCATCTTAACTTGCAGAAGATAGGGAATCTTTTTCTACAATTAAATGTCAGGAATTGTGAAAAACTGAGTTTAAATGAACCATGCAGCACATTCAAACTATATATTTATATAATTACATCACAGTATTTGTGCTTTAATCTCAACTCAACTTTATTGATATAGCATTTAAAACAACAGTGTTGACCAAAGTGCTTAACAGTAATATAATTTAAAAAAATACCACATATACAAACACCAGTAGTTTAAAATAAAAAACACTTCAAAACTGTGTCCTACATTTCATTTGTCAGACTCAAAGAACAATGTAAAGAGATGAGATTTCAGACATGACTTAAAAGTCTTTAGTAGACTTTTTCAGACTGTGATGACACGTTTCCGCCTTATTTAGCAGCGTAAATCTAGCAAACTTTTTTATAAGATCACTAAATATTTAGTGTAATTTATTACATTATGCTTTATGTGATATTACCTTGGAATTACTTAAAAAAAAGAAAAGGAATTAACACAGCTGTGAGGGGTTTCTAATACAGCTGCTGAGAGAGTGACTGTAAATTTAGCATCTTCTCCCATCTGTCTTTATCCACCACTCTCTAATTCTTCCTCTCCTGGAAAGTCATTCAAATGTATAGTGAAATTTTTCTTTTGCTCTTTGAGCAAATGGGTAAGTGAAAGTAATATTTGCTGCAAACTCTCATTCACTCCCATTCACCGCTGTCAAAGTTTACCCTTCAAATGTTTACTTCCACATTCCAATACCTAGAGTGTGAAAAAGGTCTATAATCACACTGGGCCATGTTGCGAACCGTTTATCTGGAAAAGTGAAGATTTCGGCAAAAAAACACGTCATAATAAAAGCATGATTCAAAATAAAAAATTGAATTTAAGAAATTATATAAAACATAGAATAAAATATATTATAGCTGTATAGTAAAATTGGATATTCTCTGTAATAATAATAATATTAATAATAATAATTTATCACAAGCAAGACAGATGTTGAATAAGCAATGCATGAAATGGCATGTTAAAAAGTAAAATGTTCACTTATTAAAATTAAGAATTAATTGAATAAACACCATTTTGATGATTACATTAAATTAAACTTTAAAACATGTTCTGGAAAATAATAATAATTATTTAACTATAATTATTAAAAAATAACTAAACTTATGTGTTCAATAGAAATATGCTAATATGATAATGTGCTACTGTGTTCTCGAAATTGGTATCAAGAACTGTGAAATTTCACTGGTATCAGTACCGACTACTGACATTTTGGTACTTTGACAACACTAATCTAGACACCTGTAAGCATTATTTAGTGTATTGCATTATTTAAGATGTTATAATTGCACGTGTACTACCCATCTATATCTCTATGGATCTCGCTACCAGTAGGTCAATCTGGCCAACTTACCCCGCTGCAGGTCTAGCCAGTATTTCGGTTTGGTCTTTGGCCCAAACCTCAGACACTTTCAGTGGTAGTAGATTTGTATGATCTCTTCACTATAACATGGGTATCTTTTGTGTCTTTGTCCTCCACTGATTCCCAAGGGCTTGGGTGATACTGAATATGGACTTTTCTTACCGCTTGGGCCCCATCCCCCCATCTGAGTGTGCTGCGCCTCTCTCAAATGGTTGGGGGAGGAAATTGTGCTGCTCAGATTGACACTGTTTGCAGAATGTCAATAGTCATGTTTTGGTTCAGACTGCAGTTTGTTTAGATTTTGTATGTGTGCAGCAAAAGAAAGATGAATTTCTTCATAGTTAGCAGAATCACACTCCCTCAAAAACCACAGATGGAAATGTTTTAGTTTTTTTTCCAGTAGCAGCTGGGTATTCTCTCAAGGCCATTTACTGGATCGTGTGCCCCAATTTGTCCATCCATCTTTCTGTGTATGTGTGTTGACTGTGGTTATTGATCATGAGAACGCCATTCTGTTCAGTTCATGTCCTCTGATGAGGCAAGATATTGCACTGTTCATGCAAGAGAGAGAGAAATACACAAAGAGGCTTTGTTTTTGTGACCACAAGAATGATTTGAGTAAGTGTTTGCGACAGCCATGTGCCTGTGTGGGTGGATGTTAAACTGTGCTCTTGCTGCTGTGCATGCATGCATGTGGTGTCAGAAAGCACCGCAGATGCTCTGAACACTGGCCACACTGTTTTTACATGTTACTTCCCAGAGGAATGAGACATACCTCATGAAGCAGTCCCCAAATGTTTTTCTGGTCTCTTCCAATGGCCCCGATCATCAGTGTTAGCGAGTAACATAATACATGTAATGGGATTATGTATTTAAATCACAAAATATAACAGTATTCCACTACAGTTACAATTTAAATAATTGGTAATTAGAATTCAGTTACATTAAAAAGTATTTTGATTACTTAAGAGATTACATTGCAATTTATTGTCATTTTGTTTCATTTAATATTTAGGCCTTTCAGATGGTAAACATATATAGATATAAATGATGCGATCCAAAGTGCATTTGAACAGCGGTGAAACGCTTTCTTATGATGTGTTACATTCATACGAGCAGAAAGAGAAGTACGTTTGAAGTTTGGAACAGAAGAAATAAATAAACCTTGTGTAGATTGTCAGCTTTACGCTAAGATAAAATTATATTTCTAGCCATTTTACATGCAAGTTACCAGGCATGATCATATTTTTTTATTAAGAAAATTCACATTAGATCATAATAAAGACCTTTGATATTAGGGCAAAAATCTTTTTCTTGATAATTTTTGTATTGTTTTGCTGAAATATGTAACTTTTTTAAAAACAAGATCAATTAGATCGAAACAACACTGCATAATATATTTAGGTTTTTCAGAGAATGCATTTTAAATGTGTATTTTGTCTTCCAGTACTGGCAGAGTTTTTATAGTCAAAGCAAGTGAAAAAATCAACCAGTGCTGAAGAAGTAATCCAAAGTATTTAGAATTTGTTACTGACCTTGAGTAATCTAACAGAATACATTACAAATTACATTTTACAGCATGTATTCTGTAATCTGTAGTGGAATAAATTTCAAAGTAACCATCCCAACCCTGCCGAGGATTACCATATCAGCAACGGAAGATACATCAGGCCTGCACCCCTCACAAGTACACTTGGATTTGGATAGGTCCAAGGGTACACTTAAAGGGATGGTTCACCCAAAAAGGAAAATTCTCTCATCATTTATTCACCCTCATGCCATCTCAGATGTGTATGACTTACTTTCTTTTGTTGAACACAAATGAAGATTTTTAGAATACAATTTCAGCTCTGTAGATCATTTCAATGGAAATTAATGGTGGCCAGACCTTTGAAGCTCCAAAAAATCCTGGTTAAATCAATGGCTTCTAAAGTGATCCAATCAGTTTTGGGTGAGAACAGAGTAACAGACCAAAATATAACTTTTTTTTTTCACTGTCATCTTTCCATTATAGTCTTTAGGCACGATCATGATTACAATTCCTAGTGCCTGATGCATGCGCAGAGCGCTAGATGGGACTATAGGAAGTGTAATCGAACTTGACTCGTGCCTAAAGACTACAATTGCAAGATGGCCGTGCTGTTCTCACAACAAAACTGATTGGATCGCTTCAGATGACTTTGATTAACTCACTTGCGTCTCGGGTGATCCGACTACATGTGACCACTTTTGTTCGGATTTCAAGGGGTGGGTCTCTGTTTCATGACGACATACATTAGTCACTCTGTCAACACCAGTGTGTTATTGCATGACATTAAAGCACAACAAATTCAGAAAAGACATGCTATTAATAAAAACAATAGGACCAAAAATAGCTTTTTTAAAACGCTATTATAACATTTAACAACAGTACAAAGTATTCAAGTAAACATTCAGAATTTAATTAAATGTGAGATTTTAGACATAACTGTTTACATAAATACCTTGCCAAAACATGTATTTTGGCAGAATTTTGTAGTGTATTTTCTATTTGACCGCTCAGACCATTTTATCCGCATTAGCCCGAGCGATCATGGAGCACATGCGCATGTAAAGCGTGCACACATAAGCCGCCTGTCAGTCAAACAGTGCACAGCTACTAAAGCAAGGAAATAAAAAGTAAATCTTTAAAGGGGACTTGAGGAATTAAATGTCCTTGATCTTTTGACATACAGTATAAGAGTTAATTATGCTGTAAAACATACTGTATGTTTCAGAACTCAAAATTCCTCCTCAATACAAAAAGAGCATTTGTTGAAAATGCCAAAATGACTCGTTCTCTACTTCCTTCACATTGTGATGTCACACTGTGGTAGACATTTGCATATGACCACCTCCATAGCAACACATTATGGCAACTTTACCTTATTACTTCCATAGCCCTGCCCAGTAGTTGTGAGTAGTGAGATGGCAAGTAGGGAGCAGGTCAGTCAAGAGCAGAGAGCCCATCATACAGTGGGCATTTACTGTCAAGTCTTAAAGGAGAAGCAGCACCAAAACTAAGAGTCAGAATGAGGGTTTTACAAATATATATAGTTCGCCAAGCTCGAACTTTGGTATGCAGCGTAATGCAAAATTTCTTTGCACAAGCTTGTGTTTCCGGTCTACCTTGGAATGTGAAGAACAGTGGCACAAGTTTTTAGTCTTATAGTGTGTGCTTGGTTCAAAACTGCTGCTGAACCAGGCTGACTGCCACTGTAAAGAACATTAACAATAGTGGACATCTCCTTTATGCTGGGGCTACACTTTCTCTTATGGTGTTTCTTTGTCATCATAATATGCTTGTACACTTGAGTTTATGTGTGTGCTGTTGAGTGTTTGTGCCTGTGTGCATATCTGTTTTAGAGAGGTGTAGGTGTAAGTAGGCCGCCTAATCCAAATCTTCTTATAGTTCTGTAAAACAGTGGTTCCTGTGGAGAATAGTCCCCTTATTCATAGAAACCCATTTTTCCTCCTTTTCAAGTGAAAGCTTTCAGGTTATATAGGCCACAGCACATTTTGGCAGGCCACCATTTCCTGCACCACCTTCCCCAGTATCAGTGTCCACATTTTCCAAAGGATAATTGCCGTTTTAATCTCATTCTGTCAAAGCTGGCCAGCATTGATAATCAAATTATGCTCAAATAGAGGATTGCAGCATCTTGAGAAATCAGTTTAGAGAGAAAAGGAGAGGAGTAGGGAATGACTGACATTTTAAGTCACGTATGCATGTAGTATACTCATTATAAAGTGTTTCACATGGAGTAAAAGATCGGTTTTGGGATTTTAAGAATCAATATTGATATAATCAAATGAAGATGGTGGTTAGTCGGAAAATCAATATTTTTGCACAGCCCTAGTGTTAAACGCTCAAGAGAGAACCAGCGTATCCACGAGAGAATCAGGCTCCACTTCTTTCTCTCTCGCACCTCATTGAAGCATCTCTGGCTGCACTGAGAAATGCCGTTCTGAGTTTGCACTTTTTGCATTCTTTGTCTTGATTGAACAGTTGGACATGACGTGATACAGAAATAGTTTCATAAAAATATTGGTAAAGGGATATAACGTATTGTAAGGAAAAGTATCATGATATATTGATATTTGATAGTACTGGCAAAGCCCTTGAGAGGAGAAAAAAGAAAACCTGCTTTTTATAACCTCGAAATGTTCCCAAAACTATTTAATTGAAACTCACTCAACAACGATGTCAGATTCTTTTTGAATATGTGAAATTTGAAATTTGTGAAAGGATGCTTTAGATTAAAGCTCTTGTGGGGCTCAGATTAGGTCACATGTTTTTTAGTAGGGTTTCAGATTTCGTGCATTTTCTTAACCGATAGTTGAACACATTAACAATCAATAATCGGTTAATCATTAATAAGATACAAAATTATTCTAATTATTTATTTGACATTAGTTATGTGAAAAATATGATGCACAAAATGAACAAAATAATAAAACAGTAAGCACTCGCTCGAAACGGCTGCTCAAACGGCTGCGCACATATTTAAGACCAAGGC
Source organism: Xyrauchen texanus (assembly GCF_025860055.1). Classification (NCBI taxonomy): domain Eukaryota; kingdom Metazoa; phylum Chordata; class Actinopteri; order Cypriniformes; family Catostomidae; genus Xyrauchen; species Xyrauchen texanus. The sequence goes on from NC_068279.1 coordinate 16,793,122, forward strand.
CTACTGGATTTTATTTAGAAAAATGAGCATATCTATGTGTTTGGGGTGAGTCGTGCATGCAGTCTGTTCACTAAGTCCAGATGCAGAAAACACCCTCTCCAATGGCACCGATGTCCCTGGGATGCACAAATATTGCCTGGTCAACTTGGCCATCCTCTGGAATCATTCTGCATTATTGCCTCTGCACGCACATCACTACAGCCTCTTCTAGCTAACATCAACGTGATAGTTTGTTGGGAGGACAGTGTTCCACTTTCGACTTCTACTGCAACCATTCAGGTGGTACAACAGTGATGTTGTACTGGAACTGTATTTTAAGACGGTGTCTAAAATACTATATTTACATTGAGCATTGCCCAGTGTAATGCTCCCATGCTGGACTACATTTTGCCCTCTTCATCTTGCCTCACCAGTTACTGGCAGCTTCTTTCTTTATTGCGCCCCAGTAGTTTTTCTCAACTGCAAATGTGAAGTACGCTCTCGTGTGATATAAAGGTTAACATAGGCTGTGTGTGCCCCGGAGAATTGTTACATATAACATACATTGTCGGTTAATACATTTTTAATTGGTTAAATTCTTAACGGCAATTAACCCATTAACTGTTAATCATTGACATCCCTAGTTTTTATAAACATGTTTCTCCATCTGTGTAATGTCTTTTATTTTCCCCGAATGTTTGGGTTTTGAGTGCAATAAAGCATTACTCAGACATAACCCTCATACAAGCAGCTATAATAAAGAGCATCTGCCTTTCAGGTGCCTTTATAATATGCCTTGGAAACTCTCCATTTGATCTCCATAGACGAGACTGGATGAGAGTTCTTATCAGACCATGGTGATTGGCCCAGTGTGGAGTGTATAGCTCCTATTCGGTCATCCTTTTTTTAGAAGGCCAGTGATGTGTGGTGAATGATTTGCGATCACTGAAAAGAAGCTCTCTTTTCAATATTATGATTGTATACTGCTTACATATTTTCAGATGTGCCAAGTAAAACTACATTGTCCAGGGCAGATTAAATATAAAAAAAAATAAAAAATATATATATATATACAGTGGGTACGGAAAGTATTCAGACCCCCTTCAATTTTTCACTCTTTGTTATATTGCAGCCATTTGATAAATCATTTAAGTTCATTTTGTTTCCTCATTATTGTACACACAGCACCCCATATTGACAGAAAAACACATAATTGTTGACATTTTTGCACATTTATTAAAAAAGATGAACTGAAATATCACATGGTCCTAAGTATTCAGACCCTTTGCTCAGTATTTAGTAGAAGCACCCTTTTGATCTAATACAGCCATGAGTCTTTTTGGGAAAGATGCAACAAGTTTTTCACATCTGGATTTGGGTATCCTCTGCCATTCCTCCTTGCAGATCCTCTCCAGTTCTGTCAGGTTGGATGGTAAACGTTGGTGGACAGCCATTTTCAGGTCTCTCCAGAGATGCTCAATTGGGTTTAAGTCAGGGCTCTGTCTGGGCCATTCAAGAACAGTCACAGAGTTGTTGTGAATCCACTCCTTCGTTATTTTAGCGGTGTGCTTAGGGTCATTGTCTTTTTGGAAGGTGAACCTTCGGCCCAGTCTGAGGTCCAGAGCACTCTGGAGAAGGTTTTCGTCCAGGATATCCCTGTACTTGGCCGCATTCATCTTTCCCTCGATTGCAACCAGTCGTCCTGTCCCTGCAGCTGAAAAACACCCCCACAGCATGATGCTGCCACCACCATGCTTCACTGTTGAGACTGTATTGGACAGGTGATAAGCAGTGCCTGGTTTTATCCACACATACCACTTAGAATTAAGGCCAAAAAGTTCTATCTTGGTCTCATCAGACCAGAGAATCTTATTTATCACCATCTTGGAGTCCTTCAGGTGTTTTTTAGCAAACTCCATGCGGGCTTTCATGTGTCTTGCACTGAGGAGAGGCTTCCGTCGGGCCACTCTGCCATAAAGCCCCGACTGGTGGATGGCTGCAGTGATGGTTGACTTACTACAACTTTCTCCCATCTCCCGACTGCATCTCTGGAGCTCAGCCACAGTGATCTTTGGGTTCTTCTTTACCTCTCTCACCAAGGCTCTTCTCCCCCGATAGCTCAGTTTGGCCGGACGGCCAGCTCTAGGAAGGGTTCTGGTCCTCCCAAACGTCTTCCATTTAAGGATTATGGAGGCCACTGTGCTCTTATGAATCTTAAGGGCAGCAGAAATGTTTGTGTAACCTTGGCCAGATCTGTGCCTTGCCACAATTCTGTCTCTGAGCTCTTCAGGCAGTTCCTTTGACCTCATGATTCTCATTTGCTCTGACATGCACTTCTTCTTCTTCTTCTTCTTTCCAATTTAACGGCGGTTGGCATCCAGCTTTTTGGTGCATTACCGCCCCCTCTGCTCCGGAGTGTGGATCAGATACTATAACTACAAAAACATCATTGTCCATTCTCTTTCCTACACTTACATAACCTTAATTCCCTTCAAATAAACACTCACACAAACAACAAACTTTATTTATCAATTAAATCCTATTGAAAACTCCCGCCTCCCTTAAAAAAGTCATCAATATTCTATTCTGTGTCCCATTTACTGCTCTTAATAACCCTTTTAATGTAATCTCTTGCACCCCAATCTGCCTCAACTTATTCTTCATCACCTGCCTCTGCATTTCATATCTCCTACACCTCATAATTATGTGCTCCACTGTCTCCTCTTCTTGACATCCCTCACACAACCCTGTCTGGTGCTTCCCTATCATCTTTAGTGTTTTGTTCAGCTGAACAGTGTCCCAACCTTAACCTCGTCATCACAGCCTCTTCTCTCCTATTCCCACTTCCCACCCTATCCTCTTTTACATTTCTCTGAATTTGGTATAAGTGCCTCCCTTTCTTCTCTCTATCCCACCTCTCTTGCCACCTTTTATTTATTTTCTCCCAAATTATGCTTTTAACCTCTGCTTTACTAATATTAACCTGCATTTCTACATTCCCTTTTGTTAGCTCCTTTTAGCCAGCCTATCTGCCATCTCATTACCTGTAATACCAACATGTGCTGGAACCCACATAAATTTAACCTGACATCCCATATGACTTAATCTTGTGTTTAATTGAAGTACTTCATACAGGATATCTTGCCGAGCTTTTGAATGGAATGACCTTAAACTTGCCAAGACTGATAAAGAATCAGAGCATATTAAAACCTTTTCCTGTCTAACCTTTTCCACCCATTGCAAAGCACTTAAAATTGCCAACATCTCTACAGAATATACCCCTAAATTATTAGATGTTTTTATACTCATTTCTACTTCTTTCCCTGGAATTGCCACCCCAAACCCTGTTTCTTCCGTCTCTGGTTTTTTGCACCATCCGTGATAAATCTGCATGAATTCATTATAGTTTCCACCTACTCTGATATTAAATATACTTTTCAGATTAACTTCTTCCTTTCCCTTCCTTTTTTCCTCAAGCACATACCAGTCTACTTCAGGCCATGTCATCTTCCAAGGGGCAATCTCTGGAAAAACTACCGTAGGGCTTATTCTAAGATTAAATACTTCTAACTCTTTTGCTATATTATTTCCAATCTGACCAAAGTTTTCCTTTAACTTTCTTCCATTTTCCCAGCAATCCTGCAATACTGCTTTCGTGGGATGCGAGTCATTATGGCCCTGCAATCCAGCCCAGTAATTTGCCATCAATTGATTCCTTCTTAATTCCAGTGGCAGTTCTCCCATTTCCACTTGTATGGCAGGTACTGAAGACGTTTTAAAAGCACCACAGCAAATTCTTAAAGCCTGATTCTGAATAACCTCCAGCCTCATTAAAAGAGACTTAGCTGCAGACCCAACCACTATACTACCATAATCCAACACTGATCTTATCAGAGCCACATATATACTCTTAAGCGATGACCGACTGGCTCCCCACTCTCTTCCTGTCAAACATCTCATCACATTAATTACTTTTTTGCACTTGTCTTCCATTTTCTTTATATGTTCTGCAAACGTCAACCTTGCATCTAAAATCACTCCCAAAAACTTAATGGAACTTACCCTCTCCAACTCTCTCCCATACATCATTAGCTTAACTTCTTCCTGAATTATTTTCCTGGTAAAAAGACTGTCTGAGTCTTTTCTATTGAGAACCTAAATCCCCAGTCATAAGCCCATTCTACCACTTTATCAATTGCTTTCTGTACCTTCCTAATTGTGTACTCTATATTCCTTCCTCTTTTCCACATAGCCCCATCATCTGCAAACAATGATGTTCCAATGTCTTCTGAAACATTTGCAAAGACATCATTTATCATTATAATAAATAACAAAGGACTTATCACACTTCCTTGAGGAGTCCCATTCCCAACCTCATATTGACTTGACACTTCTGCCCCTATTCTCACTTGAATTTTCCTACCAAACAGAAAATCTTTTATCCAGTTAAACAAATTCCCACCTATACCTATTTTATCTAACTTGATTAATAGCCCCTCCTTCCACAACATATCATAAGCCTTTTCAATATCAAAGAATACTGCAACTACAGTCTCTTTAATTGCTTGTGCCCTTCTTATTTCAGTCTCTAATCTCACTACTGAATCCATTGTGTTCCTTCCCTTCCTAAAACCACTCTGATAACTTACCAGTAATCCTCTTTTCTCCATTTCATACGACAATCTCTCTGTTATCATCCTCTCCATTATCTTACACAAGTTAGATGTTAAGGCAATTGGTCTATAACTTATGGGTTTACTTGGATCTTTGCCAGGTTTCCTAATTGGAATCACTACTGCTTCTTTCCATGCAACTGGCAGTTTTCCTCCTTCCATATCTTGTTAAAAGTTCCAGTAACTTAAATAGTGATCTTTCACCAAGATGTTTTAACATTACATAACACACCTGATCCTTTCCTGGAGAAGTAGGCTTTGCTCTTTTAATCGCTCTAACCAATTCCGCCAGAGAAAAAGGCTCATCAATGACACTACCAGTCTCTTCCTTCCTATTTAACGCATGCATATTTTGATTTAAAGTTACTGACCTTCTCCTTCTCTCTTCTTCTGATAAATTTTCTGAACTGTGTATCTTTGTAAACGACTTTGCCATTATTTCTGCCTTTTCCAGATTGGTGACACCTATCTCCTCCTCTAATGTCAATACTGGGTACTCCCACTGTCTCCTATCTCCACCCATCCTCTTTATCATAGACCATACCTTACCCACCGGTGTTGACCTTCCAATTTCATCACAAAATTTACTCCAACTTGCCCTCTTTGCCTGCCGAATAGTTCTTCTCACTTCTGCCTGCGCTTTTTTATACTGAATTAATGACTGCATATTGTGATCCCTCTTTACTAGTTTAAACGCTTTATTTCTTTTCCTCACTGCCTTTTGACACTCTTCATTCCACCAAGGCACCAATTTCCGATTACCTCTGTTTTTCCCCTTAGGAATAGCTTCTACCGCTGCCATTATGATTGCTGACGTAACTTGGTTACTTATCTCCTCTATACTTCCTGCTGTTTCAATCCTAGTCATTATTTCTTCACTCATCCTCTTGAATTGATCCCAGTCTGCTTTCCCAAATATCCACTTTGGGATCCTTTCTTCTACCCTTATTTCTTCCCTCCCACCTACTCTGCATAAAACTGGGTAGTGATCACTACCCAGTGTAGTTGTTTGCCATACCTCCCATCTAGTATTTCCAGCCAAAGTGTTAGAAACTAATGTTAAGTCTAATGCAGATTCCATTCCTGTTACTAAATTTACCCTAGTTCCCCTTCCATCATTCAGACTGACCAATTCTCTTTCATCCATCAATTCTTCAATTATCTTACCATTTGCATCTGTTTGTCCTCCCCCACACAGGGCTATGAGCATTAAAGTCTGCACACCAAATTACTTTTTGTCTATCCTGACCTTGAATACTTAATAAATTATCAATCATCAACCTTTTACATGGGTTATAGTAGTTAATAACACTTATCCCTCCCTCTTTCCCACACCTCCACCGCTATATATTCCTGCTCATCTCCCATTTCTATTAACCTATAAGTCAATCCAAGCTTTATAAATGTTGCACACCCACCTCCTCCTCCATCAATCCTATCTTTCCTAATCACAGTGTATCCATGAATTACAAAATCAAGACTTGGTTTCAGCCAAGTTTCCTGTATACACATCACATCTGGTTTCTCTTCCAATTCATTTATGAAATGCTTAAATTCTTGACCATTCGCCATTAAGCTTCTAGCATTCCATTGTAAAAGAATTACCATTAAAATGATTAACCAACCCATGACGCTTCTTGACTTGACTGAATAGTAAGGTTCTCTCTTACTTCTTCCCACGTCAGTCCTACCAGTCCTAAATGATTAACTGCAGCTTTAACTATCAACTGGATTTTTTCATTTTTGATTTAACTTCTGCAGTGCTATTAATCACCCCTGCTATGAATGTAACTAGATCTCTTTTTCCCACATACATTCTTTCATTGGTTCTTTGATATTGTACTTGTTCTTCCACAACTTCTGGCTCTCTCATTACATCTACCCTCTCTTTTGACACTCTTACAGCTTCAGCATAGGATATCCTTTTCTCCACTATTATCTTTTGAATATTAGTCTCCCGTCTCATAATTTCACACCCTCCATATGCCACATTGTGGGCACCTCCACAACTGCAACATTTTGGTGGAATCCCTGTACCACACTTCCCATATTCATGGTCTCCTCCACATCTAGCACACCTTCTCTGCCTATTACAATTCTTTGCTGTGTGCCCAAATCTCTGGCAGTTAAAGCACCTCATCGGCTTTGGTACAAACATCCTGACTGGATAACTCATAAAACCCAAGAATACTTTCTTTGGAACATGTTCTCCTTCAAATTCTACTGACACCGATTCACTATCTCTCATCACTCCTTCCTTTGCTGATTTCAATCTTTGTACATTAAGTACTTTCCCTCCTTTAATATTCCTTTTTAATTCTTCCATGCTAATACTTATTGGCACCCCCGTTATCACTCCTATGTTTCCACCTCCCATCCGAGTTCCTACCCTTCCCGTATTTTCCACCTTGCATTTTCCTATCTCTTTAACTTTTAGCGCTTTTTCCATTTGCACTGCATCAGCACATCTCACCAATAAATTGCCATCATTTAGAACCTTTGCATATTCGATATCCCCTATCTTGTTTGCCAGAGTTGATGTTAGCACTAGTGGGCTAACTTTCTTCATACTCCCTGATTCTTTTCATTAAATCTTATTATGACTACATACTTTTCCTCTCTTTCTTTTTGAACCATACCTTGCCCCTCTACTTCACTTTCTGTATCATTATCTTTCTCATTCCTGACTCTTTTATTCCCTTTGGTTCTTTTGTCACTCATCCGTCCCCTACTTTCTTCCCTTTCTTCATCTTCTCCATCATAATCCATATTATTCCAGCCACCTACCTCTGATCCATTCACGGAGCAGTCGTGCTCAACCGCCCTTCCAATTCGATCACAAGAGTTTGGTCTTACTGTAAAGTGTGATTTATAATCGTGTAAACACCCTCTTCGGCGCAGTCACGCTTCAGGCTTGCAACATAAACTTCCTCGAAAGTCGAGCGTCAGCTGTGTGTCCCCTCCGTCGTCTTCCTGCTCCCGTGTTCCTGTTCTCTGACATGCACTGGGAGCTGTAAGGTCTTATATAGACAGGTGTGTGGCTTTCCTAATCAAGTCCAATCAGTATAATCAAACACAGCTGGACTCAATTGAAGGTGTAGAACCATCTCAAGGATGATCAGAAGAAATGGACAGCACCTGAGTTAAATATATGAGTGTCACAGCAAAGGGTCTGAATACTTAGGACCATGTGATATTTCAGTTTTTCTTTTTTAATAAATGTGCAAAAATGTCAACAATTATGTGTTTTTCTGTCAATATGGGGTGCTGTGTGTACAATAATGAGGAAACAAAATGAACTTAAATTATTTTAGCAAATGGCTGCAATATAACAAAGAGTGAAAGATTTAAGGGGTCTGAATACTTTCCAGTACCCACTGTATATATATATATATATATATATATATATATATATATATATATATATATATATATATATATATATACTATACACACACTATCGGTCACACTCATTCTTTACTATTATTGTAAAATGTGAAGAAAAAAATATAATAAAGTCATCAACACTATGGAATAACATAAATGGAACTATGGGATGTTGTGACTAAACAAAATCCAAAATAAATCAAAACAGTGTTATATTTTAGCATCTTCAAAGTAGTCACCATTTGCCTAGAATTTGCAGACATAGATAGATATAGATACCAAATGTTTCAGAATCAATTGAAGACAATTAGTGGATCTGAAAACTAAACTGAAGGTCAGAGAGGCTGAAAGAAAAGACATGGTGACTGCCAGGTTGGTTTCTATGCCATGTTAAGAGTAGGGCAGACTTAACTTTGTCTGCTCAGCCAGGTGAGTCAGTGTTAAAACATTGGGTGTGGCTTTTCAAGTACACACACACACACACACACACACACACACACACACACACACACACATGTTGGTCTACCTATCATTATGAGGACTTTCCATAGACATAATGACTTTTATACTGTACAAACTCTAGATTCTATCCTCTAAACCTAACACAACCCCTAAACCTAATCATCACAGAAAACTTTCTGCATTTTTTTATTTTCAATAAAACATTGTTTAGTATGATTTTTAAGCGATTTGAATTATGGGGACACTAGAAATGTCCTCATAAATCACATTTATAGCATAATACCCTTGTAATTACTAATTTGTAACTTACAAAATTGTCCTCGTAAATCACAAAAACACACACACACACACACACACACACACACACACACACACACACACACACACACACACATCTGTGTTAGGTGTTTACAAGCGTGTATGGCACAGCGAAACACCGTGCAGTGTTTGAGGCAGCATGAATCTCTTTACTTGGGCCAGGTTCTCATCTAAGGGTTTGGTCCAGATAAGGCCATCTGTTGTCACAGCTAGCGATTGCAGTACACTTGTTTGTGTCTGTTCATATGTGTTTACAACCAGGCGCTTTGACTGTCAGTTTCCATTAAAGGTTTAAAGGGATAGTTCACCAAGAATTTAAATTCTGTAATCATTTACAAGCCTTGGTCATTCCAAACCCTTTAAGCTTTCATTTTTCCACAAAAGTAAACACAATAGGAGAGGCTCTGAAGTAATTCTATCTATTGCATACAATGAAAGTGATTGATGACCAGGGATAGTGCAGCTTGGACATTCTGTTCCATGTTGCATGAAAGAAAAAAGTAATATTACAGGTTTGTAACAACATAAAGGGCAGGGTAAATTACAGATTTGTCATATTTAGGTGAACTATACCTTTAATGATTTGTGTAGGCAAAAATGAATCGAGCAAGTTCTACCAAACAGAGTCATTATCAGATCACTGACATCACAGTACTGAGTACTGACATCTGGTGTTGTCTAAAAATAATAAGTCAGGAAAACTGAGTGGAAGGGTATTGTGTGCAGATGTTTAAAATGTAAGACTATTCTGGTGTGGAAGACTGAAGGAAGCGGCAAAGAAAATAGCTTTGTCGAAAAGAGAACCCCCCCCCCCCTCCCCATTATGATGTCATTGAGGAAGCACCACGGCAACCAGCATTTGCCGGTTTTGAATGAAATCCCCTCCCCTCCTGAAGTATAATATTGCCTATTGTACTCATGAGTGTTGTGCTCTGAGAGGAGCGCTCTTGAAGAGCCTGTGAGAATTTTGTGTCTGTCTTTTTATTGAGCATGGCTCTCAGAGAGTTGAGGGGGAGGTGTGCCAGCAGCCAGTTCTCCAAGTCAAATATTGATTGGTTGCCTAGCAACTGATTCCAAGTCCTGGAAGGACTGGCCCAGTTGCAGTCATGGCAACATTGTCCACCCAGGAAGTAAAAACAAACTTCCTGATGCTGTCATATGACAAGCAAAGGGTGTTTACTCATTTTTGTATCCAAACGTTTATGACTTTAAGATTGCATTTTCCTTGACCTGTATTAAATTAGTAAATGTAATCTGGTACATTTATTGTTGTCAGAGGAATTGTATGATGTGTAGCTATGGGGACAACTAGTGTTCATAAATTCATAACTTCAAAACAGTCTTATCTTTACAGATGCTAATATGCGGAATAGGCAGCCTGATACATAAGGAAATTAACATACCGACACTTTGGAAAGTAATTCATCATCTATCTTTAGTGAGGCCTTACCATCTCTTTCTAAAGCTGGCTTAGTGAAAAGCCATTCAGAGATCCCATCAGAGAATATGTGGGCTTCTTCAAAATGAATCATGAAGTTGCACTTAAATTGAAAGCTAAAATGTAATTCTGAAGCAGAGCTTAGTGTCACTTCTCCTTTTTCTCATCCTTGAGCACCCATTCAGCGTTTTCTCAAAAATACATTCCACCTTCTCTCACATGATCACACAGGGTAATGTAGAATCATGTGACTGTCCCTTTAGACCAAATTGATGATGTTATTAGTCTCAATGGTCCATTGTATACTATAATCTGAGGGAGCCTATATGAGAGAGAAGTTCATCTAATTTGTGGGACATTAGGCGATTGGGTTTGTTTGAAAGTGCACAAGCATGAAATATATGTTGAATACTAACAAAAGTGGCACGTAAGACATTAGATATGTTGTCTGCTTGTGATACAAGTTAAATATTTACATCTATTTTGGTAATACGATTCTAATTTTCAGTTTCAGCTTCAAACCAGTTCAACACCATGAAAGAGAACTGAAAGCAACATTGCCAGTATATTACAGTACTGTGTAGTTTGAGATTGGGCACAGTAACTGGTATGAGTTCTTTTTTCTTTTTTTTTACATTTACAAAAGTTACACAATGTTTATATATAAATGACTTTGGGAGTCATTTATGTGTTTAGTTCTCAGGTCCATGATCCCTTCACCTAGACGTTTCTTTCAGTGGCAGTGGGGTCAGCTGACGAGGCAATCATGCGCTTTATAAAATGTCATGGAATGTGCATACAGCTTCCCCTAGGTTAATCTATGTAAGCACATTCCTTTCCATGATAACAGTTTCTAGAGCTGTATTTGGCTTGAAAATTGTTAGTGTATGCTGATATATGAACAGCTTCTCATACCCAAACCCTGATCTTTACAATACAAGAGAAAATGTGAAACTGGTCTCAGTTCAAAATACTTAGATTCTTGCATCTCAATTAACTGTTTGAGAAATCGTCTGACCTCATGGTTATTAACTTCAGACATCAATTGATTAATTCCTCATCATGCAGTGTGCTAATGTGCAGTCACTGTTGTCATTAGGTGCACAGTTCCTTGGTTGCTGTTGAGCGTCTTAAATGCATAGATTGTTTTTTTTGTGTGTGCATGCATGTTTGCTAGAGCTGCATATTTGAACAAACTCATATTGCGATTATTGTGATAACAAATGACAGAAGAATGAGGGCATTGAATGAGCACATTTGTACTCTTTCCAAATTTATATAAAGGATTTGCTGTGCTATTAAAATAATTTATGGATAAATTGCAATTCTTGTTCTCAGAAATCTTTTTAAGCTCTTAATACGTTATCATTAACAAAGGAACTGCCAGAAAATAAAGATTAATCATTATTATTATTATTATTATTACTTCTGTACTAGACTTAATCTTCAAACTCTGTATTGTAGTAGTGTTATGATTGTTGTCTCCATAGGATAAATTGCTTTTCCTTATTTTTAGGTCACCATGAATAACAGCTAGTCTGCTAGATGTTAAATATTTAAGCGCTTTCCTCACAAAATATTTATTTAATACTTAGATGATTGTTCTGTTGTTGACTTATTTATTCATGTGTGCTTTGATCCCATTTCCTACAGTTCACTTCTATGTGCAAACTCAGAATTAGCGGTATTTCATGATGCGGTCAGTCACACTTGTATGAGATGTGTGCACAGAGCAGAAATCTGTCATCGTACATCTTATACAGTAGAAGGTTGAGGAGTAACAGAATACATGGATTATGCATTTAAAATACAAAATGTTAGTAACAGTATTCCACTGCAGTTACAATTGAAATAGTTGGTAATCAGAATACAGTTACATTTTTAAAAGTATTTTGAGTACTGAAAAAAAACCTTTGCATTTTATTTCAGTTGTTTCATAAAATTTTGTATTTAATCTATTTTGTTGTAAAACATAAATGATGTGATCTGAGGAGCCTTTGAACAGCTGTGAAGCACTTTCTAACAACGGCTGTGAATTCGGAGGATGCATGAGGTGTATCCTTCGTGGGCACTCATAACCCACAATTCTTTGCTTCAATGGAAATGTCTAAAGAAAATTATGCAAATTTGCCCGTAAATATGATGTTCAAACATGAGTAATGTTAATTCCCAAGTGGAAGTACCACAGTAGAAGGGTGTAGAGTATATAATATGTATTATTATATTAATATATATTTAAAATAAAGTATTAGACTAAAAGTATACCTGTAAAATCTATTTTCTTTTCTCTTTACATCATTATAACTCTCCTAAAATGTACCTCATGCATTCCCTTCTCACTCGAAAGCACTCGCGCTTGTTAAAGCAACCATGTTCCGTTCCGTTTGTCCTTCGAAGGCGGTCTCGTTTTAAACAAGGCTTGTTTAAAGGAGGACGCTCAGATTACAGCAGCCTTCAAAGAACGCATCCTACCTAGCACGCAGCCTTTGAAACGAGACACCGCTAATGTGTTACATTCATACTAGCAGAGAGAGGGCACTTTTATGAGTGAAAAGATGGATATGAAATCATTGAGGAAGTTTCCCATGGGGAGCATAAATTCACATACGATCATAAAAAGAAATGTTATTGTGTACACACTGTGGGTTTTTTTTTAAAAGTAATTTTGGAGAAGCAGAAATAGTTAATCTTGTGTATATTGCCATGTTAACATTTAGCTTCATGCTGATAAAATGCTATTTTAGCCCTTTTACATGCACCTGTTACCAGGCACGAGTATATGTTTTTTAATATTGTAAGAAAATCCACATTAGCTAATATTTTTGTTCTGTAGGAAGACATTTATCTTGACTGGCCTGGGTAGCTCAGAGGTAAAGATGCTGGCTACCACCCCTGGAGTTCGCTAGTTCGAATCCCAGGGTGTGCTGAGTGATTCCAGCCAGGTCTCCTGAGTAACCAAATTTTCCCGGTTGCTAGGGAGGGTAGTCACATGGGGTAACCTCCTCGTGGTCGCTATAATGTGGTTCGTTCTCGGTGGGGCGTTTGGTGAGTTGAGTGTGGCGTTTGGTGAGTTGAGCGTGGATGGCGTGAAGCCTCGACACGTGCTATGTCTCTGTGGCAACGCGCTCAACAAGCCACGTGATAAGATGTGCGGGTTGACCTTCTCAGATGCAGAGATTTGTCCTCCGCCACCCGGATTGAGGCGAGTCACTACGACACCACGAGGATTTAAAAAGGGAATTGGGTATTCTAAAAGGGGGGAAAAAACAAGATACATTTATTTTATCTTGTTTTTAAAGCAACACTTCATGCAGTATTTAGGCTTATTTCAGACAACATATTTTAAAAATAGGTATATTTTGTCTTGCTGTACTGACAGATTTATTTATTAGATTATATTAGATTTATATTTTTTTCACTTATTAAATTGGATTACTTGCACCAGCTGATCTCTCATCTCTTCGAGTCTCATGAGGGTCAGTAGATAATGACAGAATTTTTATTTATGGACAAACTGTCACTTATAGCAATCTCTTGATGAAATGTATTAGAATAGAAACTATTGACTGCAGGCAACTTGACTTACAGGAAAGGTATGATTAATTTGGCTCACACCTGTGCCTTTTGCGTAAAAGTACTAACTGTTACGTGGATCTGGCCAATTGACATTATGTAATGATTAAGAACAGTCTTTCTAAAACTGCTGGCATTAAGGCTAACCACAAACCATTAGAACACTCTCCAATTTCCAAATGTAAGAAGGTCTGATGGACAGGCCAAGATTGCCTGATTCTGAATATAGAGGTTACTTAACCTGTACCCTTGATTCATTATAATTGTGTGTGAGTGAGTGAGTGAGTGTTTTAAGTAATAATTTGAATGTGATGTTCTAACTAATCATTTGAATGTGATGTTCTAGGTACGGTATCAGGCCGGAGAATGTGATAATTTACGGCCAGAGCATTGGCACAGTCCCTTCAGTTGATCTGGCCTCTCGGTACGAGAGTGCTGCGGTTATCCTCCACTCCCCTCTGACCTCAGGCATGAGGGTGGCTTTTCCGGACACCAAGAAGACATACTGCTTTGATGCATTCCCAAAGTGAGTCTGTCTTTCTTTCTCACTTACCTTGGACTTGTTAATTATCTTCACTTCTCTGCTTTTTTCCATCACTACACAATTTCACTTCACATTTTCATTCACATGATATCTCATGTCACATTTTTGGTATTGAAGAGTTTCTTTGGGCAGCCATATTGCGGATTGAGAAGACGTCTGGTTGGCTCATCTGTTTTGCTGCCCTTAAATCTAATACAGTGTTGCTGTGTGCCCTCTAGTGACAAGTATTTTAAAGTACTGTTTTTGCTGTTTTAAGATTTAGTGTTTTATGTTGTGTTAAACCAATGTTAATGGACCAACATACTCTCTTACATGGATTCTCAATTTAGAAGAGATATAATAGTAATAAGTTAAAAAAAACATTAATAATACATTTAAAGAAATATTTCACACTAAAATTTAAAATTATACCATAATTTACTCATTTTAATGTTGCTGACTTCTGTTGAACACAAAAGGAGAAATAGCTTAGAACATACATTATAGCTTGATATTTCTTCCTATATAATTGCTTGAGCCACATGTACACATAACATTTCAAAACATATTCTGGGTATTCCTGTGTGTACCTGACTCATTTAGTTTTTGGTTTTTCTCCTCAGCATTGATAAAATCTCTAAAGTGACCTCTCCGGTGCTGGTGATCCATGGTACGGAGGATGAGGTGATTGATTTTTCCCACGGACTGGCCCTGTATGAGCGCTGCCAACGGCCTGTAGAGCCGCTCTGGGTGGAGGGGGCTGGCCACAATGACGTAGAGCTGTATGGACAGTACTTGGAACGCTTGAAACAGTTTGTGGCCCATGAACTTGTAAACTTGTAAAAAAGGAGTTTAAGATTAGGACTTACCTTACTTCACGAACATGCCCCTTATGCCCAGGTAGCAACTGTGAACTTGACTACATTTATCTCCCCTGCTTTTTTTCTGCTTTTTTGGGGGGGGGGGTAGTTTTCAATTGAGTTGCACTGCTCAGTGGTATATACATGATGGGAGTAGTGTCCTAACTGCCTTTTTTTGGGGGTGTATTTGTGTACATGTAGTGATGTGAGCGACAGTTCGGATTCAGTGGCCTGACATCAGGGTCTGCTTGTGTCTTGATACTATGTACTAAAGAATCAAACTCATTCCATTTAAGTCAGGTTTTTGTCTTTTGATTTTGCTGTATGCATGTGTTGTAAGACCATGTGCTAAACACAATGGAGTACTGTACATACATTCTGACACAAACATTTGCCATACAGGTGATGCCAAATACTCATAAATATTCTGCTTAAATATGTACACATGTGTATGTTATTTCCATTAGTTATTTTTCTATTTATTTTTCCAGAGTTCTACAAGGCCACCCACTTACTCTTCTATACTTGAAAATGTAAGTGAAAGTAGTATCTATTTTAACTTCCAAATAAAGAAACAGACTTTGAAATAAAGAAACACTTAATTGCAGCATGTTAAAGCCACAACCGAACCCAATTTCCATATTTGATTTACACTGATATCAGTGGGCACACTGAACACAACTCTTGATTCTGATGGAATCATTACTTTATTTTATTAAATATATAATTTATGCTGTCTTGTTTGTCAGATGAAACACATTTACAGAAATGCATACTACTTTTTATTGTTTTATGCCATAAGCCTGTTACTTTTTAAGTCAGGCAGTTGCAATGTCTGAAGTTTTCTTTAGATGATTTAAGATTCACTTTAGAGAAACACAGACATGGTGATATGAGTTTGGATGGATGTGATTAATGTCTATTTGTAAGGAAACAGAACAATGCTCTTAAATAGATCTTGGTACATCTCAAATATTAAAAATGACTGTCGCCATGTTCCACTTTGTAAATAACTTTTGTTTGTAGGGTGTTTTTTTAATTTTCTGAATGACTACTATAAAACTGGTAATAATGCAATTACAGATGTAATTTGATTTTATTATATTATGAATGGCACAGAATCTATTTTAACTGGCCAGACTGAAGCACAAAATTGTGTACTTCGATTTGTCCAGACATGTTGTTTTTCTTATGTCAAATACCAATTGTTTAAGACAATTCATATATACTGTATGTAATAATGATCTTGACAATAGTTTTAATTAAAAAATGGAAATAAACATGTATCTCAAAAACTAAAAAGCTAAAATAATGAGTTATGTCAGTTATTTATCACTTAATCAATTCATTATTAAGAATAATTAAAGTTTATTGTGAGAGTCTTGACTTAAAAGATTACATGTAAAACTCTTTGCCTGTACTGATCTGTTTTTTTAGCTACTGAAAGTTTTTTTTGTCATGTCATGATGTCATGATTAAGTCACAATTCTGGTCACCAAGCAGATGCTTTTCTTTTGTCCTTTTATTCACTATGCCTTAATTGCATGAGCAACCTGGAGAAACCAGGACATGTGCATGTCCAAAAATCTTAACCAATTATGTAGCATTTGGAATATGTTTGTAAATCAGTCAGTGTAGAAAGAACTGTAAGGTCTTACTGTAGCTCTAAGTAATGTAAGTTAGAGTCATCTATTTTATTTTTTCTTTATAATGGTATGCTCATAATTGAATTGCTTTTCACAGTGTTTCCAAGCCTGGGGCTTTGGAACAAATGGAAGTGAAGAACACATTTGGCCCATTCTGTTTAGGGTGGGACTGTGTTTAAAGATAGACATTAAAGTGGGTTCAAAGGATTAGAGGAGAAAAAAAAAGTGATATTAGTCTAAACATCATTCTTTGTGTTCTGCAGAACAATGGAAGTCACATATGGGATGGCATGAGGGTGAGTAAATGAAAAGAGAATTTGCATTTTTAGTTTGGGTGAACTATCCATTTAAATACAGTAATAGATAGATATAGACACTGTGTGCTATTAAAAAAAAAAAACCTTTTATGAAAGTTACAGTGGAACTAAATGATTTGTTAATGGCTTTGTTGAATGGTTATGCAGCTTATAATGCTGAGAATAACATATAGCCTTATGCCTAACTTTCTGCACTGATCAACTGAACGCTAACTCATGAGCCCCTGCAAAACGTTAAATTAGTTTTTCACTCCCTCTCTTCATGCGTGTCATACGCACGGATCCACATTGGGATCCACTTTTTAAGTGTTGTTATGAATAATTATGAATCTGGTGGGCTCAACTTTTTGGACTTCAATACTCTAAACAATACTTTTAAGATTAATTGGGCTAAGCATTTTCTTAAAAACCCTGTCTCTATTTGGACTTTTATTTCATATTCTCTCGCTTTGGTGGTCTGAGCTTTATTTTGAACTGTAAGTACAATGTGGACAAACTCCCTATAAAACTGCCAATTTTCACAAGCAGGTCCTTTTAGCATGGTCTCTCATTTATAAGCATAATTTATCACCTCACATGTATCTAATTTGGAATAACAGATATATTTTTTTATAAAAACAAGTCACTCTTTTTTGAGAATTGGGTACTCAATCAGATTCTGCTGGTGGGCCAGCTATTTGATGGAGAGACTTTTCTCTTATAGAGAGTTTTTATTAACATATAATATTCCAGTTACACCAAGATCATTTGCAATTGTACTTGACGCCATTCCATCAGGCACAATCATGCTTTTTAGAAATACTGGCAGACCTCCGCCTACTTCTGTCTAGTACCTCCCCGATGTGGATGAATCGCCAGTTGGAAAAATCTGTTTTCTCAACTTCCTCGAAAGAATAAGAACATTCGTGCTTTGTTTCAGAAAGAAATTGTCTCTATTCCAAATGTTATTTTTTATTGGAACCGATTTGTAAATGTCATTGATTGGAAAAAAGTTTGGATGATTCCTCACAGATGCCTAATAATAAACAAGGTGAAGGAAGTGTCGCTCAGAATGATTCACAGATATACCCTGCTAATCATTACATGGTTAAATTTAAAAGAGACATCAATACAAACTGTTCTTTTTCTGAAGTCCACCCAGAAACTGTTTTGCACCTCTTTTGGTATTGCTCACACACCAGGACATTTTGGCAAAACTTCAGCAGATTCATCATTGACCATATTTATAAAAACTTTGCCTTACTGTGGGAGAATGTTGTATTTTGCTTTTATAGATGGCAAAGTAAAGAAAAGATGTACTTCATTATAAATGTATTAATTCTGTTGGCAAAATTTCTCATTCATAAACGTAAATTCAGCACTAAAAAAACTAATTTTGTACTTTTTCTCCATGAAGTTGTACATTATATTAATTTGATTTCTGGCTCCAACAACACAAAGGTGGTTAAAAATGTCAACATATGGTCCTCCTTCTCGTTATAATGACCTATAAGCTTCCTCTGGCAAAACCATTGCATTTTTTCTACATATTATGTTTGTATATTGTTATGTATATTTTGATAAGTCACCTGTGATTTGTATCCTTTTTTGGCAATAAAGATGACTTAAAAAAAAACTGGTGCTTGTTATGAACTGTTGTAATAGGTTTCTTCATCTAGGGGTCGCTTGATGGCTCAGGAATACGAATCCTCCAGCGAGCCACATTCAAATACTCTAAAAAAGTATAACCATGTGTATCTATTGATCTAAAGGATTGATACTTGACATACAAATGGATTATTCACGCAAGCAATCTCTACAAAAGGATGAAAAAAATATAGCTAACCAATAATCTCAAACGACGGTGATTGGTCCATCCTGACCAGCGCTGAGAAAAGGAACATGGATCATATGACTAGGTGCTACTTTGTCACAGTCTGGGCAAATCAATAATTACAGTGAAACACTTTACTAGTAATAACATTAAAAATACACAATGAAGAGAAACATTATGAGAAGTACACACATCCTACCTGACAAATTAAAAACGTCTAGGGCCGATATGCTCCGCCCATTATATAGCACAGAATCATTTTAATGTTCCGTTTCTTCCCACTTACTCAATTTCTATAGCGTTCCCTCACACTCACGCCTCTAATTTCACTTCCTCCGCGAGCCGCGCCTGTGATGTGGATGGCTGATTTCAGCACAGGAAAGGAAACATCATGTAAAAGACGAGTAAAACACACAGCGCGTTCTGCCTGTTAAGCACTTTGAGTTGCACGTGGCTCTCTGCGGTTGAGAGAGAGAGAGAGAGAGAGAGAGAGAGAGAGAGAGAGAGAGAGAGAAGCGGAGAAGCAAGGGAATACGTGACAGTGTAAATCTTGCGAAAAGGTAAGATGTCTCCTCCACGTTGACCATTAGGGACCCCCTGCCTAAGATAGGAAGGTATTTCTGTGAGTTTGCACTGACTTTCGGTCATGCATTGCGGAATTTATGTGGTGTGTTGAAAGTCAAGTCTGAAACGAGAAACCAAGATACAAATGTATCTGAAGTTGATGAATCTTTGTGGCATGGTTTAAACTTTAGATGCAACGCGATGTAACGAGTTGTAATGCCAGTCAGTTTACACACAAATGAAACAAAGTTTAAACTACAGCATTTTTCGAAGTTGAGCAAAAGTTGTTATATTCAAGTTGAGAAAAGTTCAAGCACAAATCTATTGTGTCATATTCTTTTATATTACACATTTGTGTAATTGAATTGGAGTATGCTGCCTTTTTTCCTGCAATGCAGGTCATGTGACTTAATGTTGCGTTCCTTTGTGTATGGGAACATATCAAATTATTATCTGAACGTGTTGTCATTAGTATATCCTCCATGTCGTCATTAGTATATCCTCCATGTCCCTCTCTGACTTGAAATACAACTTTGTTTCAAAGCATTGACTGCTAATGTCCATTCACCCCTTTAGTCTATGGTAATTCATTACTTAAACTGTGATTTTTATTTTTTATTTGATTTATTTATTTTTTTGTGCAAGGGGTAATTTGAAAAGTGAGGAATGGGCCACATTAAAGCATGGGTATTGATTATATTCCAAAAGAAGGGTATTATAAAATGATTAAAAATGATTTGTGGCTGAGGAGCTGCTGTCTTGTGCAGTTTTTTATATTATCTGCCACTGAACTGTGCTTGATCAATGCAAGGAAGAAATTAGGTCTAATATTTGATAAGAAATGGGCCACGGCTCAGCAGTTGAATTGGTATTTCTAATGTGTAAAAGATTTGAAAAGGGTTTTGTGATTCATTTTGTCCTGATGAGTTTAACTTGAGTTTATAGTTGTTTGGTACAAGTGAAGCCAAATTGTGAAGAGTCTTTGGTCGGATCCTTTAGGTTGCTTTGAATGATGATTGAGGTATTTGACCGAGGTGGTTATTGGTCACCAGTGTCTGTTGTTCTGTGGCACGGAGGAGCCATTCGTTGAATGACTGAGCACTTTTTTCTGACCTTAATCAGTGCCATGTGTTTTCTAAATAACTTGAAAATGTGAAAACCCACTGAAAGCTTTCACTTCAAAGCACAGTGTGATGCTACTATTAAACTGAGACCCAGTTGAAAGTACTTTTAGTCAAAACAGTGCCAGGCCAGTGTTAATGCTAGGTCATGCTTGTGTAGTCCGTTTTGTTAACTTTGTCGAGAACTCCTTTTCAGGCTCATCAACAATATATTTTGTGTATGCTTGTTGTCCTTATTTTGTCTTGTAGAACGTGGCAGACATTTATACCATGCAGGTGAATGATCGCCCCAGCAGTCACCCCATTTTTGTGACTCCTGTCAATGGAAATGCTCAGCGGTCATCAGGATATGCTCCAGGCAGGATTGTTCCAGTTCGTTCTCCACCCCCAGCCAAGGGTCCTCCACCACCCCCAATGAAGCACCTGGCCCCGCCCCCTGCACAGCCTTCAGTTTTTAATCTGTCGGAAGATGAGAGCAGGAGGGAACGCAACCAGAAAAGGAAAAATACTTATATCTGTTCTGGCATCTTCTTTGGGCTGTTGCTCCTGATTCTCATACCCATCCTCAGTCTTGCCTCCAAAGATGTTTTGGATGGTAAGACACCTAGTACCCTTGAGTGTGCATTAATTTGTGTGGTTGCTTGACATTTAGTTCTGTTAACTCTCAGTCTGAAGGCGAATAAAGGCTGCTCTGTGGCAGTGCCTACTCAAAATTCTGTATAAAGACACAATGCCGCATAAAAGCCAGTCTAAATTATGCCTTCTCTGACTTGGAGGCAGTTCTGATGCTGCTTTAGCTCTGTATATGAAATGCAGCTTCAGACTAGCCTTAAACGTTGTTGTTTTCAGGATGGAGCATGCATTTCCTAATTTAATTAAGATTGTAAAAGGATAATTTAATATTTTCATTCGTTTCATATTTCTATATTCATAATTATATATTTTAAATATTAATCTCATAACATTTTTGATTCATTGTAATTGCTGTGTAAATGCCTTTCTGTCTGCTCTAAGCAGCATTAAACCATCTTTATATTATTAATACACCTAAATGCCACTTCAGAGCCACCTTTGTAATATAAAGATGGTCTGAGACAAGCAAGTGTCTTAAGAGGCCCTTCAGACCAAAAAAAGGAAACAAAAGAAGCTAGATTCTTCGCAATGAATAAAACTTTTAGAAAGTTAAAGTTCTTATTAAAGGAATTTTTCGGGTTCAATAAATGTTTAGCTCAATCGACGGCATTTGTGTGAGGCACTTTCAATGGAAGTGAATGTGGCCAATTTTTGGAGGGTTTAAACACAGAAATGTCATGCTTATAATTTTTTAAATACACTTTCATGAATTCTTCTGTTAAAACTTGTGTATTATTTGAGCTGTAAAGTTGTTTATATTGTCATTTTAACATGTCGCTTAACTTGTATTGAACCCGGTGTTCTGATGATTTGTGCTACCCATCGATATGTGCTACTTACTGGTTATGCGCATGTGCAGACTCAGTTTTGTTCTGCGTTACCACGCCCATAAATCTATGCATCCTTGCTGTGGAGACTTGACGGTGAGCATTGCAATATCTTTAATCCTTTTTTTATTACATAATTTGACATGTGAACGTGTAAATGTTAGCATGCACACCTTATTTTCAGCATAATATAGCAATTAGCTATTTGTGCAACATATACGTGCAAAAAGTGCCAGAGTGTGTGAAATGTGTACAAAGTAGGTAGCAGCACTTGACACGGAAGTAATCAGAATGTGCTAATGTTCATGTAGTGTGATATGGCGTGAGGCTTCAAAATAAATAAATAAATGTACTGTTTTGCCAGATTCAGTGTACTTTCATCATTTATTTAGTTTAAAAAAACTGGGAGCATTATTTGATAGGGCACGTTGGTCTATCAAAATATGCAACTCCTTACATCTTGAAGACATTATTATGTAGTATTGTTTTTTCTAATGACAGTGAACATAAGGTAAATATTCATGTGTCAAAAAATGCCAGCAGAAACAAGAATAACTGAAAGTTTCAGTTAGGAAAGGTGTGCTTTGACAGGTCAAAGATGAATATTTTATGATAATTTTTACTTTTCACACAGTTTTAAAAATAAAAACAGTACAGTATACAGTACTCATAACTTATATGAAATACAATTATAATAAAATTATAATATACAATAATGTCATTTTTATTTGTTATATCAAATGTGATAATTGCTGGTTCATTTAAAATATAAAAATATGCTCCCCATACACTTACCCTGTTTTAAATGAAATAACGATGTCTTAACCCTTGTATGCTGTTCGGGCTGTTTTCAGCCACTAGGGTGTTTTTTTTAGTCGTTTTTTGGCCATAACTTTCTCTGTGTTTCAGCTAATGGAATGATTTTTGGTGACAAATCTTATTTTCACACATATTTTAGGAAAATGCTTTGAAAATTTTCAAAAACTCAACAGTACACTGTGGGCAAATTCACTACCCTTTGGTTATGTTCGTGGCTGAAAACAGCCACTACTTTAAACTGCTGTAAAAATTTATCAGATAAATATTTTTTTTTTTTTTTGCATAAATCTATTAATCAACCTCAGTCCTGTTCAAAACTACTAAATGTTTAAAAAAAATTCAGGATTTTAACTCTTTAATTGCCAAATTCATAAATGATGTCACTGATTTGGGGAAAAAAAAATACAAAATGACGTATTTTCAATATAAAATGTGATTGTGGACTGGATTTTTTTTTACCTTTTATCACAGTCTTGGACATGTCAAAGATTACAAACAACATTGGTTTCGATGCATTGTTAGTTTTTGTGCAGCATCAGATTTAAACTTTTTCTCCCTTATTTACTGTTCGTGGCTGTTTTTGCCCCATTGACTTCCATTATAACCACATTTTTTGATTGCAAAGCCATGACACCATATAGTCATGAATTTTTGATTGTTTGTGGTTTTCCCTGTTGGGAAGAGGTAAAATTTGTAATTTTTACTGTTGATAACCATGTGGCACCATTAACCCTTTAGATAGGCCTGTGCAAAAAAAAGCTTAGTTTCTGGCTTTTACATGGGAGTTATATGGAGTATAATAGCATATTAAAGTGTGTGTGTGGGTGTGTGTGTTGGTGTGTGTGTGGGTGTGTGTGTGTGTGTGTGTGAGAGAGAGAGAGAGAGAGAGAGTGTGAGAACTCACCTTGTTATTTTTTAGTATTTTTGAAGCTGCACATAACAATGAGAATAATCATGCAAACATTGTCAAAACACAAACAGTATCTTCTAAATTTATCTCTAACAAGCACATGAATTCAAGTAAAATTTAACAGGAATAGGATGCATGTAGTAACAAATGTGTAATGGCACATACCTTGTCTAGATTGTCGACACCTCCCTTGCAGCGGTTGTAATCTGCGATTATCTCTGGCTTCTTTTTTGGTCCCTCTGTCTTTTACATGGAGTTATATGGGGTATAATAGCATATTAAAGTGTGTGTGTGTGTGTGTGTGTGTGTGTGTGTGTGTGTGTGTGTGTGTGTGTGTGTGTATGTGTGTGTGTGTGTGTGTGTGAGAGAGAGAGAGAGAGAGAGTGTGAGAACTCACCTTGTTATTTTTTAGTATTTTTGAAGCTGCACATGACAATGAGAATAATCATGCAAACATTGTCAAAACACAAACAGTATCTTCTAAATTTATCTCTAACAAGCACATGAATTCAAGTAAAAATTAACAGGAATAGGATGCATGTAGTAACAAATGTGTAATGGCACATACCTTGTCTAGATTGTCGACACCTTATCATCTCTAAAACTTCACTACAAGTCAAGCCCTTTCTCATGTTGCTTGCTGTTCTTCTCACCATCAAATGACCAGCAGGCTTGCATGCAAGTGTTTAAATCCACTTGCTTTGTTTTTGATTACTCTGCATTTCTCACCATCAAAAGGCACTTTGTTTTTGTTTACTCCATGTAGTTGTGAGAGCTGAGGTGCATGTTTTGATTTTCTCAGACGCAACAAGGTGAGTGCTCACACTCTCTCTCTCTCTCACACACACACACACCAACACACACCAACACACACCCACACACACCCACACACACACTTTAATATGCTATTATACTCCATATAACTCCATGTAAAAGCCAGAAACTAAGCTTTTTTTTGCACAGGCCTATCTAAAGGGTTAATGGTGCCACGTGGTTATCAACAGTAAAAATGACAAATTTTACCTCTTCCCAACAGGGAAAACCACAAACAATCAAAAATGCATGACTATATGGTGTCATGGCTTTGCAATCAAAAAATGTGGTTATAATGGAAGTCAATGGGGCAAAAACAGCCACGAACAGTAAATGAGGGAGAAAAAGTTAAAATCTGATGCTGCACAAAAACTAACAATGCATCGAAACCAATGTTGTTTGTAATCTTTGACATGTCCAAGACTGTGATAAAAGGTAAAAAAAAATCCAGTCCACAATCACATTTTATATTGAAAATACGTCATTTTGTATTTTTTTTTCCCCCCAAATCAGTGACATCATTTATGAATTTGGCAATTAAAGAGTTAAAATCCTGATTTTTTTTAAACATTTAGTAGTTTTGAACAGGACTGAGGTTGATTAATAGATTTATGCAAAGAAAATTGAAAAAAATATTTATCTGATACATTTTTACAGCAGTTTAAAGTAGTGGCTGTTTTCTGCCACGAACAGTAAATGAGGGAGAAAAAGTTAAAATCTGATGCTGCACAAAAACTAACAATGCATCGAAACCAATGTTGTTTCTAATCTATAAAGTAGTGGCTGTTTTCAGCCACGAACATAACGAAAGGGTAGTGAATTTGAACAATGCACAAGGGTTAATATTGTGAGATTTACATCATTATGGAAACAGTAGCTAGAGAATGAATCGACATTCTCTGTGATCGATTCGCGCTTGGGTAGCATTTTTCGACAAGGCAGCACAAATTGTCAGAACACCGGAACATTCCTTTAACTTGGCGTACAAAAAGCTCTGTGCTCTCCGCAAGATGTTGAAAAATAAGCTAGATTCAGGAAACAGTCAAAGACATCCATCTAGCACATGTTTGCAAAGAAAATCGATTGAAAAACAGTGCAGACAGACACAAAATCGACTTCAGTGTGAAGAGACTCTTAAGTCAAAGACATTTTTGATATTGATAATGTCAAACCTTCCCAAACAGCCGTGGCAGTCCCTGACTCTCCATTGTTTTCCTATGCCATTGTCTTGCAGTCAGACACTCAAATAATTTTCCTTACTATGTTTTTAGAGAACTGCCCTCATCACAACCCTGTGCTGCAGACCTGGAACCCAGGCCATGATCCCAAAAAGATGGTGGTTGTACACAGTGGTGAGCATTATTGCTTGGCTGCATCTGCCACCCTGCACTCAATCACCATCCAGTCTGGAGGTAAGATTTTCCTTTTGTCCACTATTGGCCTAATAGCAAGGGAAGCTTGTAGTATTCTAAAACATTTTGAGCAGTCTTTGATCTTAGTCAGAGTAGACAGCATACAATTTTGCTGTCAACTGGATCTTTTTTTTATTTTATTTTTTTTAACAGTTCTTTTAATGTTTTTTCATTAACACGGAGTTATTTAAAGGGATAGTTCAACCACAAATGAAAATTCTGTAATTATTTACTGACCATTATGTAATTACAAACCCATATGAATTTTTTACCTCCATGAATCACAAAAGGAGATGTTAGGCAGAATGTTAACCATTCACATTCATTGATTGTAAATAAAAAAAAAAGAAAAGTGAAAAAGAAAATGGTGAGATGACAGAATTTTCATTTTTGTGTTTACTAGCCTTTTAACAGTCCTGTCCATTGAACAAACTATAAGTTTATCCCTCAAATCTTCATTTTCAGTCATGGAAAATCTTTTATATTGTGTCTACCCTGACTAGGATCTTTTGAGATTACTATTGCAAAGCACTTTTTCCTGTGTTATTTATTGTACAAGTCTGTTTGAGAGTGCATTTTATAACTTTTAAGATGCAGAGTTTTCTTTTTGTGCTGCATTTTATTTTAGGTTCAGTTGTTTTTGCCGATGATAAATTCGGCTCCAAAAACATTACATTACGAACGCGCCACATTTTGGTTAAAGATGGTGGTTCTCTTCATATTGGGGCTCCAAAATGCCGCTATCGCTCCCTGGCCACCATTACCCTGGTTGGCCGCTCAGACGAGACTGCTGTGGCCGAGGTTCCAGGGATGGGACGCAAATTTTTAGGTGTGAATGGCGGAGGTACTCTGGAGCTCCACGGATCTGAGAGGCTCTCCTGGACCCTCCTCACTCGCACTGTACCCTCTTCGGGCCTGGTTATGGGTGGCTATGCCTTCCATAGGAACTTCAGCCGTGGAATTAACCTGCGGGTGGTTGATCAGGATACGGCGCGAGTGCTGTACAAGGAGCGTTTCGATACACATGAGTCTTATAACGACAGTAAGAGGCTGAGTGACCTGCTGAAGTTGTTGCCTCCAGGATGCATTGTTGCACTGGCCACCGGAGATTCAGCAGTGAAGAGCCTACTGGATGAAACCAAGAGGACCATCCAGGATCTTCTTGGAAGCAACCACATCAACGATCTCAAATACAGGTGAATAAAGGTTGCCTTTTAGGAACTATATGAAACGCGGGCCTGGGTAGCTCAGCGAGTATTGACCCTGACTACCACCCCTGGAGTGGCAGGTTCGAATCCAGGGTGTGCTGAGTGACTCCAGCCAGGTCTCCTAAGCAACCAAATTGGCCCGGTCTGCTAGGGATGGTAGTCACGTGGGGCAACCTCCTCGTGGTCGAAAAGTGGTTCTCGCTCTCAATGGGGCATGTGGTAAGTTGTGCGTGGGTTGTAGAGGGTAGCATGTGGGCATCCACCCTCCACATGCGGAGTCTCCACGGTGTCATGCACGATGAGCAACATGATAAGATGCATAGATTGACGGTCTTTGAAGTGGAGGCAACTGAGACTTGTTCTCCACCACCCGGATTGAGGTGAGTAACCACGCCTCCATGAGGACCTACTAAGTAGTGGGAATTGGGCATTCCAAATTGGGAGAAAAGGGGATTTAGAAAAAAAAAAGTAACAGTATGAAATGGAACAGAATTTCAAATTGAGAAATTATTGGCAAAGGATTTTGTTATACAAAAGATGGATGCCCACACTGAAAAGGTATTCAAGTGTAGAGCTGTTTGTAGACCTAAAACCTGGAAGGTAATTAATAGTTTTGAGCCATGAATTCCCTCAAGAGAACTTAATCTTTTTTGTCCTACCACAAATTACACACAGTCAGACCTCAAACATGAAGTAACCCCCAAGTATTTGTGTATTGTCTTGACATAAATTTATATAATGGCTAAATGGCTCTTATTGCAGCAGTTTTGTAATCTGTTTGTATGATGCTAATAGCACAAAAAGCTGAAGATTTTTCATTTTGTGAATCATTTTTTAGGTATGTATTAAGAGTCCAGAAAACCAACTGAACAGGTTAGAGTAATACACTGAGAGAGATTCCCTCGAATTTCATAACAAACGTCATTGAGAAAAGAAATAAAGGGTTTTTATAGTTGTAAAATGAATCCCTGGAGTGTGGTAGCAGGAAATAAATGTTTTTCTAATGAGATGTATTTGCTTTGATAGGTCAGAGTAGAGCTTTGAAGTTAATGGGAACAGAAAGTATCCTGTTATTCCAAAACCATTTCCAGTTCAGCCCACCTCTGGGGACTAGCTACTGAAACGCACAGGCAGCAGCATACATTGTGTCAAGTTTACAAGTTAATTTCATTCAATGACACAAACTAGCCAACATCCAGCATATTAATATTAACTGAAATTTAAAGCAAATGTATTCAGTTTTAGAGTCAGTTGGCAATAAACTGTTAGCTACTGTAGTCAAAGGAATAGTTCACCCAAAAATGAAAATTCTCTCATCATTTACACAACCTCATTCAATCCCTGATGTATGACTTTTGTTGTTCTGCATAACACAAGATTTCTTGAAAAAATTCTCAGCTATGTAGGTCAGTACAATGCAACTCATCAGGTTCGAAAACATTTTAACTCCAAAAAGCACGTAAAGGCAACATAAAATAAATCCATATCACCCAAGTGGTTTAATGTCTTCTGAAGTGATAAAATAGGTGTGTGAGAAGAACTCCATATTTAAAAACTTAAAATAAATTTAAAAATGTGATATTTGGAGTAAGACACTGGTCCTTTTTAGAGTTCTAAGCCAAACCAACCATATTTTGTGTATCTGCAGGTTACACATAGAGGCATGCATGCATGCCTTTATTACCATTCAACCAAAAATATTCTAAATTAATGTCCATTTTACTTTAGCGAAAGTTTAGTGTCAATATAGATTCCTATAGAAATGAAGACTACTTTAAGAGTACACTGCAGGGGCACTTGTGTAAAACATTCTCTTCCCAGTCCAAGAGACTTTTTGTAAGAAAAATATCCATATTTATAACTTTATAAACTATAATCACTGGCTTCCTCTATCCTGTGCGCTTTCACGTTCATCAATTCTCATCAGAGCTTATGCTACGCCTACGTCGGTCATATGCCGGAACTCGACTCCCTCGTGAAAGCGCTGACGGCCATTACTGGAAGCCAGTGATTATAGTTTATAAACGTATAAATATGGATATTCTTCTTGCAAAAACACATTGCTTGCCTTCAGAAGGCCTTTGTTGACACCCTGGAGCTGTATGGATGACATTTTTGAAGGATTGATGTGCTTTTTTGTGCTTCAAAATCTAAGGTACCATTCTTTCCAATTATAAAGCTTGTAAGAGCCAGGATTTTTTTCATATAACTTTGATTGTGCTTGGTTGAAAGAAGAAAGTCATATACAACTACGATGGCTTGAGTGTGAGTAAATTATGGGATAATTTTCATTTTTGGGTGAACTAACCCTTTAATGTGTTTTCTAAAACATAACTGGACCTGCTTGGCAAAGAAAAAGCATATTGTATAGTCTGAGTAAATATGTGTCCATATGCTGACTTATGAGTTGGTTTCATTGCGGTTGTGGTTTAGAATGAAACAAATGTGGCAGGATATGGGCATACATAGGTGTGACCGGAAAACCACATTCTGAGAGCTAAGTTTGACACACAAAACCTTACTCCAACAAGACCCTTAACTATACCAGTCAGACTTGCGTCTCTGAAAATATGCTAACTTGGCAGCTCCCTTTGCAAAAACAGAAGAATCTTGCACAATTAAACTAAAATCTTGCACAACATAAACCAAGCTGTCCATGTCTACCCTCCCGCTCCACATAGGAACTCTAGAGCGGGTGCGTTCCAAATATCTTTGATACACTGAGTCTTTTACTGGCCAGTGATGAATTTGACATATGAACTCTGCCAACTTCAGCCTGACTAGGAAGCAAATTACTGAAAGTTTTCTAGTCCCTCGCCAGCATCCAGCAAAACCAACACCAAGCCCTCATGGAGTTACGCCTGGAGCTGGATCAACGGTTCCAAGCCCTGCTCCAGGCACAAGGACTGGCAGGTTTTCCGGAGCCTGATCGCCAGAGAGGGGGCTGGTGATCAACATACCGGCTCGTTCATGTTAATGGACCCCTTTCATTCGGCTTAAAGCTAAAATGTTCCCACACTGGAGCTGTGAAATTTGAAACCAAGTCCATTTGGATTTATTCTTCCAAACTTTCTGGCTGAAATGATGCAGCCATCGGGAAAACACCTATTACAGGGCTTGACATTAAGCATCGTCATATGCTTGTCCTTTGGACAAGTCACTAGTCAGATTAAAAAAGTTACTTAAAAAAAATATAAAAGCCTCCCATCTTCATTTACATCAGATAGGGATTAAGAACACAGTGCAGAAATATGGTAATGATGGTAAATCATTACTAACTCAAGCCTGTATGAATTTCTCTCTTCTGAGGAACACAGAATTAGATTTTTTTGCAGAATTTTAGTCAGTCACTATTCACTGTCAGTGCATCTTTCTTCTTCTATAAAATAAAAGTGGATTAAGGCTGAAACGAACATTCTCTCTGACAACATCTTTTGAGTTCCACGGAAGATAGAAAGTCAGACCGGTTTGGCTATTTAATATTGACAAAATGCATTGAAAATGATAACAGATAAAATCCTGAGAAAACTTTGCTGCTAGATCCGTTATGTTGTATATTCAAAACAGATATGCATATTAAAGATATTTAATGTTTTCATTGTGTGTAATTTATTAATGCTATAGTATTAATATTATAATGTATATTCTTATATACTTAAGGCAGAGAAAATACCTTGGATACATACATTACATTAGATGGAGCTCTAGAAAGATGAGAGATGTAACTGGTGCATAAGTCTGGTGTTCTTCTTCACTCTACAGATGGTATTATTACAAAAAGCGTTTTATCCTTTTCTATCTTTCTTGCTGTTTTATGAGGGAGCGCCACTATGTGACGAGACAAAATAGATTTCTCCAACATCGCGTGCTTGCGATGAAGACAGCTTTGTTGATTTTAAAACTATTGCTCCCGTTTATCTCGTCGCTTGCTTATAGAGACGTGGTACAGCACCATTTGCATGTCCAATTAACAGGTTTATACAGGTTTATATATGTAAAATCTTAAGTTCAGTAGATACCCACACTGCTCGCACTCACAAGCTGCTTAACTGCAGCACGAGAGAGGGCAATGCAAAGAGGGAATTCCCCGCATTTTGAAAGTGAAACATGCAGGAATTATTAAAATTGTGAAAACTCCTATCGGGATAACATTCGTTGTTGAGATTTTAGTTCAGGCTAAATCTCCGGTCGGGCAAGTAATTATTTTTTAAACTTTTTTTTTAACTTTTAAAATTTCCACTTGTCCCGGACAAGCATAATGTCAAGCCCTGTATTAGATCCCCTTCGAGAGATTTGGCATGGACCTCGACGGACCATTAGAGCGGACTGCAGGCGACCATCGCTTTGTATCCGTTCTAGTGGATTATGCAACGCGATATCCAGAAGCAGTGCCTCTATTCAATATCTCAGCACCTAGTGTTGTGGAGGCACTCTTCAAAATTATCTCCTGAGTGGTGATTCCGAAGGAAATTCTCTCTGACCAAGGCACAACATTCATGTCACGTAGACTACGCGAATTATACTAATTATTAGGCATTAAATCGATTCGCTCCAGCTTTATCTCCCGCAAACCAACGGGTTGGCCAAACGATTTAATAAGACCTTAAAAAACATAAGTTTGTACACTAAGATGCAAAAAATTGGGATAAGTGGCTCAAACCCCTGTTGTTTGCAATATAAGAGGCTCTGAAAGCCTCTACAGGGTTTTACCCATTTGAGCTACTGTATGGGTGGCGAGCCGCATGGCGTGCTCGACGTCATATGGGAAGCTAGGGAGGAAGGACCTTAGAATAGTAAGAACCAAATTCAATACATTCTTGACCTTAGATCAAAACTCCACACTTTGAGGCAGGTAACACAGGAGAATTTACTCCAAGCACAAGAACGGCGACGCCAACTGTACGACAGGAGCACTTGACTAAGTGAATTTGCACAGCAAGATAAATGCCCACTTCGAGCTCCAAATTACTCTCCAAGTGACAAGGACACTTTGAGGTCACATGACGAGTTGGAGAACTCTATTATGAGGTTACGTGACCGGATAGGTGAAGGGCAGGTCAAATCTACCACCTCAAACTCCTCAAACCATGGAGGGAGGTGGTGCCTGTAGCCTTGGTGACAGTAGTTCCAGAGAGGGCGGAGCTTGGCCCAGAGGTGACTTCCAAACAAAATTCTCACCATTGCAGCTTATAGACATTGCCCAGTTACAAGTGTATCTGCTGAGATGTTTTCACCCCTTCTCGGTTGTACAAACCTTGTAGAGCACCATATTGAGACCACCCCGGGGGTAGTGGTTCGTAGCTGCCCCTATTTTCTTCCTGAACGCAAGAAAAATGTTGTTCAGGAAGAATTAGAGGCAATGCTTGAGATGGGCATAATACAAGAGTCGCGCAGCGATTGGGCCAGCCCGGGAGTTCTGGTACTAAATGAGCTACGGCTTGGTCCAGTTCTGTGTTGACTACTGGCAAGTGAACGTGGTGTCCAAATTTGACGCTTGTCCAATATTGAATTGACGAGTTACTCATTCGGTTGGGTGCAGCTCAATTTTACTCAACGCTGTAACTCCCTTTAATAAAAACAGCTTTTTCAACACAGTTCAGATTACACCAATTTGTGACACTTTCTTTTGGTTTGTTCTGGGCCCCGGCCACATTTCTGCGCCTCATGTACAAGATCCTCAGTCTGTATATGTCATATACCGCTGCATATCTAGAGGATATTATAATTAATAGTAATGACTGGCAGCGGCAAATGCAACATCTGAGGGCTGTCCTGAGAGTGCTGCGACAGGCGGGACTCATGGCCAACCTGAAGAAGTGTGCAATTGGGTGGGTGGAAGTTAGGTATCTGGGGTTCCACTTGGGTCACGGGCAGGTTAACGTCTGCAGCAATCACGGCCTGCCCTGACAAGACTAAAAAGGAGGTAACGGGCTGGACGCTACTACCGGAGGTTTGTGCCTAGTTATTCTGATGTCATCAGCCCGTTGACTGACCTTATTAAAATGGGGGCCTCCGGTCCAGTGCACCGAGTCGTGCTGACAGGCTTTCCTGAAAGTAAAGTCTGCACTTTGTGAGGGGCCGCTTTTACATGCTCCTGACTTCTCTTTCCGCTTTATTTTGCAGACAGATGTATCTGACAGGGGGCTGGGGGCGGTGCTGTTGTAGGAGGTGGGATGGGAGGAACGAACAGTACGGTTCATTAGCCACAAGCTCTCTTTCAGGGAGACAAAGTACAGTACCATCTTGCGATTAAGTGGGCTATTCTTACCCTCTGCTACTACCTGCTGGGGTGGGCCTTCACCCTCTGTTCCGATCATGCTCCTCTGCAATGGCTCCACCACATGTAGGATACTAACGCGCACTAACGTGGCATGGGGGGGGGCGTTGTCATGTGTCTGTTTGTGGGAGAGGGAGAGCGGTAAGGCTTGTCACCTGGGTTGTGCTTACTCTAACACCTGTCTCTTATTATAGTGATGGTGGAGGGAGACCTGATAAGGCACACCAGAATGTCAGTGTGGGAGAGTGAGTGACCAGTAAGCACGACAGCCCCGAACTGAGAGAGTGTTTATTATTTAAGAGTGCTTTAATTTCTCTGCGAGGTTACCGACGATTGTGTATCTGAAACTGTAATTAAAGGGGTCATGACACGAGAAACCAAATTTGCCTTGATCTTTTGGTATATAAGAGGTCTTTGTATCATTAAAACGTCCTGCAAGTTTAATATTTTAAGACGTCCTCCCCATTCTAAACGAATCATTTATTTAATCAAGCTCAAAATACAGCTCGTTCTGGATTCATGGTTAGAAGTGACGTGTCGGTTAGAAGTGACGTAACAGCGTTTGCATATGACCGCCTCCAGCACAAGATAACTACGCTTTAAGCGCAAGACAACTACGCTCATTTCAGTATCGCCGTGCGCCTCACAAGTGTTCAGTCAATGGACAGCGAGCTCTGACAGAGACTACTTGTGCACAGGAAAATTACGATGCCACACAGATGTGCTGTTCCTGGCTGTGGTCAAACAAAACCTCTGAATAAGCTGCCGAAAGATCCAGACGTCAGGGAAAAATGGATGCAGTTTATTTTTTGCGGACGTCCCAGTCACGGCAGTGTTAACTTAAGCGTTTGTTCTGTACATTTTAAGGATGACTGTTTTGAGAACAAATCTCAATATGATGCTGGCTTTGCCAGAAAACTGTTGCTCAAAGATAAGTCCGTGCCGACTATTCTGGGAACAACGACGACGCAAACTGTAAGTAATCTATTTTAAACTTTAAACTACTTTTTAAAGCGCAATTTCATTCATTATGAATAATCACAGTGTTTTTACTTAGTTTACTTGCATATTGTTCTGGCTGGGAGCGTCAATAATTGATACATAGGCACTGACGTTAGCCAATCATAACAGTGGGCGTTAACACTGAAGTCTTAAATGGAAAACGCCCCCAAAACAGACTGTTTGAATCAGAGGATGAGAAACTGGGTGGGAAAAGGTCATAAATCACTAGATTTTAAAAGTTTTTCTTAAAAAAAAATATATTAATACTATAATTGCACCTAAGGGAACATAATAATACAATAAAAAAACCCTTGTCATGACCCCTTTAAAGAAACTTACCGAAAGTAAAATATCACAGTCAGCTAACTAGTTAGAGATATGGAAACAGAATTGTATATATTTTTATAGTAAATATTTTTAGAAGAATATCTCCGCTCTATAGGTCAATTCGGTGCAAGAGAATGGTGGACAAAATTTTTAATTTCCAAAATCCACAAAAGGGTGACATAAAGGTATTCCAGAAGACTCTGGTGGTTAAATCCATATCTTCTGAAGTTATATGATAGTTGTGGGTGAGAAACAGATCAATATTTAAAAAATAAATTTCCTTTCACTTTCTCCTTTTGGTTTTTGGTGATTCACATTCTTTGTGCATATCTATTCTACTGGTCCGGGAGGAGAATTTATGATTAAAAAAATTACTTAAATATTGATCTGTTTCTCACCCATACCTCTCATATTGTGTCCGAACACATGGATTTAACCAATGGATTACTTTTATGCTCCCTTTATGTTGATTTTGGAGATTCAAAATGTTGGCACCCATTCACTTGCATTGATTGGACCAGCAGAGCTGAGATATTTCTGTAAAAATCTTAATTTGTGTTCTGCAGAAGAACATACACATCTGATGTGAGTAAATCATGACACAATTTTCATTTTTGGGTGAACTATCCCTTTAAGTTATAAATAACTTTTACTTTTAAACATATATCTTGAGACCCCTGCATTTGTCTACTTTTGTTTTTAGTGCAAGGATGCTTTCATTGTGAACGGCCCCTTACATTGGCACTGGCAAATTGGACCATTGCTGCCTTTTTTAACTTTGAAATAACGTCCCGTGATTGTGAAGGAAAGGCTTTAATGTATCTGTGCTAAACAAACCGAGGACATGGAATTACTATTGTTTTAGTGTGGAAGGTGTTAAAAGTGCTGGAAATGTGAGCTGATTTAGTGACAATTCATTCTTTAATTATATTTGATGTTTACCCTCCCTTTGAGGGGTAGGAAATGAGAATGGAAAAAGACAGATTCTTGTGTTGGTTAGCCATAATATATATATCTATATATCTATATATCTGTGTATATATATATATAAAAAAAGATATATTCAGAGATATCAACTTGCAAAAGGTTACAAAAGTCATGCCAAAAGTTTAAAACATGCAAAAACAGCTGAATATATGGTCAACCACTTTTCAATTACACTTTTCATCCCATGGTTGCTAAATGCACACAATATTGGTCTTCAGTTAAGACACTGTTTAAGTGGTCGACTGTTTTCGGAAAAAAATTTATTACCGGCATTGGCGGATAAATTTGACCCTTTGGCCGATATGTTTCTTGAGGGTGCTGAGAATTGCCTGCTTGCATTTGAAGCGACTGAGACATGTAAACGACCAGTCACAGTTTTTGTTTTCGTTCAAATTGATGTAATAAACCAACCTCACAACTTCAGCAGATCCAGCATCATCTGGAATGCTCATAAATCTTCCTCTGTAGCACGTATTCCAACAGTCTCCTCAACAGTTCCCTTTAACCTTTCTAATTATAAAAAGCAAATATCAATAAAATGTATTGATATACTTATTATATACCTTCTGAAAATATGCAAATATCTTGTTTATACAAATGTAATTCACATTCCATCAGCCAGAATAAAATCTTAAAGATCAGGATCAAAAGTTCCTGTGATTTCACAAATCATGATGGTCAATCCAAGCAGGCAATCCAGGCTGTTTACACTGTCAGGAGATTGCTTCTCGTGCTGGATCCGTGAATAGTGCAACTTCAAAGTAAAAGCGTTTCACGTGACTATGAGTAAATGTCTTATTCACCATGCACTGTATGTACAATTGGTTTGATTCTGTATTTTTTTTAGAAAATGTGATTGTTAACATGGACACACCATCCATGATTGCTGGACTATTGTTTGTGCTGCTATTTCCTTCTTCCTAATATATTAACAATTTCTTTGTGCAAATACATTAAAAAAATTTGATGACTAAACCGAAATAAGAAGAAACTGCAATCTAGATTACTAGGTTAAAGTTTAGTGTGAAATTGAGTAAATATGTTGCTAACTTAGAGCTTATAATTTTTTTTAGCAATTTAATGTTTGTTTTTTTACTCTGTTAAATTGTGTGATATATTGGCATTGTATCAGCCTGTCGGCCACCCTGCTCTGGATATTGGCATTGGCCATTAAAAAAAAAACACATCGGTTGATCACTACTCTGGTTATCCAAAAAGATTTTATAAACCTGTTGTAAACTGAAGTAAACCATGGTTCTTAATGGGAGAAAGTTCAGTGAGACACTATTTTCCAAACCTCTAGAGGCTTTTGTGTTTTGAGCCTTGGCCTTTAGAGCCCAGATGCTTCCATATAACAAATAGCAGTTATGACATAGTGGCTATTAAGTAGTGGCAATACGTTCACAGTGGAAGTAATAATCCAACCACAGAAGCAGGCATGACAGGCAGTAGCCCCAGAGCTTGCTGTGTCACCAATTGAGCCATAACAGTTTTGTATTTGGAAAAAAATTACAAAAAATGAACACTTGCTAGTTCCAACCATGTCAAAGCTAAATGTTGCCTTGTGGGAAGAGAGAAAGGAAGCACACTTGGTTGCACTCTTCATTGGGGAAACCAACATGAAACATTATTGGATTAAAAAGATTTAAAAAATGAGCCGAGTAAAAACTTTCACTGTTCTTTTGTGATAGTCAGATAAAGAATAGGAGGGAATGATCCAATTAGTCATTCACATTCATCCTTCACAGCATTTGACTTTTTTATATTGAGAGTTTTGGCTGCTGTTCCATTCCATTCCATTGATGTGTGATAACTGATCATCTTTTCCACATGGGTGTGCATTTACAATTACAATTCAATTTCTTAAAGAGGAGCAATCCATTCTGATTTGGAATCGACTACATTACTGCCATTGAACAACTGATTGTTGAATAATTAATGTATTGTTTTAGGCAGTTTTTGGTAAAAAATACCCAATTTAGCCCACATAATTAGTCATGTGACGGTATAAAACTTTCACTTCATGATAATTGCTGAAGCTTGTATTATGGTATACAGTATTATCACGGTATTGGTTTACATTACAAAAACAGTTTGAACGATAAACAAACTTTATTTTTGTTCTCTTAATATCAAGTTTAATTACTTTTTCAGTACCGAACTGGCTTTTAAGTTTACAGATAACAAAAGAACTTTGAAAAGCAGCCTGGTCTCATGTAAATGTCAAGGGGGGAGGGGTGGGTTACAGGTTGTAATCTGATGAGGTTTTTAAGGTGAATTTTAGATGGAAGTTTTTAATAAGTAAAACGTACCTCCCTAACCCAAAACTTTACCCTAAACCTAACCAATAGTGTCAAGAAAGATAAATGACACTATTGGTTAGGTTTAGGGTAAAGTTTTGGGTTAGGGAGGTACGTTTTACTTATTAAAACTTCCATCTAAAATTCACCTTAAAAACCTCATAGAATACACATTAACTGAAGCAACCATGTCATTTTGCGTCGCTTCTATGCCACTTTTACTTTTGTGCATTTGGCTGGACTCAAACCATGGCCGTTTAGCCCATAGAACAATGCTCTATAAGGTGAGCTAGCAAGTAAGCTAATGATTTAGGAATAAGTGTATAAAGTTTACATACACCATAGCCAAATACATATAAACTCAGTTTTTCACAATTCCTGACATTTAATCATTGAAAACATTCCCTGACTTAGGTCAGTTAGGAGGGTACACCTCCTATCAAAAGCTAATTGTCTAAAGGCCTAATATCATTTTCTGGAAAAGTTGCTTAAAGGCAC
The DNA here is from genome assembly GCF_025860055.1 of Xyrauchen texanus. Classification (NCBI taxonomy): domain Eukaryota; kingdom Metazoa; phylum Chordata; class Actinopteri; order Cypriniformes; family Catostomidae; genus Xyrauchen; species Xyrauchen texanus. The sequence goes on from NC_068279.1 coordinate 16,831,809, forward strand.
AGTTAACTTGTGTATGTTAACTTCAGACCCACTGGAATTGTGATATCATCAATTCAATGTGAACCAATCTGTCTGTAAGCAATTGTTGTAAAAATGTCTTGTGTTATGCAAAGTCCTAAACGTCTTGCCAAAACTATTGTTTGCTAATATGAAATATGTGGAGTGGTTAACATTTTTTTTTAATAACTTCAACCGAAGTGTATGTAAACTTCTGACTTCAACTGTTGGTGGGTCTTTAATACAAGTGGAAAAACCTTACGTGTTACGGTAAAAATGTTATGATATCATAACATAACAGGCCATGAGTAATAAAGTGAAAAATACGTTCCCTCTCGAGAGGTCTCTCCTATTGCGTAAGTAGCTTACGCTATGGGAAAACTCTGTTTCTCGAGAAATATTGAAGTCTTTATGTAAAACGCATTGCAGCTGCACAGCAGAGAGCAATGAGCGAGGCAGCTCGGTCATTTGCTGTGCTGCGACAACTTGCTTCGAACCAATGGCGGGCGACTCTGAACGCAGCGACCAATGAGCGCTTCACGCCAGCAGCTCAGAGCCCGCCAAGATTGGCGTGGCTAAGGCTATATATTAGGCGCCCCGTCATGAGTTCTTTAGATTTAATCTCCTTCAGCAAAGACCTTCTCTTTGCTGGATCCTCTGGATTATTGGAGTATTTTCGCCCGCCGTCGACAAGCCTACAGCAGGACTGCTACGAGGACGGCGCCGCCTTCAAAGCCTTCTGCTACGCCATCCGGCGCGCATCACCTTATATCCTTTACTAAGCAATAACTTTTCAAGTGTTCGCCTCTGCGACGCTTTTTTGTCCTTAATAAAGAGCAAATTCGAGGCGTTGTTAAAAATGCCTTCGACCTGCGCCTCGTGCAGAGGCCCTCTTCCTGACGGGGACCGTCACATTATCTGCGCTCGCTGCCTGGGACCTGACCACGCAGAAGCTGCTCTCACTCGAGGCGGATGCCCGAATGTGACCCCCTGGGCCTCACCGAGCTCTGGCGCTCGCTTTGCCGCCTTCGCCATGAGCGAGCCTGCTACCACCATGCTGCCATCCCCTCTGTTCGAGCCGCGCAAGAAAAGCGCCGTCGCGGAGGCCGCCAGAGCTCGCGGACTTCAGTGACGCCACGCCGGGCCAGTCTCCGCGTGCTTCACCACCACCGAGGACTCCCTGCCGCCAGTTCTATTCACGCAGGCAGACCAGCACCCCTCCGGGCGCTGGGTCTCGTCTCGTTCGGCGCGTCAGGGGACGACGGTGAAAAGGATGACAGCCTTTCCATTGATGCTGCATCCGACGACTGGCCGGGCTCGGCCTTCGACCCTGGTCTTCTCCGGAAGAACCCGCCCGCAGCCGGCTGGACGAGTGGTTCCTGCAAGGGCGCCGGCAGGCCCCTCGACAGAGACCCTCCCCTTTCTTCCCCGAAGTTCACGACGAACTCACAAAGTCGTGGAAAGCCCTGCACTCTGCTCGCCTGAAGCCTTCTTTCTCTTCCTCGCTCTCCTCGGTGGACGGCGCGAGAGGAAGAGGCTACGAGGGAACCCCGCCCCTCGAGGAGGCTATGGCCAACCATCTGTGCCCACCCTCCCCGCTGGATGGAAAGCCAAAGCTGGCTCGTTGAATAATCACTTTGCTTTAAGGCTCAGGCATCTGCCTCTGGCTTTATAGAGCGAAGTCAGCATGCACGGCGTTTTGCATGGTGTTCCCATAGCGTAAGCTACTTACGCAATAGGAGAGACCTCTCGAGAGGGAACGACTCGGTTACTAACGTAACCTCGGTTCCCTGAGAGGAGGGAACGAGTATTGCGTAAGCTGCCGTGCTTGTGCTTGGTCTGTCGCTTCAGTCGATTGAACCTAAAGAACTCTCATGACGGGGCGCCTAATATATAGCCTTAGCCACGCCAATCTTGGCGGGCTCTGAGCGCGCGGCCGTGAAGCGCGCTCATTGGTCGCGCGTTCAGAGTCGCCCCGTCATTGGTTCGAGCAAGTTGCCGCAGCACAGCCAATGACCGAGCTGCCTCGCTCATTGCTGTCTGCTGTGCAGCTGCAATGCGTTTTACATAAAGACTTCAATATTTCTCGAGAAACTGAGTTTTCCCATAGCGTAAGCTACTTACGCAATAGGAGAGACCTCCTCTCAGGGAACCGAGCTTACGTTAGTAACCGAGTCGTTTTTTTTTAAAGACAAAATCAGCTATTGTTCTCTTGATTTGTGTGACTTATTAAATCACACAATTGTTGTAGCGCCACTAGTGTTCATTTCACCATGAAACTGCAGCGTAGAAATGTAGAAAGCAGCACGTACAAGTCAGTTTACAAAAATGCATATTTAGTTAATTCTATGAGACCAGGTTTTTGAAAAGAACCCTGAATATTTAAAAAAAATCAACACCACAGATACATTGCCAAATATAGCATTAAAGGGATAGTTTACCCAAAAATGAAAATTCTCTCTTCATTTACTCACCCTCATGACATCTCAGATGTGTATGACTTACTTTCTTCTTAAGAACACCGTTGCTCTGAAGGTCCATACTACAAGGCAAGTGAATGGTGATCAGACATTTGTAGCTCCAAAAATCAATCATATGGAGGAATCATGGAATCATCAGAAATCATACAAGAAGTAATCCATAAGACTCCAGTGGTTAAATCCATATCTTCAGAAGTGATATAATAGGTGTTGGTGAGAAACCGATCAAAATATAATTCCTTTTTTTATAGCAAATCTCCAATTTTATGTTTACATTTGAAAGTTAAAGTGGAGATTTAGAATTAAAACTGACTTAAATATTGTTCTGTTTCTCGACCACACCTATTATATTGCTTTAGAACATATGGGTTTAAACACTGGAGTCATATGGATTACTTTTATTTTTCCATTATGTGATGTTTGGAGCTACAAAGGTCTGATCACCATTCACTTGCATTATATGGACCTACAGAGCTGAAATATTCTTCTAAAAAGCTTTGTTTGTGTTCTGCTAAAGAACAAAATTCAGCACATCTGGGTTGGCATGGGTGAGTAAATGATGAGTGAATTTTCATTTTTGGGTTGATATCTTAAAGGGTTAGTTTACCCCAAAATTAAAATTCTCATGATTTATCCCAGATGTGTATGACTTTTCTTCTTCAGCAGAACCCAAATAAAGATTTTCATAAGCAGATTTCAGCTCAGTTTGTCCATACAATACATGTAAATGGATTCTATCAGGCTGCTGGCTGTTTGACAATCCAAAAGGCATATTTAGGCAGCATAAAAGTAATCCACCAAACTCAAGTCGATCATTGAATGTTTTCTGTAGCAAACCGATTAGTTGGTGTTAGAAACAAATTGATAATTACATTTTTTTTTACTTTTAAGTCGTTGCTCCGGCCAGCGCTGTATTGCTGTTTGAAATGAACTTACTCTTGTGTGACGTTTGTTCCTCTGTTGTATACAAAGTGTGCACTTCCGACTTCTTGCATGAACACACCACTGCACTTATGTCACTGATGCGTCGACTGCTGGTGGGAAGCATTTTTTTATTGTATTTTTTCTGGATAGCAAGCTTAATAGCCGCAACTTTATTCACATTGTAAGGCAACATATGATTGTGTGGTGTTCCCACTTGAAAGTCATTTTGAAATCATTGTGCCACATTGCCAATTATTAATTACAGGACTTAGTGTTATCTGATTGCACCTGTATTTTAGTTGTAACTAAAAGATGCAAACGTTGCTGTGTAGCTTGCAGAGTTTTAGCGAACTACTCTTTCGCCATTTGAAAGCAAGCTACACATCTGTAAATGATTACAACAGTTCATTTCATTTGTCATCATAGTTGTCACTTAACTAATTGTCTAATTGGCTAATCAGTTTGAAAAAAACGAGTGGAACTGTCACAATTTATTTCGTTAAATTGCATGGGATGATTGTTATACTGCAGCGTTTTGAATCTTGAATTGTTGATGGGATAAAAACTACTGTGAGATCAGCAAAATCCAAACAGTTTGGCAATAAGGTTATCTTGAATTATTTATGGTATTTTGAAGTGCCCACAATGACAATATCGTGCATGTTAATTACTGTGATATAATGTATAACTGAAAACCATCGCATGCCTACACACAATCAAGTTTGGATGTTTACTGTTGGTAACAATCTGCCAACAAGAACAGTGTCAGCTTACAGTTGTGAAATTTTCTCTTGGCAGTAGAAGTACAATTTTGCAATCCAGCCCTAGAAAGTTTTATTTCATGTGTGGAAGGTAATCTTCAGTTACTTGAGTATAAATGCATTTTCTTGTCAATCTTCTTAGATGTCTTGTCACACTGGCTGTATGTACAGTATAAACACTGGCTGTTTCTTGTGTTTGTCATGCTCATCTGAAGTGGGGTGACACCTCTTTGCCTCCCTCTTAATCTTTTTAGCCCTTTGTGTCAGTTTTCTCTTCTCTTATCCCTCATTTTCTGTTTCTATATCATTATTTTAGGCAGGCATGGGCATTGGTCTCTGTCATAGGTGGCGGGAATGGTTCTTGCACGGAAGATGTAAGAGAACATGAGAACCATGACACAGGTGGCAAAGCACTGGCTCGTCGAGACTTTTTCACAGTGGATGGAGATCGATTCAGTGTTTCTGCGTACAGTGAGTGGCGAAATGGTACGTTCCATACAGCATCTAATAGACCCTTCAATGTAGCTGGACAACAACAGCTAAAGATTATGCTATTACTTTTTTTTTACTGCAATAAATATATTTGTGTGGCTATCTGTGGACATCATTGCTCTAGTATATTTACACGTGCACAGATACAACATAGAGTAGTGCAGAAATATAAAACGGTACATTCCCAAACAAGACTAGATTAGGACAAACTTGTTATCAAGAGGTGTAACGCAAAGCAGAATTTATTTTTATTTACTTGCAACGTTGCAAATTGACACTTTATTGCAGAATTCTGATGTGCCATCACAAACGTGTATATCTGCCGTTTTGCAACTTATCCAATCTGTGTTTAGAGTCGAAACTATCCGCGCTAATATATTAGTTTGGACTGTTTGTTACGATTTTGTTTTTAATTGTAAGAGTTACATAATATGAAGCTGTTTTTTGCACTGGTACCTATAATGCTTATAATTTATTATGATTAATCTTGTCTTTTGGTTTGTGTCCGTAAAGTTCCAAATGAACAGTATCCAAAAATTGTCATAACCACATGTTTATTTAATTTATAAACCAGTTACTCGTTGAACTTCCAGCAAAAACAACCATATCGTGATCGTGTAGAATTATTCATACCATGAAGATTGAGATATGACACTGATCCGGAAGACGCTTCAATTGTAAATTATTTCAATAACTGGAGTATCCAAAAATTGTCATTACCACATGTTTATATAATTTATTAACCATTTACTGAAGATTGAGATATGATCCCATAATCTGAAAGTTATTTAAGTAGATTAGTGTTTCCTAAAATGAATGTACATTATGTACCATGACCTACATTGTTCTTTGTTTTACCATCAAGGTTACCCTATATCAGGCTTCCAAGTGGATGCAGTGGATAAAGTGGTTCTGAACCTGCTAGATGATGTCAGCAGCTGGAAACCAGGTGATCGGATTGTGGTGGCGAGCACAGACTACTCTATGCATCAGGCCGAGGAATTCACGCTACTCCCCTGTCCCCACTGTAACAGGAAACAGGTCAGAATTCAAGGTGAGGTTATGGTGAATGTGTATACTGTATATTTGCACTAAACAGCATGCATGTCTTCCAGATTTCTTGTGGTGAAATATTGAAGTTTTGCTGCCCTGAACTTTGCTGATTTATTTCTTTGTACACAACAAGACCACAGTAAAATAGCATAAAAATATCATGTCGTGAATCATAAAAGCATCTGTTATTTAATTTGTGTTGGACAAGATCTCTTTTGGTTTTGTTAACTGTCCTCAGAGGAATGCTCTAAAAGATCCATAACAGTTTTATAGGAAGATAATGAGTTTGGGACAGGAAAAGGGAGAGGACTGTTTACCAGAATCCCATAGACAAACTGTCATTTCTGAGAAGATTCCAGCAGTGGCAACTATTCCACCAACTATTCCACCAACTATTCCACCATCTCTACCCTGTTAAAAACGCTGATAAATTTTAGCCATTTCGGTAATTGTTTTCCAATGCTATATCCCAGTTGGTTTTTGTAGAGAGTGGAGAATTTATGGCCATTATTCCCAGCTCATACCAGGCCTGGGAGATGTCTTCAGTGTGTCACCTTCATTAAAAGGATGTAGTTTAAATGTCAGCTTGTGCATTGTGTCCTGTTGGAAAAGCTGCTGTCAACCCTTATCCTTCCGGAAGGAAACTGTGTGCACTCCGGGTGTGGGTAAAGGGCAATCTCAATGTGTGGACAGGTTGATTTCTTTCCTAAATCTATTAGATTTTGTAAGGGAAAGTTTTCAGGATATTCTTATATATTCATTCTTCTGATAGAGAAAGATAAATAAAAAAAAATCTTTGTATTCAGAAGTTATATTATAACTTATATATATATATTTTTTTTTGTTTTTGCCTCTAAATAAATCATAATTAAAACTGTATCCTTGGATTTTAAAGGCCAAATTCAATGCAGTTAAAATAGTTAGTTTTATGGGGTGTGCATTTGTGTGTGGGAATGTCTCAGGAAAACCTCAGTTCACTCACGTGGGAGAGATACTGGACGGTGTGGACATGCGTGCGGAGGTGGCTCTCCTCTCAAGGAATATCCTTATTCATGGAGAAATGGAAAAGTCCTGCTATGGAAAAAACTGGTGCCAGTTCTTCAGCCACGACACTTTCGGGGGACACATCAAGGTCTGTTTGAGGGTCTGTGTTATGTGTGTGACTGGGAATGACTAAGTGAGCATATGTATATTTATTTAACACTAAGCTGTCTGGTGCTGTCATGTGGAGAAATCACAGGCTGTTGAATGCTGGGACTAATTTAGATTAATTTAGAGTAGCGCTTTGTGATCGGAAACAATTGAAAGCGATAATACATCTTAAATGTATGTTGAAATCATTAATTTGTGTTTTAGATTTTGTAACCAAACCTTAAAACATGCAGCAGATTTGTATTTTAATATTACAGAACCTCATTGTAATCTTCTGGAATTATGGAATTGATTTCTGCAAATAACATAGTTGTCTGGCCACTCACAATTAAAAGACAAAAAAAAAACAAGTTTGTTGGCTAACACTTTGTAATTTGGTGCTGTGTTTTTAATCTCCTCTTTGTTCATGTCAAGATTATGGGGAACTTCTCGTCAGTACACTTGTCTCAGGTGGAGTTGAAGCACATGGGTCAGCAGCAGGAGAAGGGTAAATACCCTGTGAACTTTCACATGTGTGGAGATGTGGACCAGCGTGGGGGCTACAGTGACCCCACCTATGTGGACTCCCTCTCCATACATCACTCCTTCTCCCGATGCGTCACTATACAAGCCACCAACGGCCTGCTGGTGAGAGAGAAAGATACAGAGAGAGAAACTGCTGGCCTGTGTGGACACATGTGTTTAAATAACAAAGGCTTGGGAATTTAACTTTACACAGCAAACCTAAAGATTCTTAAACATTAACATCATATTGTTAAAGGATTAGTCTTACATTGCATTTACACTTTTGTTTTTATTATTTCATCCATAGGGGATTTAGAATTAAAAAAATAAATAAATAAATTTAGTCAAGATCAAAAATTTAGGACATACTTGACTTTCTTATGACCTTAATGCTTGACATTTGTTTTGCAGTTATACATTTTTCCTCCATATTAAAATGTTTATAAAGCTAAATTTTTGTAATAAAAAAAAAATGTTAGTTTCATTAAAGTTTTACAAATAGATTTTTAATTGATTGCCAATATGACTTAAAAGGCATCTCGGGTGATATATTCCTCATGGAGGCTAAAGGACTCTGCACCCTTCCTACGAAATCAAAGAATGGGTGTGACATCATTTAGTAACGTTTGGTTCGTAACAGCTCGCCAGTGCGAACTTTCAGGAAAACTTCTTGCCAGCTGTTTATCACATTCTTACTGACACTGGTCCATGTCATCGGTAAGAGTGACCTGGAGTTCCACCTAGTTTGAGGCTGACAGATTATTACCGTTGTTATTCAGTTAGATAAGATCAGTCAACATAAACACACTGGCAATTATTAGCGAGCTAGTGCAAACTTAACTACATTTGTACGATCGTTCGCATAAAGTATTTTTCCAAGAACGATGTTTTTTGTTTGTTGTTGTTGTTGTTTTTTTTGCTTAATTATCTCTCTTAAGTGCCCATTCACTTATGTGAACCAAAGCCATTTACACATCTGCCTAAAGTAAGATATGCCTCTCATCATAATTAGTGTCTCTATTCTACCCATTAACACTCTTTTATACTCACATCTTTGCAGTAGTATCAGTTTCATCATATTTAGCAATAACAGAGTGCAATATTATGGCCTCTTACAGTATAGCATGTTAGCACATTAGCTCCATTTAATTCAGAATGTAAACAAGACAAATTGCACATTATCTACTGCATAGATATTACTTCAAATCATCACGAGAAGTTAATACGGCTGTTTTACTGATCTTGTGTAAATTCTACTCATTGTATGAGGCTTGAAGTCTTTGCAAACACATTGTAATGTCACCTAAGTTAAGTTTTTACATGTAGTCTTGAGCATCTTCAAATTTAAATGTTCTTCTATAGTTCAGAAACAGTATGACGTTCAGCCGTTTCAAATCCCTTTTACTTTGGTTCTGAGCAAAGAATGTAGACGTTTGCTCTGAGTGTGCTCTTGGCCTTAAGGGTGACATCTTTGAAGAACCTTTTGGTCATTACCAATACCTACATTAGTGTTATTTCATAGTTTTGCCTTTTTTTCTACAATTAAAAAAATAGAAAAACAAAAAAATAGTAGATGTCAAAAATGTTACTATAGTGTAAATTATAAAAATGTTCTCCTAATTCAATAACTATATTTCTACACTATGATCTCATTTTGTCTTATCATCATGTTTTATTGCAGGTTAGGGACACGGTTGGCTACGATACGCTTGGACATTGTTTTTTCCTGGAGGATGGGATTGAACAAAGGAACATGTTTTTCCACAACCTTGGCTTGTTGACCAGGCCGGGAACCATTCTACCTACTGACCGCAATGATAGCATGTGCATGGAAATTACAGACCGAGTACACAAAGGCTATATACCATCTCCTGCAAACGAGTGCAAGTAAGAGACTGCCACCTCACACTTGCACATATTCATTTACCATTGTGCTCTGGGTAGGTGACCTTGACAGTGTGGCCTGCTGTATTTTTGATCAAATAACTGGAGAAAGAACAGAGCTCTCATTTCCTGAGAGTCAGCGATAATTCTCTTATCCAGACAATAACACACCGGCACTCCAAGGCAAAGCTTAGGAGGTGGTTTTCACTAGGATCAGAAATGTTTTTTGAGGGTGTGTGTGTTTGTGTATAGGACTGTAGATCTTGAAAGTGGTTGTTGGAATAAGTTGTTCTTGGTTATCATTTTGTTGATGCTTAAAGGTGGGCATGTGTGGTGTCATTAAGAAGAAACCTTTCAACAAAAAAACATGTTTATGACTCGAGTTAGATTGACTGTGATGTGTTTTGGGGTAAGTAATGCATAACATGCTCATGGAATAATTTTTCATCAGGGCATTTCAAACAGGATTTTAGGTAAAATTGTGTATATATAATATAAATATATAGTACACAATGCTCTGGAAGACTCTATTCTGATTGGTTTGTAAGGTTCTTATATCTCGGAGTATCAACCGCACATCAACATATCAGACCGGTCATCCGTGTATTACAAGTTAGCTTTCCTACTTCTTGGATCACTGTATGATCACTTCAGGTAAGCTAATAACATAATTTCAATGCAAATCAATGTTTAATGCACAGTTATTTAGTTATTTGGCAAATAGACTTGTAATAGGCTGAATAATGAGGAGTCAGACAGACAGTAATTTTCTCTAAATAAACTGGAGCTGGATTTCAGCTGTTCATTGATTTATTCTCATATAATTACAATATTTCCATTTATTTGCTTAGTAGCCATGTTATAAGCAGGATAATGTACATTTAGCCAGTTGTTATCGCCATATATAAGACCCCTTTGCTTCACGTCTGGGTTCTGATCACCCTGTCTGTTTAGCGATATTTACCGATAGTTACTATTTAGCGATAACAACCGGCTGACTGCACATTATCCCTTACTTGCTCTTATCATCTGATCGCGGCTGCATTTCTCCTTTAGTGCATTTAGATCTTAGTGCTGCCTTTGACACAATAGATCATGACATTCTCTTGAATAGGCTGGAGAATTATGTTGGCAGCAGTGGACTTGCATTTGCATGGTTTAGGTCCTATTTATCAGACCGCTACCACTTTGTATGTGTAAACGAGGAATTGTTAAATTAAACAAAAGTTAAGTATGTAATGCCACAGGGATCAGTTTTAGGGCCTCTGCTTTTATCCTTGTATATGCTTTCCCTGGGAGATATTATCAGGAATCATGGAATAATTTTCCACTGTTATGCCGATGATACCCAACTTTATATTTCTGCTAAACCCAATGACTGTGATGCACCTCATTGATCTCTGCCTGCATCACCATTGTCTATTGATGGACTACACTCTTGAAATGGAATACATAGACTATCATTTAATTGCCAACAAAAGCCTTCATCGCCCGACTAATAAAGGACAATGCATCTATGTGAACTTCTGCAGTTAAAGCAGAAGTTCAGTGTCAAAGACATTAGTCATTAATCTTGCAGTTCATAATAATAATTATAATTTTTTTTAAACACTGTACCTTAACACTTACTTAGTTTACTAATCTTAAACCATGGCCTGCACCGCACATAAATTACTAATATTGGCATTAAATTCATGCTGGTTAGCCAGAGGGGAACTGGCCCCCACAGTGAGTCTGGTTTATTCCAAGGTTATTTTTCTCCATTAACCAACATCTTAAGGAGTTTTGTGTTCCTTGGCACATTCTCCTTCAGCTTGCTCACAGGGGTTCTAAATACAATTATTTCATTATTAACTTTTTATACACAATTCACAATCAGATTTAATCAAACTACAAAATGATCACTTTAAGACTTTATAGATATTACACTTTCTTTTTTTGTTAATGCATGATTTTCTGTAAAGCTGCTTTGAATCGATATGTGTTGTGAAAAGCCCTTTACAAAGAAAAAGGACTTGATATGTATAGTAAAGTGTTTATCTTAGGTTGCATACCTGGCCTCCATTTATTTTAAGTTTTATTTTAAGACTTTTTTGCCATCACTAGTTCATACACACCTGTGGTGTAACAGTTTGTTTTAAAGTACAAAATTCCATTTAGTTTCTCAGTTATTATGGTCATTAAAGCTGCCTGCATAACCATTTAAAAATGAAAAAGAAAAATGGTGTTTAAATATACTTTTACATGGTGTCTAGCATCTTACACTACAAGACGTCAACCTTCCGAACATTTTTCATGTTAATTACCCGTGCGTATACTACATATTTGCAATTTATTATAGGTTACACATTTATTTTCTGTTTTGTGTGTGTGTTCTAGGGCAGTGTCTACGTTTTGGATTGCCAACCCCAATAATCATTTGATCAGTAACGCAGCAGCTGGCTCACAGGTATGCACAAACTTTGACCAAAAGATACATTTTCACTTTGATGTCACATGAGAAGCAAGCATAAACTCTCCACAGTGTTTTATCTCAAAGCATTTTTCCAGACTAAATTTGCGCTCTTTGGAATGATGCTGACAGCTTTAAGTAATGGGAACATCAAGATGATTATGCAATCGCAGATAGCATCTTTGCATTCTAATCCTTCATTAAAGATTTATTTGCCAATATAAATCAGATCAGTCTTGTTATTTAATTGGCTGTGCTTGGATTAGTTTGTTTGAGGTTTTGTATAGAAAGTGATGTACCCTCCACCATTCTTTAATGAGAAAAAAAAGCTTCTTATTTAGCCTTGCTCTCAGCAGGGCAGGTTAAGAGAGACTGAATCTGTCTATGCTTCAGAGGTAGAGGTTTTCCACATTTCTTTCTCTGATAGAGATCGGATGGCTCAGGAATAAACAAATGTAATTATCTCTCTCTATGTCTGACATTCTTTATCTCAGGATGCAGGGATTTGGTACGTCTTTCACAACTCTTCTACAGGTGACGCTCATGGACTGGTTCCAGAGACCAAATCTGAGCTTACACCTCTGGGCATTTTTTATAACAACCGAGTTCATTCTAACTTTAAGGTAACCTAATGCCTCATCTTTGTCTTACAGACACGTTGAAGTAAAATTGGTGTTTTGTGTATAACTTTGTCTTTTAAAGCATGTCTATTTACTTTGAAGTCATCTACACCGATCAGCCACAACATTAAAACCACCTGCCTAATATTGTTTAGGTACCCCTCATGTCTCCAAAACAGTGCCAACCCGCATCTCAGAATAGCATTCTGTGATGCTATTCTTCTCACCACGATTGTACAGAGCAGTTATCTGAGTTAATGTAGACTGTCAGTTTGAACCAGTCTGGCCATTCTCGGTTGACTTCTCTCATCAACAAGGCATTTCCATCCACAGAACTGCCCCTCACTGGATGTTTTTTGTTTTTATCACCATTCTGAGTAAATTCTAGAGACTGTTGTGTGTTAAAATCCTAGGAGATCTACACAAATGCTGTCTGGCACCAATAACCATCCATCCGATTATCTAATCAGCCAATGTTGTGGCAGCAGTACAGTACATAAAATCAATGCAGATACAGGTCAGGAGCTTCAGTTAATGTTCACATCAACCATCAGAGGGACTCAAGATGGCGCCGAGTATGGCTGCTGCGTTGCGAGCTCCGTTACAACACTGCGGTTTATTGTTTGTTTTGTTTACAGTTCTTTGTTTTTTTGTCTTGGATGTTGTCTGCCTTATTGTTTACGACAGCCAAACGCTTTTGGACATTGTTTCTACAATTTCACATCGAAAACCGGACTTCAAATTCCTTAATGCCGACCCGCTGTTTACAAACACGCCGGCGGAGCCCTTTGTCTGGGCTGCCCGGCCGCGGAAACGCAGAAGGAAAAGAGGAAAACGAGCCGGCGTTCTCATCAGAATAAGACGTTGTGCAAATCGACCCCCGCTACCCAGTATACTACTGGCAAATGTTCAGTCTCTGGACAACAAGCTCTGCGAGCTGAGAGCGCGGATCTCTTTCCAACGAGAGACGAGGGACTGCTGCGTTATATGCCTTACAGAAACCTGGCTGGCTGCGGAGATTCCAGACTCGGCCATCGAAATCACGGTCTTCTCCGTGCACCGAGCGGACAGAGCGAAAGACCTCTCCGGTAAAAGCAGAGGTGGTGGTGTATGTTTTATGATCAACAAATCATGGTGTGATCAGAGGAACGTACATTTCATCAAGTCTTTCTGCTCTCCTGATCTGGAATATCTCATGCTTCTGTGTCGACCATTCTGGCTACCGAGGGAATTCACAGTGGTCATAATCACTGCTGTGTACATCCCCCCCACAAGCCGACACAGACCGGGCACTCGGGGAACTGTATGGGTGTATAAGTGAGCAGGAAACCGCGCGCCCTGAGGCTGTGTTCATTGTTACCGGGGACTTTAACAAAGCCAACTTCAAAACAATCGCTCCAAAATACCACCAACACATAAAGTTCAACACACGAGGGGACCGGGTTTTAGATCATTGTTACTCTCCTTTCCGAGAAGGCTACAAATCCTTCCCCCGCCCCCCATTTGGCAAATCATACCACTCTTCCGTTCTGCTTTTGCCCGCTTATAGGCAGAAGCTGAAACGGGAAGCACCCACCCTCAGAACGATCCAGTGCTGGTCGGACCAATCAGACTCTGCGCTACAAGACTGTTTTGATCACGTGGACTGGGAGATGTTCCATCCGCCTCTGATGACGACATCGAGGTTTACGCTGACAGCGTAACGTGTTTCATCAGGAAGTGCGTAGAGGATGTTGTTCCGACCAAAACAATACGGATATACCCCAATCAGAAACCATGGGTTAATGGCGAGGTTCGCGCGGCACTCAATGCGCGGTCCTCCGCTTTTAATTCTTCTAACACGGAGGAGCGTAAACAAGCCAGTTATGCCCTCCGTAACACTATCAGTGAAGCCAAACGCCAGTACAGGCACAAACTTGAAGGTCAGTTCAACACCACTGACTCTAGAAGTATGTGGCAGGGAATTAATACCATCACGGGCTACAAAAGGAATAAAGACTCCGCTGTGAACACCGCTGCATCTCTCCCAGACGAACTTAATACATTTTATGCTCGTTTCGAGGACAACACCACCGCCCTCGTAGAGAGAGCACTCGCGGCTGACACTACAGAGGTTGATTCACTCTCCGTCTCTGTTGTGGATGTAACCCGATCCTTCCGACGGGTGAACATTCGTAAAGCTGCGGGTCCAGCCATTCCGGCCATTCCGGGCCGCGTCATCAGAGTGTGCGCGAATCAACTGGCTGGTGTTTTTACTGATATTTACTGATATTTTCAATCTGTCCCTCTCCCTGTCTGTAGTCCCCACATGCTTCAAAACATCAACCATTGTGCCTGTACCGAAGCAAGCCACAATCACTTGCTTAAATGACTGGCGTCCTGTTGCTCTGACCCCCATCATCAGCAAATGCTTTGAGAGGTTAATCAGAGATCATATCTGCTCTGTTCTGCCCCCCTCTTTGGACCCATTGCAGTTTGCCTACCGCAACAACCGCTCCACTGATGATGCCATTGCATCTACACTACACACTGCTCTCTCCCATCTGGAAAAAAGGAACACATGTGAGAATGCTGTTTGTTGACTACAGCTCAGCATTCAACACCATAGTGCCCTCCAAGCTTGATATGAAACTCCGGGCTCTGGGCTTAAACAGCTCGCTGTACAGCTGGATCCTGGATTTCCTGTCAGGCAGACGTCAGGTGGTTAGAATGGGCAGCAACATCTCATCACTGACCCTCAACACTGGAGCCCTGCAGGGCTGTGTTCTCAGCCCCCTACTGTATTCACTGTACACACATGACTGTGTGGCAACACATAGCTCCAATGCCATCATTAAGTTTGCTGACGATACGACGGTGGTAGGTCTGATCACTGACAATGATGAAAGAGCCTACAGAGAGGAGGTGCACACTCTTGACACGCTGGTGTCAGGAGCACAACCTCTCCCTCAACGTCAGTAAAACCAAGGAGCTTGTGGTGGATTTCAGGAGGAAAGACGGAGAACACAGCCCCATCACCATCAATGGAGCACCAGTAGAGAGAGTCAGCAGTTTCAAGTTCTTCGGTGTCCACATCACTGAAGAACTCACATGGTCCGTCCACACTGAGGCCGTTGTGAAGAAGCCTCACCAGCGCCTCTTCTTCCTGAGACGTCTGAGGAAGTTTGGAATGAACCAACACATCCTCACACGGTTCTACACCAGCACTGTAGAGAGCATCCTGACTGGCTGCATCACTGCCTGGTATGGCAATAGCACCACCCACAACTGCAAAGCCCTGCAAAGGGTGGTGCGAACTGCCAGAAACATCATCAGAGGTGAGCTTCCCTCCCTCCAGGACATATACACTAGGCGGTGTGTGAAAAAAGCTCGGAGGATCATCAGAGACTCCAGCCACCCAAGTCATGGGCTGTTCTCACTGCTACCATCAGGCAGGCGGTATCGCAGCATCAAGACCCGCACCAGCCGACTACATGACAGCTTCTTTCCCCAAGCAGTCAGACTGTTGAACACTTGATCTATCACGATCAATAATTAGCACTGCACTTTATTAACCTATAATCTCACACTGGACTGTCAACATATTCACCTCAATATACTACTTCATATATATATATTTCATATACTCCTTACTTATTGTATTGTATATTGTGTATTGTATATTGTGTGTATTGTTTACTGTACATTGTATATAATTATTGTGTTGTGTAAGTATGTGTACATTTGATTTGTAAATTGTTTTGTGTAAGTATGTTGTTTACTGTAATTGGTATATGTCTCGTCACTGTCATGACTGCTATGTTGCTCGGAACTGCACACAAGAATTTCACCTACTGTTGCACTTGTGTACATGGTAGTCTGACAATAAAGTGATTTGATTTGAGAATGGGGAAAAAATTTGATATCAGTGATTTGGACCGTGGCATGATTGTTGGTGCCAGATGGGCTGGTTTGAGTATTTCTGATGTTAATATAATACCTGATTCACTGCTGTGAAGTTAGCATGTCCTGCCTCTGACTCCTAGTACTACATGTCATAAATTATTTGGGATTTATAAAATGTTAGGTTAGTTGAGCTGTGTACTCTGTGTCGAGACTGTCCAGGTGCAGATATACTCTGTTGTGCACCAGGCTTCACATAAAAACACTTCCACAGTATCACTGCACTATTTACATGGTAAATGAGCCTTTTCTAATTGAAAAATCATTGACTCCTCTCTTGTTCTGGCCAGGCTGGTCTCTTTATCGATAGAAAAGTCAAGAGCACCAATGCCACGGCAGCAGACCCACGTGAATACCGCTGTTTGGACAACACCGCCAGGTGAGCCAACATGCTGGAGAGTATCAATAAATCTAGATCTGCCTATAAAGAAATCATCGCTTTCATTTTCTTTTCATATACTTTTCGTGCATTGGTCAAGTCTGTTCTTTTCATTCGTGATTTATAAATAAATTGACATTGTATTGACATATCTCCCAAAACAGAGTTTCTGCCAAACTCCGCAGAATATATGGTATGCTGGGGCAGAGCTCTGGGTTGGGTTGAACCAGCTGTGCAGAAGTTCTCACTTAAGTTGAGATGTAAATTTCACACAAAGGGCTTAGTAACTACAAGTTAGTTTGTAAAGTCAGTGCTGAATTTAGTTGCACCACCTGTTTTAAGGCTATACTTAACTAGTAGGTCGTAAGCTCTCCGTAAAGATATGCATTAATATGGTGTTTTTCTTTTATTGATCCAATAAACAGCCTTCAAATTTGTACACAGCCGTGAATTTCAGTTTGATCTCGTTCGAACCTTGTTTGCTCGTATCTGTCAGCTGTAATAAATTATATCCCCATTGAAATACATAATAAAACAAGATTTCAATCATGATATATTTAACTTATGTAAATAACAATATTCAATAACTGTATCTAAAATGGAAAAGGGACAATAAATAAATAATTAGTAATACAACAGGCTGGAAAAATAGACATTTATTCAATTTAACATGTTGACGCTCATTGAACCCACCCATGGGTTTGACTTTACTTTGCTTATATGAGCTCACATTTACTATATAGTGTGCTTTTAAAAATTGTTCATAATGTTTACATCTGTATAATTTGTCAACATTATTAACTCTTTTTTTTTTTTTTGACTAGACTATATAGTAAATGTGAACTAATTTAAGCAAAGTAAACTCAAACACATGGGTGGATTCAATGAGCATCAACAATATCTATTTCATATATGTTAAAACTTTTGTACATAGGAAAGTGCACAGTTAAATCGGTTTCATGCTGAAAACCGCGTTTTTACATAAAGTTTTCGCCCATAAATATAAACAAGCGTAAATTCCAACATCATCATATATGTCGAAAGGACTGAAGCCTGTCAACCAAAACATTTGCACATTGATGTCACTAAATTAGTCTGCTTTTTTATTCCAATCGTTACTCCTGGCCGGAGGCTTCCTTAAATATTTAGTTTATACATAGGGTTACATTCTACCTATGTTTAATGGTGCAACACTCACATATTTATTAGTGCGTAAATTGTGTCTTAGTGTCCATTTATGCCACAACTAGGCTAAGTTGTAACATACACATAGCTGGTGCAACCGGCCTCTGACCACATAAATCACACTATAAATACACTGTGTCAGAGTTTGTGTATGCTGTCAATGTATTTATGTCATTTCTTATTTCAGATTCCATTACAGTAATCTGAGTCAGAGATATCCCTTCATATGGAAGTTTAAATAGTCCAGTGTGTCTGTAAGGGCTAAGTATTGGCACTGATTTCCAGATTTGATTAGATTTTTATTCACATGGCCTCGTTTCAATTTCAGTTCCAATTTGAACCAATTCAAAATCAGTTCAGATAAGAATATTTTAATTACATACACATGCATTTAGGTTTGATTGCACTGGATTCATGGTGCCAGCTCCTGCATTTGTCCATTCATTTATTTTAAAAAACAGTGTTGGTAAACAAAATATCTGTAGAGAGCAAGTTCATCAGAAATTCTGCACATCTGCAGAACAGAAAGTCAGTTACAAATCATCTCTCATCCACAGAAAATATATATGTGTGGGTGTGTGTGTGTGTGTGTGTGTGTGTGTGTGTGTGTGTGTATGAATGAATGAATGAATGAGAGATGATTTGATATTTAATAGTTCAGTGTGGTGCCTCATTGTTTGTGGGAGGTGCAATCTGACAACCTAATCTCAACTTTCTTGCTCATTAATTAATTAATTCTCACTCTGTCTCAGGTTCAGGCCTCATGAGAACTCTGATCCAAACAGGCCGCGAGTGTCCGCTCTCATCGACAAACTCATCTCCTTTAAGAACAATGATCTGGGGGCCTGGATCCGAGGAGGTGACATCATTATACGAAACTCTGGGTAAGGGACACAACCTCATCATTCAAGACCCATGTTTTTGAGAAACACATTACATAAAGTAAATACACCAATTGTTCTGATTATTATATTACTTTTCTGATAGATTTGCAGACAATGGTGTTGGACTCTCATTTGCAAGGTACTGTGTCATTTTATTGTTTATGTGAGCCTGTGCATATGTGCAGGCACGTTCTTGTTGTGTGTGTGGCTAGCTGCAGGCATATTAATTTAAGAAAACACCACTTTGTTCTGCAAACGCAATCCGATCTGGCAAATATGTGCAAGTGTGTGAACTTGTCTGGGCTAGTGTTCTACATCAGATTATCAGAAAATTAATGAAGCAAGTGTTTACACTCTCTTTGTTCTCCTCAATGCAGTGATGGCAGCTACCCTAAAGATGAGGGCTCCAGTCAGGAGGTCTCCCAGTCTCTGTTTGTTGGTGAAAGCAGAAATCGGGGCACCAACGGAGGGCAAAATAAATACTGGGGCATCAGTGGAGTGGACGGAAAGATGAGGACTCTTCCAAGAAACAAGTACGAGACAAAGAAAGGAAAAAAGAGAGATAATAATGTTAATATAACATTTAAACTATAATATTATGAATGATGATGAACTGTGATGTGAACTGTGATGAACTAGTAGGGATCATGGTGCCTTCTGTAGGATATGAGAAGCTGAATTTGCTAGTTAAACAGTAATCTTAATGTACAATAAGTCTCTAGTTAAGAAAAATCCTACATGAGTGTGTACATGAGTTTTTATCATAATTTAGAAATGATCCTAATGGGATCAAATACAAATCCTCTAAGAATCAAATGAGATCCAATTGGATAAACTGACATTTTGAAAAAATAAGCTTAAAAATAATTTTCTGTTTATTCAGTAGGTTTATTTATTCTCATTGGATCCTTTTAGGATTTAATATAGGATAAGGATATCCCTTTAGGATAAGAATCCTGTACACATTTCTTAACAATGTATTTAACTAGATAAAACTCTTTGATTTGATCCTCTGAAAGGCATATGCTTTTTTCTTAGGACGTTTCCAATTAGAGGTTTTCAGATAAATGATGGTCCAGTGAGGATCATAAACAGCACATATCGAGCCTTCAGCTCGACAGCAGAGCGCTATACCATGGCTGTGGGTTTCAGCCTGAAAAACATCTGGCAACTGACACCCAGAAATAGCCTGTCCTTTCTCGCCTTCCACCCGAGTGTGAGTGCACACATACACACAAGAATTGGAAACTCTTCAAATACCCTCCGACACTATACTGTGGCTACTAACTCTTGTGTAACACAGTCATTACTCCGTTTAATTGTTACTGTGAATAGATGTTCAAAACTGCAGAAAATAGTTTTTTATATTGTTTTTCAGTTATATATTTACAATATATGTTACAATAAGTTGTCTGTTAATTGATCTCAATTTTTTGCCACTTGTGTTACCTTGTAATAGTGACCTTTTCCTCTGAAGCCAAGATCCACCCCTAAACAATAGAAGACTTTGCTGGCCCATCTGTTTATTCATTCCTGATTTGCCAGTACCTGCACTACCTCCTCTGGTGCAGAGTTATGTTGAAATATGTCCTTGTTCTGGCAGCTGGCAGTTCGCATTTGCTAGAGGAAAGAATCAATAGAAAGGTCCTGGATGTGGTCAAGAGATGTTTAACTTATTATGTCTAAAAGGCACATTGTTGGTTCTAGGTGCAGTGTCAATTCAGATGTTTTTTTCCCTATCAAAGCTTAGTATGTGTTACTTACTTTCAGGCTAGGCTTTTACATACCTCCATGGTTAATTTTGTTATTCATGATCACTGATCTTCTTTTCATCATCCAGGTGACTCAGAGAACGTTTTTTGGGCGCCCAGGCGAGTGGTTTGAGCAGAATGATCTGGACGGTGATAAAAACTCAATCTTTCATGACCTGGATGGTTCAATCTGCAATTACACAGACACGTACGTGGGGAGAGCCGACAACTTCCTGATTCGCCATCCTCAGTGTGTGGATGTTCCTCATTGGAATGGGGTTGTGTGTAGTGGCAAGTACTCTCAGGTAAAGACTGGCTCTCTAATTTTACCGTTGTATTTATGTCATCTTCATGTGGAGATGCACCCACTTAGCACTTTATTAGGAACATATTGGTCCTAATAAAGTGCCCAATGTGGTCATGAAAAATCAATAGTTCTCTTCGTGAAGGAGGAAGCAGAAACCGTGTAAACAATCGAACATGATTTTATTTTTCACACACTTTTCAGTGTTAACATAAAGCTTTTCTTTTCAGCATAACTCAACACACACATCCACAATGCTGCGTGTTTCTCTCTCTCTCTCTCTCCCTCCCCTCCGGCGGTCTGGATTGCCCTTTTATTCTCCACTCTTTCTGCAAACACAAAACAGCTGTTAGAGTGATTTCCCACAGGTGTCAATCCTTACCGTTCTGTCTCTCCCGACCTCGCACTCTGCAAACGTTGCTCGGCCACGGCCCATCACCACAGTTGTCTTCTATTGTTGTAGCCCATCCATTTCAAGGTTTAACGTGTTGTGCATTCTGAGATGCTATTCTGCTCTCTACGATTTAACAGTGGTTATCGGAGTTGCCGTAGCCTTTCTGTCAGCTCAAACCAGTCTGGCCATTCTCCGTTGACCCCTCTCATCAACAAGGCGTTTCCATCCGCAGAACTGCCGCTCACTGGATGTTTTTCTTTTTGTCACCATTCTGAGTAAATTCTAGAGACTGTTGTGCGTGAAAATCCCAGGAGATCAGCAGTTGCAGTGACCATAAACCAGACCATCTGGCACCAATAATCATGCCATGGTCAAAATAACTGAGATCACATTTTTTCCCCATTCTGATGGTGGATGTGAAAATTAACTGAAGCTCCTGACCCATATCTGCATGATTTTATGCATTGTACTGCTGCCACACAGATTTCCTATTAAAGTGCTCAGTGAGTGTATATCTCCTCAATTCTGTTCTCTTTAAAAACGTAAAGAATTATTTACTTCTGCTCCATACAGGTGTACTTACAGACACAGGGTGCATCTAATCTCAGCCTCTCCATTAGCAGAGATGAATACCCTGATAAGCCCATGGTGCTGAGAGGCATCAGAAGCCAGACAGCATCATCCCAGCAATACCAACCTGTTCTGATGATGGGCAAGAGCTACACGGTGCACTGGAATGGACCTGCACCGAGAGAAATAGTCCTTTCACTTATTAACTTTGACCAGTAAGCATGTACTCCTGTGATGCCTCACCATGAAGGCAGATGTTGCATTTGATGTATTTGTGTTGATGAAGTAACATACAGTAATGTTCCAATGTGTTTGTTTGACTGTGTTGCGGTGTAGGGGTGACTGGGCTCTGCTTGGTCTCTGCTACCCCAATGATACAATCTTCCAGATCACATCAGACATCTACAACAAGCAAAACAACAGCTTTGATGGCATAGAGGACTACAGCCCTGTTTCATCCATGTCAGATCTAGAGAAACGACAGCTGGATAGGAAGTTCTTTTTCGACAAAACTGTTGGGTAAGAATGAATATGTAAAATGTCAACATATTAAACTCAGAGTGAAGCTGTAGGGCTCTTGGGACCTAAACTGCTTAAATCCAATGAACAGAGTTCCCACGCATCCTGGAAAACCTGGAATTTTGTAATGCAGTTTTCTAGTCATGGAAAAATCATGGAGAATAAGAAAAATACCAAAATGTCCTGGAAAATAATTGTTTGTCCTGGAAAATATTGTAATTTATAGCTGTTGAATACAATGAATTAAAGTTTAACATGTACATTTTTATAAATTGCGAACTAATTGATATTTAATACAGCATAAACACTGGTGTGAAGTGTAGAACCGTTGTAATGTGTCCACCCGGAGTCATTACACCGATGCACATGCCACAGTGCCAGAGCCCTTTTATCAAGGGGAGACTACAAGCATAGAATAGAACAGCATAACGCGATGGTCCCATAGACATGGGCTGTAATGTCGTAACATGCTACTTGACTATTATGCTCTCTCCTATTATAGAGCTGCAGAGGTTGTTATCTCATTAAATAAAAGAATCTCTGACAATGCTTCCCTGTCAGTGATAAAAAATAGGGAGAAAAGAGCTCTTAGCACTATTTGATGTACAAAACATGCCCAGATGGGACTTGTGAAAAAATCAAGTATTTTTCAGCCTTTGTAAGTGTGTTTGTTTGCAAGCATTTTTCATGGTGAGTTCGACACAGGCATCGATGCTCTGACGTGAATCATGAACGCAGCTTCACGATTCCTGTAACAAAGCAGATAGCCACAGTCTACAGGCAGATTAATATTGTGGAGGATTCGTTTTTAAGGGATTTAATGCCCATTGCAATGAATATACAGCCTATGTGTGGACTAGTTCTTTCAATTAGTCAAACTCTTTTGGAAATTTTTAATGTTACTTGAAATGGTGATATAATAGTGCATTTCTATCTTTATATTGTGGAAGGCTTTGTTTGGAAATTTTTTATAAAGCAATATATTGCTATATATTGTTTAGGTTTCTTTCCTAAAATGGAAGTAAATAAATTTATATAAAACTATTTATATGTACTATAAAAAAAGAATCCAATGTTATGGTAAAACATTTATTAAATGTATTCTATTTTTATTTGATTAAAGTTTGAATTAATTCATTTGAGTAGACATCATTTTGACAATAAGACTAAATTAAACTGTTGAATATGGAATTCATAAAAAATAACCACAATATACAGCATGACCTCTCGTTGGTTTTTGCTTAAACGTTACACCGATCAGGCTCATAAAATGTCCTGGAAATGTCCTGGAAAATTGTGCCTGAAAAAGTGTGGGAACCCTGAATTAAGTCTTCTACACTTATGTATTTTGGTTTGTTTCTCCTATAATTTTCTCTTTAAGATCTGTATGGTCTATGAAAGTGTTTCTCAACTTATTATGTTTCAGAATCCAAATTTAGCATTTGAAGTCAGGTTAAACTTGGTTTAACACTAGTTAAAGGGATAGTTCACCCAAAAATTTAAATTCTCCCATCATTTAGTCACCCTCATGCCATCCCAGATGTTCATGACTTTCCTTCATCTGCTGAATTCAAATGAAGATATTTAGAAGAATTTCTTGGCTCTTTTGGTCCACACAATCCAAGTGAATGGGTGCCAAAAATTTGAAGCTCCAAAAATCAGCATAGAAGTAATCCATAAGACTCCAGTAGTCAAATCCATATCTTCAGAAGCTATATGATAGGTGTGGGTGAGAAACATGTCATTATTTATGTCTGTTTTTATTATTAGTTACCCTCCCTGCTCAGTCAACATTTACTTTAACTTTCTTCTTGTGTTTTTGGTGATTCACATTCTTCATGCACATCACCCCCTAATGAGCAGGGAGAAGAATATTAAGACTTAAATATGAATCCGTTTCTCATACATGTCTATCATATCACTTCTTAACATATGGATTACTTTTATAAAGCCTTTATGTACTTTTTGGAGCATCAAAATGTTGGCACCCATTCACTTGCATTGTATGGACCTACAGAGCTGAGATATTTTTCTAAAAATAATAATTTGTGTTCTGCAGAACAAAGTCATAAACATCTGGGATAGCATTAGGGTGAGTAAAATAAAGAATTTATATTTTGGGAGCACTTTTGGGACCACTGGAAAATAACATTACTCTTGTAATGATGTCATCATGTAAGGGCAATTTATTTACAGTGCATTCTGCATTTTATCATTGTGAGATATCAAGCCTGTGGTTAACTCATGACTTCCTCCAGCTTGGTATGGCTGTTTGTACAAGCACGACACAGACGAGACGGCCACAGCTACTGCTCCACCATGGGCTGTGAGAGAGTGAAGATCATCGCTACCGTTCGTGCCAACCAAAAGACACAGACATGCAACTGCACTGCCAGTGCCTACCCCAAATACAGCAAGACTGCCAATGCCATAGTGCCTATGCCAAAGCCAAACACAGAGACCTGCAGAGCCTGTGGGGCCTCACAGGTGAGCCGGGCCCAAGCTCGCTATGAATAGACAGGATAATTTGTGTATCTCCATTTGAATGAAGGGTAGAGAGGAACAGGCTTTAAACTGTGTGCCAGATCGACCGGCTGTCCATCTGCTGTCCTGACAAAGAGCCACTACCTTGCGTTTTCTTTGTATTTTCAATGTGGAGTCGTTAAACTGCCAGCAGTGAGTGATTTTTATTTTCCTTCCTTCAGTTTGCCTTCTCCAGCGATCCGTGGAACAGCTACCTCCAAACCCAGATCAAATCCCTCTGTGTACAAGAGGAACAGAGTGACACACAAGCCTATATCACTGTGAGTATGACTATTCAGTGCATTTATTTCAGCTTGGGAAAATAAACATTACTTGTGTTGACTCTTTTAGTAAGTAAATTGTAGCAATTGTCTTATTGCAATTGTAATTGTTAAAGGTATTATTCACCCAGAAATGAAAATTCTTTCATTTCCTCAACCTTATGTTTTTCCAAGCTCATGGAACACTAAAGAAGATGTTAAACAGAATGTTAGCCACAGACTACTGCCTAACATCTCCTTTTGTGTTCCATGGAAGAAGAAAGTCAGATGGGTTTGGAAAAATTATTTGGAATAATGAGAGAATTTTCATTTTTGGGTGAACTGTCACTTTAAGGCTGAATGAAAGCTCAAAGAAATGGTTCACCCAAAATTATAATTCTCTCATCATTTACTGACCTTCACTCAGCTGTATGACTTTCATTCTTCTGAAGAGAAAAAAATCAAGAAGAATATCTCAGCTCTGTAGGTCGATACAATGCAAGTGAATGGTAACCAAAACTTTGAAGCTCCAAAAAAAAAAAGACAGCATAAAAATAGTTATAGTGAAAAAGGAGTTATATTTGGTGTGTTTTCATCCAAAATAAATTGTATCACTTCACTTCATTGATTAAACTATTGGAATTGTATGGATTACTTTTATGCTGCCTGTGCTTTTTAGAGCTTCAAAGTTTTGGTCACCATTCACATTGCATTGTGTGGCCCTACAGAGCTGAGATATTCTTATAAAAAAATGTGTTTGTGCTCTGCAGAAGAAAGTCACACATCTGGGATGGTATGAGGATGAGTCAAGGATGAGAGAATGTTCATTTTTTGGTAAAATATCCTTTTAATGAAAGCTTCTTTCATATTGCAGATTTTTTTGAGGCAGTACAAAGAAATCATGGTTTGGCTGCCAAATAACTGTTATGAAGACCTATTTCCTTATTTTTCTGTCATATAGGTGAATGCAGAAAGATTTGACCTCAACCAGTCTGGGTTTCTCTTGGTTACTGTGGACGCATGCTCTGGACAAGTCACAAAGAGCTCATTGTTTCCCAAGATGGACTCTAAAATGGAACATTATTTCAAATCTGGAATTATGAAGAGGTTAGGGGTGAAAGTTGTAGTTTGGGGTTTAAGACTACATGTCAACAAGGTTGGGATAAGTTAGCATTTAGTAGTAGTTGTAGTAGTAGTAGTAGTAGTAGCAGTAGCTAATTGGGGATGCAGTGTGTTTAAGCAGGAGTAATGAGGTTAAGGACTGCATTTTAGGTACTGGGATGGGATCAGAGGTAGAGGCAACATGAAGAGACATTCTCACTAGCATTTTTTAAACCCACTATTTGACTGTTCTGTTTGGTTCCATGTAGATCAATTGTTCTTCTCGCCACAAGAGGTCAGCCTGCTGACATTGCTGCTGTTGCACAATATCTGGTCCCTTTGGGATCCGCTAAAGTGCCAGATCTTCAGAATAAAGGTAAGCACTTTTCTGTTTCATAAAAACTACAGTCTTTTAAAGTTCAGTTTTTTTTTTCTCTCCCTCTGATTGAGGTTAATTCTGATTTTGGTTGTCTTTTTGAATGTCTCTTTCCAGAGGCCATTGCTTTCTATGGGTTCCTCGGCCAGGGAGGTCTTTCACCACAGCCATGGGCTACTCTTTTATCCTGCCAAAGTGATGGGGTGCTGGGCTTACAGGAAAGGTTCATTCCTCTGTCCTTAGAGGAATATTCTTGTCCACCACAAAAAGACCCTCCTACGCGGATGGATCTAGAACTCCTGAGAAATTATCTTCGCCAAAAATGAGCCTTTACCAGATGTGAACAAACAACACAACCAATGAATGAATGAATGTGAACTTATTAACTGAATTTATTTTGTCAAAAGAAAGTGTTAGGATTAGTATTGTATTAAGCAAATGAATGTATTTGTGTCTGTTTGTGCCTTGTGTGGTTGGTCAAATGTTACAGCACAAATTGATGCACTTTTTTACAATACATGCAAAACACCTTTAATTCAAACTGCATACAAAATTGACAGGGCATGGTTAGAAATGTTGAAAATTCAATACCCCAAGTACAGCACAATACAGAACAGGACATTTGGTGATTGTTCCAACAATTTGCTTGTGTATTACTGCCGCATAAATGGTTCATTGTCTTTGATTAAACAGAAGAACACTGATTCTTTTTCAGGTTATTTATTCCTCTTATTTTTTTAATGGGGTATGTCACTATTTAATTGTGTCATATTGAAAGGGCTATTAACTCTCAAATTTCACTGCTGCTAACAGCAATGACTGTGCACTGTTTACTTTCACAGTAGATGATTTCAGGTAGTTAAGTGCTTTCAAGTGTTAGACTTCCATTATTCAGGTTTCATTCACAACATGAAGCTTTCAATACATGTTAAATATTTTCAGAAAAAAATAAACCATTGTCTGTTGTTAGGTAGCATATTTTAAAGGTGTTTAAACAGTTAGCAACTGAAATGGAAGATTTCTGTTTGTCATTGGGCTACTTTCTGTTTAACAGCGGAAATCCCACCAAACATTTATATGGCGTAAAATGGTAATGCCCATTAAAACTTGTCTGTCTTTATAGTGTTGCTTGAGAAATACAGTATAACATCCCATATGAAATGTAATCTTGTCATTATTGTGTTTGCTATGGAGGCCTTAGTGGTCCGGACATGACTGTTTTGATTTGAGATGAATTAGTTGCTTGTTAATAGTTTAAAAGATTTAATGGTAGTTGGAAAGTCTTTTGATACAATACACACAAATGGCCGTTGATTTTTGTAAAGTGTTAATTAAAGTGATGTAAAGATGCAGTTGTTCGTATATGTTTTTTTTCCCTCAGAAATGTTTTATTTGTAAATGTCAATTTCCCCTTTTGTACTTGCCAAGCATTGTGTCGTTATTTGATATTCTGAAATTCATATATTAAAAAGCTTTTAAAACACACATTAACATATCGTAGTCATTTATTGTTTTGCAATTTTATGGAAAAAACAATGAAAATGAGGAGGCGTGAAATTCGCATTAAAATGCAGCCTCTTAGAAAAACCACTAGAGGGCAAACTTTCATTACAGGTAATGGACATAGTTTAGAGCTGTCTGTTTAAGCGTATTTTTCCTCATTATATACACTCGGAGCACTTTATTGTACACTATATGAAATCTTGCTCTCAAAACAGCCTCAATTCTTCGTGGCATGGATTCCATAAGTTGGTGGAAACTTTCCTTTAAGATTCTGGTCAATGTTGACATGATTGCATCATGCAATTTCTACAGAATTGTCAGCTGCACATTTATGCTGCGAATCTCCCGTTCTACCACATCCCAAAGGTGTTTTGTTGGATTCTGTGAATGGGAAGGCCAATGAAGAACAGTGAACTCATTGTCATGTTCATGAAACCAGTCTGAGACGACTTTTGCTTAGTGGTGTGGTGCATTATTGTAACGTGAGGGTTCTGCATGTGGTGGTGGATCACTCCTTATGATAATAAACAACAGAATGGAGACGGAGGACTTTCTGAAGTAGTACTTTACTGAACACCGATCACAACTACAACACTTCCTTGTTCAGACCTTCCACGTGACTGAACTAACCAATCAGAAGCGAGAACTTAGACTGAGGTAAACATGAGAGAATCAGAGAGGCAGATTCAGCAGAATATCCTGATCGTGTTAAATATGTAAACACGTAAATATGTAAATAATTAACTGACTAAACATTGCAAATACATTCCTAGTAAATTACTCAAATATAAATTATATTAAATTCTGAGCATTACAACTTCCAAATATGAAATATGAACTTCTAAATCTTACATTATTATGGCTGAGGTAGTTGTTAGAAGTAAATTGTGGTCATGATAGGATGCATGGTCAGCAACAATACTCAAATAGGCTGTGGCATTCAAGCAATGATTGATAGGTATTAAAGGGGTCATGACATGGTTTTTTTTATTGTATTATTATGTTCCCTTAGGTGCAATTATAGTATTAATATATATTTTTTTAAGAAAAACTTTTAAAATCTAGTGATTTATGACCTTTTCCCACCCAGTTTCTCATCCTCTGATTCAAACAGTCTGTTTTGGGGCGTTTTCCATTTAAGACTTCAGTGTTAACGCCCACTGTTATGATTGGCTAACGTCAGTGCCTATGTATCAATTATTGACGCCCCAGCCAGAACAATATGCAAGTAAACTAAGTAAAAACACTGTGATTATTCATAATGAATGAAATTGCGCTTTAAAAAGTAGTTTAAAGTTTAAAATAGATTACTTACAGTTTGCGTCGTCGTTGTTCCCAGAATAGTCGGCACGGACTTATCTTTGAGCAACAGTTTTCTGGCAAAGCCAGCATCATATTGAGATTTGTTCTCAAAACAGTCATCCTTAAAATGTACAGAACAAACGCTTAAGTTAACACTGCCGTGACTGGAACGTCCGCAAAAAATAAACTGCATCCATTTTTCCCTGACGTCTGGATCTTTCGGCAGCTTATTCAGAGGTTTTGTTTGACCACAGCCAGGAACAGCACATCTGTGTGGCATCGTAATTTTCCTGTGCAAGTAGTCTCTGTCAGAGCTCACTGTCCATCGACTGAACACTTGTGAGGCGCACGGCGATACGAAATGAGCGTAGTTGTCTTGCGCTTAAAGCGTAGTTATCTTGTGCTGGAGGCGGTCATATGCAAACGCTGTTATGTCACTTCTAACCGACACGTCACTTCTAACCATGAATCCAGAACGAGCTGTATTTTGAGCTTGATTAAATAAATGATTCGTTTAGAATGGGGAGGACGTCTTAAAATATTAAACTTGCAGGACGTTTTAATGATACAAAGACCTCTTATATACCAAAAGATCAAGGCAAATTTGGTTTCTCATGTCATGACCCCTTTAACAAGTGCCAAGAAAACCTTCCCCACATCATTACCAGCCTGGACTGTTGACACAAGGCAGATTGAGTCCATGGATTCATGCAACTGGTGTCAGATTCTGACCCTACCATATGTGTGCCTCAGCATGAGATTCATCAGACCTAGCTAAATTTCTCCATTCTTCAACTGACCAGTTTTGGTGAGCCTGTGCCCACTGCAGCTAAAGCATTCGGTCCTTGGCTGAGAGAAGTAGAACCTGACGTGGTCTTCTGCTGTTGTAGCCCATCTGCCTCAAGGGTAGATGTATTCTGCATTCTGAGATGCTATTCTGCTCACTACAATTTTACAGAAAGTTTATCCGAGTTACTGTAGCCTTTCTGTCAGCTCGAGTTCTGTCATTCTATCCATTCTCTGTTGACCTCTCTCAAGGCTTTATTATCCACATAACTGCTGTTCACTGGATGTTTTGGGGTTTTGGCACCATTCTTTGGCACCACACTAGTAAACTCTAGAGAACTGTTTTGTTTTAAAATCCCAGAAGATCAGCAGTAACATAAATATTCAAACCAGCCCGTGTGGCAATCATGCCACAGCCGAAATCACTGTTATCAAATCTTTTCCCCATTCTGATGATTGATGTGAACATTAATTTAAGCTCCTGACTCGAATCTGAAGTGGGCACTGCTGCCACACAATTGGCTAATTAGATCATTGAATAAGTAGGTATACAGGTGTTCTTGATAAAGTGCTCAGTGATTTTATGTTAAAGGGATAGTTCACCCAAAAAATTTTAATTCTCTAATCATTCACTCACCCTAATGCCATCCTATGCACAAAATGTTTTACAAGAATATTTCAGTTCTGTATAGGTCCTCACAATGCAATTGAATGGTGACCAAAACTTGAAGCTCAAAAACAGACATAAAGGCAGCATAAAAGTAATCCATATGACTCCAGTGGTTAATTCCATATTTTCAGAAGCAATATGATAAACTTATGTGAGAAACAGAATGATATTTAAGTCCTTTTTACTATCCATCTCCACTTTTGCTCTCACATTCTTGTATTTTTGGTGATTCACATTCTTCGTGCATATCTATCTTCTGCATGATGGATAATTTATAGTAAAAAGTAGACTTAAATATTGATCTGTTTCTCACCCACACACCTATCACATATATTTAAGCATTGGTGTCCTATGAATTTCTTTAATGCTGCCTTTATGTTCATTTTGGAGCTTCAAAATGTTGGTCACCTTTCACTTGCATTGTAAGTCATTGCAAATCATTGTAAATCGTAATTTGTGCTCAGCAGACGAAAGAAATTCATACACAACTGGGATGGCATGATAGTGAGTAATTGATGGGAGAATACATTTTTTTTGGGTGAGCTATCCCTTTAACTGCCAACCTGATCCAGGTCATTGGGTGTCATAATGTTCTGGGGATTTCACGTATACCTGCCATATCAGAGAGGGAATGTGTGAAATATGAAGTGAGGTTGTACCACAATATACAGTCTGACCTCCAGTCGAGTTGAATGTTAGACCTCATCAATCATATGTACCTCATCAATCATATGTAAGCTTCTGTGTTCAAAGGAAACTTCTCTGTTATGAACATAACATTGGTTCCCTGAGATGAAGGGAACGAGGCATTGCATTCTGCTAATGCATATGGGGAGTGCCCTTCCACACAACCTAGAAACCTCTCTACAATAACGGCAACATTCTAATATTGGCTATGGTGTTTGAGCCTCGCCCTTTTAGGCAGGCAAAGCAGGCAAACAAACACCATTCCTCAGAATTTTCTGACTGAGGGACAAAGAATGCATCACTTGCACCTCAAAGAACTTGTCTTGTAGTCTTGTAGTGCAGCCAGCATTCGCCATGTCTTGTTCTCTTCTTCTCAGGGAACCAAGGTTACGTAAGTAACCGAGACGTTCACTTATGACTCAGTACACTTGACATTGCGTTCTACTAACACATATGGGGAACAGAATCCCATCACGCTGCACTACACGACATAATCTCCCAGAGAGGAATCATGATGCCATAGTCTTGCAAGACAGCAACTGTCATTAGTGTGCCCCAGTGTCAGTGAGTGACCCTCATGTTGGACCAGGAGGGGAACACTCAGAATGGATATATGAACTATATTCATATAGTATGAATTAACCACTTCACGAACCCAGTCGGGAAGGAAGTTTATTTGTAATGAAAGTGCTTGTGACTTTATGGTAAATTATAACAGCCTGAATCCAGGTGGTGAGTTAAATGATGGGGAGCCCATATTTAAAGGGAGGGGCATTAAGTCAAACGTTTGGCAAACAAAATAGCAAGCACTCTAAACAAAGAGGACTCGTGAAGAGAGAGAAATTGTTAATTTATTTTGAGAAGACCATCCTTCTGTAAAACATATGTCTTGTAAAGACACACCGTTCGTACATGCCTATGAGGAGGCCATGCATCTAGTTGAGTGTGCTTTAACACCAATTGGACAAATCTTACCCTGCATAAGCCAGGGCAACCACATCAATGATCCAGTGAGAAAGTCTTTGCTTGGAGATGGACATTCCTTTTGTGCATCCTCCATAGCGCACAAAGAACTGAACAGGCAGTCTGAACTGTATGTGTGTAGCAGAGGGCATAACAAATGCAATGATTGTTCCTCATCCGAATTAAATGGAGGAGGGAAGAAGGTTTGAAGGTGAACCACCTGCACTCTGATGGGTGTGGTTAGAACCTTAAACACATAGCTGTTTCTGGGTTTGTCAGTTGCTTTTGAAAGACTGGGTCCAAACCCCAGACATGAATTGTCAATTGATGCATGTAAGTCACTGACCCATTTTACTGAGGCCAGAGGCAGCAGTAGTTCAATCTTATTAGAGAGCATACGTAAATCAAGTCTAAAGGCTCGAAGGGGGTCCTGTCTGTGAACACATTCCATTTTAGATGTCCACTAGAGACGTAATTTCTTCTTTTGTGTTGTCTGAACGAATCAGAATGTGGTAATTTACAATATTGGAATGAAAAGCTCTCAAAGTTAGAAAAACAGCCAGTAGCTCTAGGTGGTTGACATGTTACAGCCGTTTCGCACCTGGTTCCAGGTGCGGAACGTCTGTCGTCCATTACACACCATGTCCCAACCTTTGTTGGTGCATTTGTGGTGAGCAATTTCTTTCTGAAAACTCGACCCAGCATAATACCCTGTTGGTAGAAGGCTGGCACTTTCCATGGTGCTAGAGCAGCCAGACAGTGGTGTGTTACCGCAATGCACATGAAAATGAAATTACATTGGTGATAATGTTTTTTTCAGTTTGAACTGAAACAGACACAGAAGAATGGTCTATACATGCTCGTTCATGAGCTGTGCACACATAAACTCTTAAAAAGTAGATTTACTGGCTGGGGAAATGTGTGCTTTTCGCCCAGTTGACATTAGACCAGATTTTCCCTACGGCAAATCAGCAAGTTTCTGTGTTCTCTCAATAGTGCCTCTGATTGGCTAGTAATAACTTATCGCTGAGGTCATTCAAAACACACACACACACTGTTCATTTTCAATGGGGTGAGCGCCACATCGATTCATTTCGTGAACGTGTGGGGAGTCAGAGACAGACTGAATTGAAGGACTTTAAACTGATATGCAGTTCCTTCAAATGCGAATCTAAAAAGCTGCCTGTACTGCAGTGCAATTGGTATAAGTGTGCACTAGCGACTGACGCTAGAGGCTGTAGCCTTTAGCCTCCTTGTTAGAGCACCCGCCTCCCACGCCGGAGACCTAGGTTCGAGTCCTGTACGGAGCGGGTAGAACAAGAGCGTCACAATGGTGCCGTGACCTGGATGGGAGTGAGGTTTAGGGGGGTGAGTGTAACGGAAGCCAGCTGGTAGATAGCTGTGCAGTGTGTAAACCTCACTCTCCTGACCTCAAGAGGTGCACTAGTGACTGACGCTAGAGGCTGTAGTCTTTAGCCTCCTTGTTAGAGCACCCGCCTCCCATGCCGGAGACATAGGTTTGAGTCCCGTACGGAGCGGGTAGAACAAGAGTGTCACATATGAAGTACGAGTCTTTCAGTTCTATTGATGCAAATCAGTCCCAAGGACGAATGTGATAAGATCTGTTTCTGAGTTAACATTTTTAATGGGTGAGTCATGAGCGCACGATTCAAGCATCTCAGAATTAGAATGGGCCGAAGCCCGCCATCCTTCTCCAGAGCGTGGAATAACACCGGCTCATCTTCGGACGGAACCATAGAAGACAAAACACCATTGAAACGGGGTGGCCGACATGCAAATTGGATCGTATAATCATGTTCGATTGTTTTTAGCACCCAGTCGGAATGCCAGTAAGAGCTCGGCATGCGTCCGCATTACGGGACAGAGGGCAATTTGGTATGTTCATAACATGATATAATGCGGCGCTCACCATTGGGAAGTGGTTGTTCAAAATATGTGGGCTTTGAAGTGGGCAAGCGCTCTACTCTTTTTCCAATATTTGTATGTTCATACATGATAAAATGCGCTGCTCACCATTGGGAAGCGTTTGTGCATAATGTGTGTGCCAAAGCACTGTGCCGAAGTACTGCGGGGAATCAGAATGCTGAAGCGGCCTGTTCACCAGTGAAGCATCAAGCGGTGAGGCAAAGTGATGTTCACCGGAGCACTGCAGGGGAGTGGAGAGTCTTCTCGTTGCCTTGAAGATCCCGCTGCTGACTTGTGTAGTTGACGGCGAAACAGTAGAGGGCTTCTTGACGAGAGATGAATCGGTGTCTTGGAAGGAAGTAAATTCTGAGGAATGGTGTTTGTGCGCCTACTTTTATAACAGACAGCTTTGCGCCTAAATGGGCGAGCCTCAAACACCATAGCCAATATTAGAATATGGCCATTATTGTAGAGAGGATTCAGCTAGGTTGTGTGGAAGGACACTCCCCATATGTGTTAGCAGAACACAATGTCAAGTGTCCTGAGTTGCAAGGGAACAGCTCACTCCTAATCAAAAGCTACCAATTAACCTTATTAAACGTCTGAAAATGATGTCTGAAAACATGAGCTATACTAATTGGTCTTGCCACTGTTAATGTGGACAAATACCTTGTTTTCAGACCTGAAAGTTATGAACAATTTTATTGCATATTTCCTAAAAAAAAAAAAGGATCATAGATTCAGAACTTAATGGAGAAAATCTTTTTTAGTTCCAGTTAATTGCTGATTTTGAATTGAGGTGACAAAGAGGATGCAGACATCAATTTTGTAGTAATTAAGTAGAATTAAAATGTAATGAAATTCATTTTTTTTTATAGCTGCTGTAAATTTAGTTTTTAAAAACATTAAATTTTTGAGTTTGAATTCCCTGAAAACATGTTATCATACATGGCCTACAACATTCCAGACATTTGTATTACAGACATTTATAGTTAACAATGTTTGAGATGCCAACTACTGTATAAAACACCATTTAATGTATGCCTATCCACCAAGCACTTTATTAGGTACACCTGTAAACCTACTTATTCTTGCCATTATCTAATCAGCAAATCGTATGGCAGCAGTGCAATGCATAAAATACAACAGGAGCTTCAGTTAATGATCACATCAACCATCAGAATGTGGAAAAATGTAATCTCAGTGATTTCGACAGTGGCATGATTGTTGGTGTCAGACGGGTTGGTTTGAGTATTTCTGTAACTGCTGATCTTCTGGAATTTTCTCGCACACCAGTCTCTAGAGTTTACACAGAATGGAGCCAAAAGCAAAAAACATCCACTGAGCCGGAGTTCTGTGGACAGAAATGCCTAGTTTATGAGAGAGGCCAATGGAGAATAGCTAGACTAGTTCGAGCTGACAGAAAGGCTACAGTAACTCCATGGTGGAGCATGGTGGAAGAAAACTGCATTTCCTAGAATGTTCCAATTTACTAAATATAGTCTATATTAATGAATTAGTCTGTATAATTGATTTAGTCGATATTAATATAGTAATCATGTTAATTGTTTTTACAGGACTTCATTTAGTTTCAGCAAATGTGTCTAATTAGTTGTATTCTACATTTCAATGAATAAATAATTTAGAAAATTAATTATTTATGTTTTGTCACTAAACTTGTTGGACTACTGGAATTCTTCTCTTGTGTGACTGTTGAATTGTTTGAATTGCATTTCAGTAAATTCATCTTTCTATCCCTCTAATTCAAATTTAACATTCTGTAGGGCATGGCCAATTCAATCCCAATCCAACCAATAAACTAAATTTAGCCAATTTTTCAATTCTGAACTGTGCCCAACCCGATTGCATATGTGTGCATCAGACTGTGTGTGCATCACACATTGTGGTACAACAGACTAGGATATTCCTGCACAGTTCAGGCATGGGGTTGTTAATAATTAAATGACTCAGAAAAAGACATAGGGGTATGCTACTATGGCAACATCCTCCCCCCACAGAGATGGCACTTAGTGGGGTAGTGTAAATGTCAACTCTTGTCTAATGTCAATGTGCGTTCATCAAATACACCAAACTATTCTTGTCTAGAGGCTACTTTACTTGTATAAGGTTGGTCTGCTAGTTTTTATCCAGTAGACAAGGCAATAAGAAAAAGGTCAGCAACGAGACTCTTGAGTGTGGATTCAAAGATCTTGTTTCAAGATGCAGAGATTTCTGACTTCATTGGAAGCTTCCTCTACTGCTCTGGTTGCTGGTCCACAGATTATCAAGCTCTCAAATGAAGTGAGCCAGTGAAGTGATTTCTCTAGGGACTTAACACCTTTTCCCACCATACAATGCTTGTTAAGAACAGCTCAGAAGAGTAGCATAATCTTCTTTTTCAGTGGTAGCATTTTCAAAACGTTTCGTAGGCATAGGACTGATAACTTGATGTATTGTCAGATCTTGGTAGTATGTATATGTATATACATGTATGTCACGGTACCAAATTTCAGTAGTCAGTACCGATACCAATTAAATTTCACAGTCCTCAATACCAATTTCGATACCACAGCAAAAATGTGCTAATATGATAATGTGCTGTTGAATACATAAGTTTATTTATTTTGAATCATTATTTTAATAATTATAGTTTAATAATTATTTTTAATTTCCAGAACATGTTTTAAAGTTCAATTGAATTCAGTCATCAAAAAGGTGTATATTCAATTAATTCTTAGAATTGTAATACATTTTTAACATGTCATTGCATTTGTTTTTGCCAAATTTTATTCAACATTGCTTGTGATAAATTGATTCATTATTGTTATTATTATTATTATTATTATTATTACTACAACAAATAATTTTACATTTTAATAAACAGTTGTAAGATATTTTTATTTTATGTTTTATATAATTTCTTAAATTTCAAGCATCTAGCTTTTATTTTGAATCGTGCTTTTATTATGACAGGTGATTTTTGCCAGAAGCTTCACATTTTCAGATAAACAGTTTGCAACATAGCCCAGTGTGATTATAGGCTGCCTTCCATTTCACTTTTAACATCCACTCCCCTAAACACTTCCCCTCGGGGGAATCCCTGTTGCCATTTTGAAAGTCTGTTCCACTTTAATAAGTTACCAAAGCAAGTTTCTGTTGACAGACCCTCAACCCCTCGATTTTGACAGAGACAGCGAGCCAACTCTGATGTAGGCAGATGTCAGGCAGCTCCATATCCCACAATGCAACTCAATAGTTATGTGATAACAGATTGCGCTTCATAAAACCCACCTCCACACTCACCTATGTATGATAGAAGTGAAGTCTTCTAAATAAGCAGTTTAGAAAAGTTGTATTTAGATTTAACAACATAATACTTGTATCTACCTTAAACTGTTTATCACACCGTTATAGCCAATGTGTTCATTGTTGTTAACTTTTTCGTTTGTGCAAACCTTGATGAATCATTTCTAACAATTCATTCTAATGAAAAAAAAAAAAAAAAACATACAAGATTTATACAGAAGCCTCTGAAATCAATCTCTGAAAACTTTTTCTCAGGTGCAAAAATAAATTCCACAAATTGTCAGTAGCCTTCAATATGCTTCAAGTGATCAAGGGTTAAGGGTGTTCCAGTTAAACCCATTGCAAGTTTTCTGCCAGTAGTGGACACTCTGAAGTTTGCGACGGAAGGGGATCAAAATGTAAAATGGAAAGCAGCCATAGACCTTTTTCACACTCCGTTTTGGAATGCGGAAATAAATGTTTGCAGGGTAAACTTTGACAGCGGTGAATGGGAGTGAATGGGAGATCACAGCAACTTTTACTTTCACTTACCCATTTGCTTCAAGGGCAAAAGAAAAAATTCACTATTAAGTTTAAATGACTTTCCAGAAGAGGAAAAAATAGAGATCGATGGATTAAGTCAGTCAGATGGGAGAAGATGCCAAATTTACTGTAGCTTTCTCAGCAGCTGTATTAGAAACCCCTCACAGCTGTGGTAAATACATTTTTTAAGCTAATTTCAGGGTAATACCACACAAAGCATAATGTTATAAACTTACACTAAATATTTAATGATCTTATAAAAAGGTTTGCTAGATTTACGCTGCTAAATAAGGCGGAAACGTGTCATCACAGTCTGAAAAAGGTCTACTAAAGACTTTTAAGTCATGTCTGAAATCTCATCTCTTTACACTGTTCTTTGAGTCTGACAAATGAAATGTAGGACACAATTACACAGTTTTGATGTTTTTTTTTATTGTAAACTACTGGTTTTTGTGTTTGTGGTAATTTTTAAATTATATTACTATGCAGCACTTTGGTCAACACTGTTGTTTTAAATGCTATATCAATAAAGTTGAGTTAAGATTAAAGCACAAATACTGTGATGTAATTATATAAATATATAGTTTACATGTGCTGTGTGGTTCACAGTGGATTAGTGCTCTGCTTTTAATTTCAAACGTGAAAGATTCTCAATGTCTGTGGAGTTTTCAGAGTATGAGCGGTTGGATTTAAATATTCATTTAAAGTTTACATTTTAGTACCAACTTGGTACCGAAGTACCAGTACTTTTGAAAACACTAATATCTATCACTTTACATTAAAGAGAATAAAGTATAGGGTACCTTCAATTGGCCATGTTGTGACTACTGAACTGTGTAAATGATTTGCTGAAACAAATCTTGCAGCCTCCTGATAAGCCACAGCTATTATTTGAAAAGATTCATGTAATCTAAAAAGCTATCAATACAGTTAGGTTCTGGTGATGAAATGTGCAGTCATGCGAGAAAAGCAATAGGCATCTGTGTAGCGTTTTCTTGTTGCCATGGAGCTTTTTAAGATTATTTGGATTGCTGATGGTCAGTTTGGACATGATGTATTCAAACACATATGGGGCCTCCATCATCACAATTCTCAAATGTAGTGAAGATTATAGATGGTATAAACAGACACAAAGTGCTGATTGGATTTCAGGTACTTAAATGAGGATATGAAACCATCCCATAGGGACCAATCAGACTTTCCTCTCTGTCTCTCTCCAGCACCATTCCTCTATCACTGCTAATTGACTCATCACATTACGGATATTATAGAACATACCCATGGCTGGCTGCACTCTTTACCCCTGATAACCCTTTAGAAATGGCCCAGCCTTTTGATGGACAGAGTCTGAGAGATAAAAAGCAAAGAACTGAGTGCAACCTAAATCTCAACCTTATTTTTAAAGCTCTACTTGTATTTTGAAACTTTGTATTACATCACTTCTCATTTAAAAGCCTCCTTAGGATAAATAATTTT
Source organism: Xyrauchen texanus (assembly GCF_025860055.1). NCBI lineage: Eukaryota > Metazoa > Chordata > Actinopteri > Cypriniformes > Catostomidae > Xyrauchen > Xyrauchen texanus. Next base: position 16,871,457 of record NC_068279.1, read on the forward strand.
TGCTGTATTCCTCATTTGCAAGTCACTTTCGGGTTCAACTGCAGTGGGAAGTCCTGAAGCCTTCTTCACTGCAGTTGAACCTCTATCCTTGAAGTTCTTGAAGATTTGGTTTATGGTTCTTTCAGGTGCAATATTCTATGCAGCAATTTCCTTGCATATGAGGCTGTTTTGATGCAAAGCGATGATGGCTGCACATCTTTCTTTAGAGGTAACCATTGCTAACAATAACACAATGATTGGAAGCACTTCTTCCCTTCTTTTGTAGCAATCAGTCTGCTCTTATAATCCAATCAGAATGATAGAGAGATTTCACATGACTATTACTCGTTCACACTTTCCCAGATAATGCTGATATGATTAGTGAAATTATGTTAACTTGTCATTTTGTGCCAGGGCCAAAAAATAGTGTCATTTGGGTTTTTGTGATAAAGTAAATTTTTTTGGCCAATGATGCTTTTTGCAATGATTTCAAATACATGTGATCACTCTGCACAATTATCTAGAAACAATGTGAATCAACACCACAACAACTGTAGCAGAAAACTTTACGAAACACAACATTTATGTCACTGCCAATACTTTTGGCCACAGCTGTACAACTGTGTTTACTTCTTAGCAAAAGTACCTCTCACATTTCCCGCAAAGGAATAAGGTGGATAGTGAAAGCCACTTGTGCAACGGCTACCACGAAACACAGAGGAATACCCCCACTTGGATGGATATTTTCCACTGAGAAAAAAGGATGAATTTCACAAAAATTATATTATCTTCAGAAAGCTGACTAACAGACTACATTATCATCAACATGTGATCGCTCTCTCTCTCTCTCTCACACACACACACACACACACGCACACACATCCTTGCTTCTCCAATAGCTTTAATTTTAAGTTACATTTTTGAATTACTAACAACGGCTTGGACGCAAATGCACATTTTGTTCCGTCACGTAAGAAAGTAGTTCCATGCACAAATGCGTTTATTTGTGACTATACTCTGGTTTTTCTACTTTTTAAAAATGTACTTGTTCATTGAACTGTTGTATATAAACAATAATACACTCACAATTGTGCTATATGGCCCTAAAGCAGCACTGCTGTGATTACTAACTTCGCCAAATCACAGCAGTGCTGATGTACACACACACACACACACACACACACACACATGTTGTGTTTCCATGTTTTATGGGGACTTTCCATAGACATAATGGTTTTTATACTGTACAAACTTTATATTCTATCCCCTAAACCTAACCCTACCCCTAAACCTAACCCTCACAGAAAACTTTCTGCATTTTTACATTTTCAAAAAACATAATTTAGTATGATTTATAAGCTGTTTTCCTCATGGGGACCGACAAAATGTCCCCACAAGGTCAAAAATTTTGAGTTTTACTATCCTTATGGGGACATTTGGTCCCCACAAAGTGATAAATACATGCTCACACATACACACACACACACACACACACACACACACACACACACACACACATGTTGTGTTTCCATGTTTTATGGGGACTTTCCATAGACATAATGGTTTTTATACTGTACAAACTTTATATTCTATCCCCTAAACCTAACCCTACCCCTAAACCTAACCCTCACAGAAAACTTTCTGCATTTTTACATTTTCAAAAAACATAATTTAGTGTGATTTATAAGCTGTTTTCCTCATGGGGACCGACAAAATGTCCCCACAAGGTCAAACATTTCGGGTTTTACTATCCTTATGGGGACATTTGGTACCCACAAAGTGATAAATACACGCTCACACACACACACACACACACACACACACACACACACACACACACACACACACGTACTATATTTTGAAGGGATAGCTCACCATCGCTTCCTGTAAGCTTCACGAAAGGGTGGAATTCACATGGTCTCTCGTGTGACGAATCAACATTGGAATGTTACAGACATAAACTATTGATAGTTTTCGCACCAAAAGTGACCATGTTACTTTAGAAGACATTAATTTAACAGCTGGGGTCGTGTGGAGGATGTTTATGCTGACAATCTGTTCTTTTTGGAGCTTCAAATATCCGATCACCATTAGATCAACTAATTCGATCACTTGCATTTTAAGGACCTACTGAGTTAAGATATTTTTCTTGTGTGTTCTGGTGAAGAAAAACACCTGGGATATCATGAAGGTGAATAAATGATGAGAGAATTTTCATTTTTGGGTTAATTAGCCCTTTAACATTATAAATATATTAACATTACTTTGTGCATTATGACGTTGAACTAACATTGAACAATTGGAAATAGAGATGGACCATATCGGTATCGGCTGATAAATGCTATTATCTACACTGATGGTAGACATCTGCACATCAGACATTGACTAGTTGTTTAAAAACAAATGCATCAGATAATTATCCTACAACTTGTGCTATGCGTGAAAGACAATGTCTCTTTGTGTGAAATGGCTTTGAATTCTGGGTGACAATAACAGAAGAGTTGCAGTTTGTAAGCATTGCACTGTTAGCATTTCAGGAAGTGAAACTACCATTCAACTTTTAGCACAATTAATTTGATTTCTCATCATAAAACTTCACACATCAAGGAATATGATGAGTTTGATAAAGCTAAAGCTTTGGCTGCTTCAGCTAAAAAGGGACAAGCTTCATCATTCAAAATTCAGTTAAGAGTTAAGAACATCTTACCAATTTAAGTGATCCTTCAAAGTGGCTACTCACAACAAATCAGTTAATGTGAGTGTTTTGTTTATAACTGAGCCAGTTACTCTGAAACTTGGAAGACATGTAGAGACATATAGAATAGCTATCGAATTTGTAAATAAACATTATCCAAGCTTAATACATTCTCTAAAAATCACTGTACTTTGTTTGTTTATTATACCTAATGCATTTACTGATGTTAATGAATTGTACCCACTTCATATATAGTACACAATTTTCACTCAATTGTGATATTTTTAGTGTTTTAACGTTTAGACAAGTTTTAAGCAATTCTTCTCCAAAAACATATATTGAAAATTTTGTTGCACTATAAAATTACAATGTAAATTCCTATTACTTTTGTGACTGGCAGCACATTAGATCATCAAAGAGTTTCTTTATCTAACAAAAGTTTTTGCCCATCTTTTAATTTCAGATGAGAGAATTCCTTTCAGCAGAGGGAAGAAAAATTTCCTCTCGCTTCCACAAGATCCCTTTGATGGAGGAGCATGGAAGCAAATGTGTTGTTTTCATCCGGTTCCTTCTACCCATGACAACCTCAGAGACAAGCCAAATCATACCACACCACCTCAATCCAAACTGCAGACAAACCATGAAAATGAGACAGATTAGAGAGAGAGAGAGAGAGAGAGAGAGAGAGAGAGAGAGAGTGTAGGGGTGGGGGGGCATTACAACAACAGACTTGTCAACTGCTCTCCTTTCATTTTTACATTTTATCAAACTAGAAATACAAGTAGATGAAGGAAGGCAAAGGAGGTGAAAAAGAGCAGATTTAATCATCTGGGAAATCAGTAGATTCACAGCCCCCTGTTCTGTTCAATGGAGTCCACTGTCTACTGCCATTTATTGCACTTGCCATTTCTATCAGCGGGATGCTCGTCATTAATTCATTACGTAGAGCACACTAAATTAGCCCTCTTTAGCCACCGACTGTTTGCTTTATTTTATGTGACATTATTAGCCTCCCCTCAATAAGAGAACGTTTATAGCCCCCTCACCTAGCAACCTGCATCTAGGAGCAGATAGGAAGGCGCTGCTACCCCAAGCCCCCCTCGTTCACCCTCGGCCCACACTTCTCCCAGACCCCCCTACCACCCTCTGGTCCCAACACCTCCCATGTCTCGTTTGGAGAGTCAAACGGATGTCTGTGGCCCAGGTGCCTCCCCTGATGACGTGTGACATGCGTTGGTGACAGGGCAACGACAGACAGACAATCTCTCCTTCGTGTGCGCTCTCCCTCTCTGTAGACACTTACTGTATAAGTTCAGACACTTGTTTGAATGAGCCACCTAGATTACAGATCAGTTTGTGCAGCGTAACTTCTAATGGATCCTGAAGGACTTAACATACACCCTTGAATTAGACACTGGTTATGTAGTTGTTTGGGACGCAAGTTTGTAAGGAGCACACATGGGAGATTTCGGGCTCACAGCTGCCTGTTTCCGCCAGATGCCATGACCGCAGGGAACAGACCCAAGGGAAACCCATTGCTCTCAAATGAGTCACAAGGTCAATGTAGCCTTTGTCTCTGAGACACTCAGTCACCTGTATTTCCTAAACCAAAGCCACACTAATTTTGTTTCTAAAAAATTTTCTTAGGGACCTATTTCTTTTTTCCTGGCCTCACCACCTCCTTAAGAGTTTGATCATCAACTCTTCTCTGGGTACCAGGAGAGAGCCATCCTCGAGAAAATAAACAACTAGGAGAGTACTCAACAAACTTCAGACTGGTAAGAGAGATGTCTCATTAGAAACTATAACATAAGATTCCTTTATTCTTCACATAAAACACTGCTATTAAAGTACTCTTCAATATCATAATTTCATCATCATCAGAATTTATTGAACTTGTACTGAATAATAAGGCAGCTAATTGGTCACCGTGGTATGCGTTTGAACTGTGCTATGGTAAATAAATGATAGCTGTTACTCATTCACCATCTGTTGCAAACTGTGCAGTGAGTACAGAGCAAGAGGACTTTCTACCATATGCTCTAACACAGTGTTTCCCAACCTTTTTCTGCCACGGCACACTTTTTACTACTAAAAAAATTCTATGGCACACCACTATCCCACATAGGCTAACCATTGTCAATATTTTTCCTTTTTAAGAACTTGTCCATGTTTTCTGTCCATCTTAGTAGCGTGTTTACTTGTAATGTTTGAAATTTGGCTATGCAAAAAAACAAGTCACATAGACAGGTGGCAAGAGCGAAAAAGACAAATTTGCTTCTTTTATAATTTGGAGATTTGTTCTCGCAATACCACAACAAATTATAGTGATGCAAACTCATGAGGGGCGAAAAAAGTAAGACAATCACTGCTCCATGAAAAAAAAAATACTGGGGATATTTATTTTAAAGAATAAGCTAAAAGCACCAATTCCAGATATTTTAGTGATTTCAAGTTTACAATTGTGTATTTTGGTGTGGCTTGCTTCTGTTTTCACAAATTTGTTAAATTTTATTAACTGATTATTATGGAGTGGTGGTGGCGTAGTGGACTAAAGCACATAACTGCTAATCAGAAGGTCGCTGGTTTGATCCCCACAGCCACCACCATTGTGTCCTTGAGCAAGACACTTAACTCCAGGTTGCTCCGGGGGGATTGTCCCTGTAATAAGTGCACTATAAGTCGCTTTGGATAAAAGCGTCTGCCAAATGCATAAATGTAAATGATTAGTTCAGTGACCCCTTCTGGAAATGTCACTAGGTGGCGACAAATGAGCGTCTTATGTGCTATGAGTGAGTCAGTGAATCATTTTGAGTCATTCATGACTGAAATCTTCCAAGAGACTTTATTGTGTTTAAGCATTAAAAGAACAAAGCAGATCTATAGATTTCCTTCAATCTGAGCATTATTTTTCATCCAAAAAGACAACAATAATAGTCTAATAATAGTGAGTTTCAATAATGTCCTTACCTTCTCCTTTATTAAAACTTGCATGGCTACAAATCTACTGAATTCAGTAGAAGAATTATAAACACAAAGCAGAGTATCATTTTCCAACAGTAGCCTATTTAAACTGCCGAGCATGGCTTTTATCAGAAAAGACCACAATAATAGACAAATAATAATAATTTTGAGTTTCAGTAATGTTCTTTCATCATTGTAAAGCGTATTACACATGAGTTGAGTCGAGCGCCGCATTGCCCTCCACATGACAAGAGTTGCAGAAAGCATCACGGGGCGATTTTACGAGTTTGCCAGGTAAAATGTCGGAGGTGTGCACAATAAACATTGAAAACCTGTATTTGGAAGAAAGAATAAAGCTTGCCGTTGCTTTGATAGCAGAAGGTAATAAAAGGACTCGTTTATGTTTAGGTCAAAGCTTTTTCTTGGTGAATTTAAATTAGTTCAATAACTGGGGTCTCTGATGTTCGTAAACGATAAGGTGATATTTAATTAAAAGAAATTAGGAGGCATTCAATGTCTCTTCACAAATTTGGAAAGTTTTTAAATATTTCTTGTTGCTTAGTACTCTCAAAGACATTATTGGTGAAGCAAAAACATGTGTGAAAAACACTTTGGTGTAAAGTGACGTCACTTCATAGACTTGTGACGCGAGTCATGTGTATAAATATCACTCACATTTGCACATTAATCATTGCTCTTCACAATCACAAAAGTGACCGATTATGGTTTAAAAACTGCTAATTTCTCAGAAAGGTGAGTTTGGATCCCTGAAATTATAATTCTTTTTCATGCATTTATTTATTTTGTGGAATTTTATAATTTTCCACAGCACACCTGACAATCTTTTTAACATTGGTTGGGAAACGCTGCTCTAACAGGAGAAATCTTTCTTCCTCTTCTGTATCACACACATCATTTGCATATTCACAGATTTGTCCTATGGCAGACAATGAACATTTTTAAGTATATTTCAAACTAATAATTTATGCTGTTGTCAAAACATTCCTTTAAGCAATTGTCAACACTTATTTTCTAATGGATTTAAGCAATCTGGTAATACTGACATTTGCTACATTTGGTCTGACTCTGTGCCAAACTTGCCATGTTAGCCTGATGATGTACTTTCATGCCACAAAGTGTAATGTTACTTAGAACTGATAATTAGAAAGTTGTCAAAGAAAACCACTCGCTCACTTTTTAAGATATGTTCTGCATAACTTAAGTTATGTGTCTGGCAAGCTATGATGTTCGAAAGCCCAGGATTTATTGCATCTCCATTAATCTGCTTATTCTGATCCGGAATAGAGTAATTCTAGCAACCATTTTGACCAAAGGATCTTTAATGAGAATTCATTGCAAGTTATAGCAAGGCCATCTGCATACTTGCATGTTTATGCTTAATTGGCATTCACTGAACCAATTAGTTTTAATACTTAATTTTCATCCAGTTATTATATTTATAATATAAGGCTTAGTCAAACATCCATGCATACACACACATACAGACATGCAACCACCTACTGACTTTGTTGTTGTGGAGCTTGAATTGATGACTCCAGACTGCTAAAAAATGCATCCCCAACCTTTTTATTATTCAACAACCAAGAACCAATTAGTAGAGCAATCCATCGTCTTCTTTAATCTTGACCAAGAGAGAACCAGGTGTAATAAAGTGTGAAAAATAGACACTTTGCTAATATAGAGAATGAGACCGAGTATTAATGTTTGTGCTCTAAATCTAAGAGCCTGTCAAAGGGCTGACAGATAACAAATGATCAAACTTGAAATTTTACGAACTCACATTAACAAGCTAGATATATGAAGGTTGACATAAAGGAGAACACAAATTTAATGAGCCTAACACAATCATAGGTATAGTCTCGGGTAGCCAGAAATTTGACTAATGGCATAAAGTCATGTCCACATTTCAGCTTATTCCAACCACCCATCTGACCAACATATAAAGTGACAAACAGCAAGGTAAACAAATGATGTGGTTAATGTGTGGGTATATCTGAAACAGATTACAATACAAAAATAGAATAGCAAGTGCTATTCAAAAACATTGAATTGTGGTAATTTATGTACCACTTGCATTACCAAATGGAATTGCAAACATAAGCATTTGTTTTTAAAGAGCTTTCTGAATATGCCACCTGAGATCAAAGATCTGAGAAACTTAGATGTATGTTTTTATGTACTTTTATGTACTATGTGATGCAGGTTTGGACTAGTTTATTCAGGATGGAAGCTCTCTCTCTCTCTCTGCCTGCCCTACTATCTCTCCCTCTTCTCTTTCTTTAAAATTTTACTTGAGTGGAAATATAAATTTCTTCAAAATGCTGCCGTATTTCCTCAGAGGAACTGCCACTGAGACATAAGCAAATGAGTAGTTTTTATCTTCCAGTTAAACCAGAATACTCTAGAGGTTTCAATGTCATTATAATTGAATCATTTAACTTTTCATAGTGCAAATTCAATGAAATTTAAATATCTTACCATTATAAATATATTTGTTTCAGTTCATGTGTCTCTCCAAAGTCACTGTACACACACACATATATTCACACACACACTGACAGATACAGACTGAAAGGTTTTATTCCTCTCAGCTGAAAAATTGTCATGACTTTCTCCAGCATCTCATAATGTAGGCCATGATTCATACACTACTGCACACCCTCATTCTGTGTGATGTTATTTAGCTTCTAAAACACATTTAAGCCTTTTTACTTGATTGTAAACCCAGTTTTTTAAGAATCATGCATTATTAGGCTTAGACTAGGACAAAGTCTTAATCCTCCTCTGCAGGGTTCAGACAGGCCCAACATCTTTTGAAATCATGAATACTCATTACAAAAGTTAAAATCAAAAGTGAAATGAGAAGTTTGAGATCATACTAAGCTGAAAATTAAAAGTTTTCATAAACATTGCATTAGCAGGCATAAATTGTTCATCAAAAATAGAAAATGAATGCTGTTATGTGTGGTCATCTTTAAACAGGACTCCATGACCAGAAAAGTCCAAGCCAGGAGAGTTTTGCAACCTCTCTTCACAGAAATGAAGGTAAGACTGGAGTTTCCCAAAGACGGATCTCAGTTCTGCATCTGACTGACATCCTGATACATCCCACTTTCTACAAATGATTGACCCAACAACATTCACATTATTTAAATGATCAAAATAAATTAATAAATCCTTTAAAGAGCCCTTATCATTCTAATTTACAGGTTCACAGTTTTATTTTGGGGGTCTACTAGAATAGGTTTACATGAGACAAAAGTTATTTGTCTCTCACTGTACATTACTGCTAATCCTATTTTCATCCTCTGGCTCAAATGATCTGATTTAGGTCCTGCCTCTTTAAAGCCCCTCTTTTTGAAAAGTCCAGTCTCCTCTGATTGGTCAGCTGGCCTAGACTCTTGTGATTGGTCAACCATAGTGTGTGTCGGAAATGTAACGCCCCTTACCATAACCGAGTTTCAGGCTTCCTTAATAGCTGTCAACACTATTGTAACTATGGAAACAATGGTGTCGGGTTTTGCCGTACCAGTTTGAGTTCAATAATGAAAGTTTGGAAGAACAAGCTGATCGACCCGAACCACCTTCGCAAACCCGACTTGAGCAGGACATTTCACAGTGGTAAGTTTTACTTTTGTAGCTTTATTACAAGTACACTGTTGATTATTGTGAACCTAACAAAGCTTCAAGTAAAAGACATGTAGCACATCTAAGTTAGTCATCTTTTGCTGGAATGGGCGTAGCCAAACTTTTTTCGCCCGAGCTATGACTGGAGAACAGAGGCTTACTCCTGGTTGGACATTACCATGTGAATTAGAGAGTTAGTGAGCAAGTTAGCCGTGGACTACCGTGGTTAGTCGTCGTAACATTACAGCTTGTAATTACATAATTATATAAGACTCTTGAGATTGACCATTTTGTTACACCGTTTTAGGTAAAAGCCGGCTCACAGCTGAATAGTAAACCCTTACCAAAACAATAACATTAAAGAGCAAGTTAGCTGATCACTGCCGTGGATTGCAGTAAAATTACCATTTGTAAAACTAAATCCATCTCCACACTTGATCCCTATACATGATAGTAAGAATGACAAACAATCTGGATAATTCTACACAGTTGTTGGTAAAAGTGGGCCTATTTCAACACAATAACGTTAGCTAGCAGGTTAGCAGAGGCCTACAGCAGTGCACTGGGTGTACACCATAGCTACAATACAAAACTCTGCATTTGAACTCTCGGTAACAGATAAATCCACAAATAATCAAACATACTTACAGGTTGTGATCCTGAAGTGCCAGATTGTCCCAACAATGTGGGAACTGCACCATCTTTCAGGAGTAACCATCTTGAAAATCTGGCAATGTTTGTACTGCTAAATAATTAAGATACATTTTAACCACTGATTCTTCAATTCATCTACCTTTGGAAGTCTAAACAAAGAGGTTTTGCTTTTGCAGTGAAGAAAACTGTGTCTTCTCGACATGGTGACAACACTGAACCAACTCATCCTCATCTTTTATAACTACATTTGTTTGAGGGCGGAACAAAGTAGCCCTTAGGCGGGCATTAAGCAAATGTGATACATGGTGATGTAGATATTTTACGGAAGAAATGGCTGGACTAATTTCTTTAGTTGTCAAATTTTTTGATTGAGCTGATGTTTGGTTATAATCAGTGTATTTGTGGACATGTAAACACGCTCATTGTTACCTCTTAGGTACTCTGGAAAACAAATTAACACTTACAAAAATTTGTCACAAAATTGCTGGTCTGTGCACTTAGTAAAATTGACAGTCAGTATTGGAAAATGATTGGCCTCTGTGAGTCAGATGTCAGCAGGTTGGAAGCAAATTTTCCTATCTTATCAACCAGTCAATGTAAAAGTGAATAATCCCAGATGTTATATACAAATCTTATATACAATAACAAATCTGTTTAAACAATGACAATCATTTTGTGTAGTAAAGCTATCATTACTTACAGCTGCTATAAATATTAAACCTACACTGTGAAAGCTAAATAATTCTTCCATAAGTTAGATTAGAATGCTTTTTTTTCTGACACTGATAAAGATTTCATTTGTATCTTGAACAAATTTGGTTTGTGATTCAGAGGCGTTTTCAGCATTGAAGGACATCCGGGGCTTAGCCCAGACAATTTTATTTTCACACCAGCAACCACTTCTCTGTAGTCCAAAGCTGGTGAGAGGGTATTCTTTGAGTTTTGCTCTGGCTGGGCCTGTTTCTACAGTTAGTACTATCCTCGACTAACTCATCATCTCTCCTCCCTGAATCATCTGTGATGCAAAAGAACAGATACAGCACATAACATATTGCAAATCAGCTCCAAACAACTAATTCATCAAGTGCTACATATTTCAAATTGTAGACCAATACCATGAAGAAAATGTATTAGGAAGAGCAGATCGGTTGGATTGCCCTAAGAGCTATAATGATTCTTCAATTTTCATGTATATTAACATAAAGTCATCACAAAAGAGTTATATTATAGTGAGTAAAGTGAGGTAAAAAAATATTGAATATAAATAATTTATATTTTTTGACATAAATAGTCAAAATGATGTATAAGATCCTAAGTTAAAGCAATACATGAATGACTTTAGTATAAGTTCATTGACACACCATGGCATCGAACTGTATATAATTGTCTATGTTCATCTGTCAAAATCCTTTCATTAGGATCATTAGGACCATTGGGATAAACAATGTTTCACTTTTAACTTTCTCTAAAGTAAAGTGACTGGTTAATTGTTACCAGTTTCCATGCCTGATTCTGGCACAGCTGCTGCTGCTGGCTCCTCAGTCTGTTGCTCATCTTTGCTACCGTCTACAAAACCATTTAATCAAATCAAAGTCTACATTTACTACAAACTAATATCACAAAACAAGTCACACATACATTTTATGCTTATGCTTATTGGTTATCCTTAGCGAAAACAACACCTGATAAACAAGAAAAGTACACTCCGAACGAGACTTGAACCGACGTCTCCGGCGTGAGAGGTGGATGCGCTAACAAGGAGGCTAGAGGCTACAACATGTAATGACAGTCGGTAGTGGACCTCTTGAGGTTTAGCCTACTGTGGGTGAAAGCCAGCCAGATGATGATCTTCAGACTTTAAGGACAAAAACAAATGTGAATTCTTACCCACTGACTTCTTTCGGAAAAATCCCCAAAGCCTCATTTGCTTCATTTTTGCGGTCTTTCCTGCTAACTGCTGTTAACTCGCCACTAAGTAACGTTAGTTGATGTCAATGACTGTGCAATCTCCTCCCCTACCTGCTACATATTCAACAGAGAGGAAGAAACGGAGTCGCCCATAGGCTACCGACAGCAAAGTAACTTATTCTATAGGCTAGATTATGCCTATGTCTATTTTTACAGGCTGTATGCAGTATGTGCAAAGCCAAAGCAAAATGAAATAAGGCAACTTATGATTTTGGAGGTTTACATAGGCTATTGTCCGGTTTCATATTTGTCAGTCAACTTTTCAAAATACATTCGGGGCTACACTCAAAACATTAGGGGCTGAAGCCCCGGCAAAATCGGCTGCCACTGCCTCTGTTGTGATTGGAAAAGTGAAACCCACAGTAAATCAACAACTCTTTCTGGCAGCTTACCAACAATTACATTGTTGCACCGGTTTGAATATATTTGAGTCTTATTTGTTTTCTCTGATCTAACAAGCAGCTTTTTAATAAAATGCCACTGTTACTTCAAAGGGTGATGACTCATTGTGCTGTTGGCTTTACATGAGGTTACATGCTGAGATTTTTCTTTCAGGTCTTTAGAGTCTCCTTGCATAAACTTTTAATTAAACATGTTGTAAAGCCTTTAGAAATATGTTACATGATTTCTTACTGCTAATCAAATGAAGCCCGTTGGAATATCCACATGCCGTCATAAGTGCAGCTGTCATTAGTCACTGAAAATATGCTTTTTGGATAATGCCAAAAATGAATGAATTAGTGAATTTAACAATTAGCTAAATTATTACAGTTATGAACCTGAAGATTGGCATATGTCATTATCATGCCTCTGAGAAAATTTTCAATTATTGTTGCAACATTATTTTCTGACATTATTTTAGTGCTTACCTGGGAATTTGAGTATGATATTCATATATTTATGGAGTTTTTAAGTCTTGATGCATACTGGAATGCTAATGAACCATGCTGTACCAGCGTTTTCTTGAGGCAACTAAAAGTGGTTGAGTTTTACACAGGTTACATTACAGTATACAGCATGTCAGAGGTACAAATAGGAATTAATGGTTTGTCAAGTGTTTGAACAACAATGTGTCTTCAGTTATTAGTATGTGGTAGTATAGTGCAAACTATTGATTGGGTAGGTTAGGGTTACCTTGATATCGATCTATATTATGCTGATTTTGTGTTGCTGCATTGCTGCTGAAAGCACAGGGCTTTTTTTCCATTTCGTTTTCTTTTTTCTTTAAAGCTATTTGTATCAATTCAGCAGTGAACAGCAGGACATTTATTTCTTATTTTCTATCAATACAAAGTAGGTCTGTTTTCCCCCAGCTGCTGAACACATTGTGCACAAGTGTGGCAATGTTTACAGGAGATCATCAGACACCAAAATGATCCAGTCTCACCACTGTCAGAGATCACAGTCCACTGTTACAATGGGTTGTACAGTACCTTCTCTCCAAGGGCCACCTGTCTGTGCTACCAAAAGAGGTTAGGGACTTCAGATGGGCAGATATTGGTGTAGCACCTTTCATGTTAAGAGTTCTGCTTTGAATTTGGAATTACAAACTAGTGTGTGGGGCTATGCTGACATGAAGACTGCATTCTTGTGTCGATTAAAAACAGTGTAGAACCACAGGGGAGAAAGAGAGGCGGAACCTGTAGAAACCCTTAGCCTCTGTTCTAAATAACTCTTTAATCCCCACAAACAAAGGACGGAGAGAGCGGACGACATGTGAGCTGTGAACTCTGGTATTGAAGCAGATGAGAGAGGGAGATATAATGAGTCGAGGGAGGGAGAGTATGTGAATCAGGGTGGGGAGAGAGAGTAAGGATGAAGCTCAGTTTCAGAACGACTCAGATTGCCTTTGCCTTCTCAGTTTGAAGACATCAGGAGACTGAGACCAGAGAGGAACCCTTGCAGGCGGGGCTACACTGGCTATGTTTTCTGTATCTCTTTTTCTGGGTTTCTCTTTGCACGGGTGAAGCTCTTACATCAATAACTGAAGCAGCAGCACCACAGTCAACAGGGTGTAGATGCCAAACTTACTCCATTTCTCTCCTCCATCCAAGAAAATAAAAAGCGAGGAGGCAGGAACGAGATGCCCAGACACTTGTGGCGAGATTAGAGGAAGAAATATCGTCACAATATAGAGTTTGTTTTTGTGCTTTTCGTTTGTGAGTCTTCAAGGAATCCTTCAAAGTTATGACTAAACGAAAGTGGGAGGGGAGGAGAGAGGGCTTCAAGGTCAACTCAACGAGGGAGGAGGTGCAGGGGCCAGGACGCCCCTCCACCAGAGGGCGCTTCTCTGAGTCTTGGAAGAGACTAAGTTCTAGACAGGGGTCTACTAAGAGGTCAGGACTGGCCGCACAGCATGCAGCGGTAAGAGGAACAGCATTTGTGTACACTCTCCATCCTCCCTGATTTTATCATTTGTAGTGAGGGGGCCAGGGTAGGGACTGCTGGTGGAAGGAAGGAAGAGCAGAGAATGAGGGCATGGGATCACACAGAGATAGAGAGAGGGGTGCAGGAAAGAGTCTGGCTTAAGCAGGCAGGAATCTAAAGGTCCCTTCCGAGGATGTTAGTGTTTGGAAAGTTTTAGCAGATTGGAAAGTAACACTTGTAGCTGTTGCCAGTGTTGTGGCATTGCAGCTCTCGTAAAGCATAAAGTTGATGTGTGTTGTTTATCCATGTTATATACTTTGTCTTATCCTAGCTTAAAATGCACAGACAACTATACTGCCCTACAAAAGCTAAATGCAGTAAATAAGCCAACACTGAAATTGGATTTAAGTGTTGGATTTGGTTGGAATAATGTGAATTTTGTAGTTACTGCAATTTTCACACTTAGTTTTCTCTGAATCTGAGAATAGTTGAGCCATACCTGTCTGTCACAGAACAGATCAAAGTCTAGGAGACTTTACTTTAAAGTTACAGTGTTTTTTTCTTTGCACGTTAACAGTATGCCATTTGTTTACTTATTGTAAAAAGTTTGACCAATCCAACAGTATGGCTGTACCAATTGCATGAGTTTTGAATAGGGATGCACCGATACCACTTTTTCTCTCCCGATCTAACTACGATAACTGAAATCTCAGTCTTGTTTTTTCTTAATCAGTGTAGAATATCTGTACCTCACTGTGTGATACAAATTGGGGGTACACTTTTGGATGTAAAGAAACACAAACCTCTAAACTACACATTATTTCAATAAAAATGTATAGCCTATTTAAAAATAATAATAATAATAATAACTCGATAATATAGCAGCAAAGTTAACAGTAATTCCAGTGAAAGTCTTAGTAGAAAAGAAGCCAGTTTTCTTTGCAAATTTTTTCAGATCTCTTTTTTTGTACACTTCAGATGTAAAATATCAGTCCATTTTTCACTCACACAGTTTTTATTTTTTTTTTTTGGAACCCAGTCAGCTTAAAGCTACAGTATGTAACTTTTTTTGTTAAAAAATATCAAAATGTTATTAATGAGGGAGTGCAACAAAAATCCATCTTCCAAACCATGTCTTTACCCAAATACACTTTGATTAAACTATAATAGTGATTTATATTTTAGAGTTGTCGGGATGGATTTCATGGGAAATTGCATACATATGGTACAGCATTCGCCTGCGCGTGTTGACGTCATATCCGTACACAAAGAAAATAAGCTCTGGCTTCTGTAGTGCATGTGTGGGAGTAGCATTAACCTGAAAGTTTGTTGTCTTGTTGTCACAACAAATGAGAAAAACTTGACCATGTATCATTTAAAATGTCAAACCTCCGGGGAATCACCGGTTATATAAAACAAAGAGCGACAGAGTCCATAATAAAACATGAATCAACATCGGCTTGGCTTTTCAGAGGTGGCGACAACTCCGAAATCTGAAAGGATTTAAAAGCGACACAGAGATGGCTTCAGATGGGTCAGATATTTTATTGATATGGTTTATGTATACTTGTGTAATCAAACACACACACACACACACACACACACACACACACACACACACACACACACACACACACACACATGTTGTGTTTCCATGTTTTATGGGGGCTTTCCATAGACATAATGGTTTTTATACTGTACAAACTTTATATTCTATCCCCTAAACCTAACCCTACCCCTAAACCTAACCCTCACAGAAAACTTTCTGCATTTTTACATTTTCAAAAAACATAATTTAGTATGATTTATAAGCTGTTTTCCTCATGGGGACCGACAAAATGTCCCCACAAGGTCAAAAATTTCGGGTTTTACTATCCTAATGGGGACATTTGGTCCCCACAAAGTGATAAATACAGGCTCACACACACACACACACACACACACACACACACACACACACACACACACACACACACGTCTGTATGTGTGTAGTGAAATACAATAATTATACAGTAGTCAGTTGCTAGCACACTAGTGTATTTTTCTTTATAACGGCAATAATTTATATAAATAAATCCTTTAGTCCTAGGCTTGCCAAGGATATGTGAGTCTTGAAATGATGTTGACCACTAGCTGGTAACAATGACAATATATAAATTAGTTACTATCATGGTCTATTTGGCCAGAATGTCCTGCCATTATAAAAACTTTACAACGTTTGACCTTATCAGACTAGCAATCATTCTGTCTATTGTTAACGAACGTTGCCTAACTTTTGTAACATAATTTATTTCAAAACATCAATGTTTCCAATAAGTGAAAACAACAGCATAAGACATGGCACTGACCTGCTCAGATGACAAGTTTTTGGATATCCGTCTTTTCCTTTCTTTTGTTATTTATTTGTCCATTCGCTCTGATAAGATGTCCTGTATCCATGTGTACACTGGTGCCTCGAACCACATTCATCCATGCAGAGGAGCAGAGCCGAAGCACAACTTACGTCATAACCAATACAATTTCCGCAAGATGTATGCAGTATTATACTTTAACCGCTAGAGGGCCAAAAGTTACAGCTTTAAATATTGTTTTAATTTGTAAACAAATAATAATGATAATAAAGTATTTATTATTTTTATTATTGACTTTTATAATACAAGAATAATATATTAATATAATTCATGAACCTTTAACTTTAAAACCCTCTGGCTTTTAATTGAATGGTCAGAACACTCCAGGAACTCCAGTAAGAGTCTATATGTAGGCTAGTTCACAGTAGTTTAATTCGATTTTTATTAAAAATCTGGAGAAATGGTCCTCCAGTGCCATTTTCAATGCATGTTATAAGCAATCCAAACTATTCAGCATCTACAGTACATCTGAGATGTTGTTTGTGTGGTGCCACCAGCCTGCGCGTTTTTGTTTGTGTGTCAACAGAGCCATTCACTCAAACGCACTGTGCATGCATACAATGTTTACTTATTAAACACAGCCTTTTTTGATTCACAAAGCTATTGCATGTCTTTCAATTAAATGCACAAGTCAAATGGACTTCTTTAATGGTGCTTTTATGGTTCTGTTATGTAATTTTTGGAGCTTGACAGTAACACATATGACTAATGCACAGTATCGGATTGGGTCTAGTTTTGAACACAAATCGAGAGGATCATTCAGGAAATCTCTTTGAAAACAGTAATTATTTTTAAAATTCCATTTGGTGCCACTAGTGGTGCAGAAATTACATTACACACTTTAGGTTTAAGTTCAGTGCACATTTGAGAGGCATGCTTTGACCACAAAGTTTTTATATGATGATAATGTTTTCAAGTGAAAGAAGAGATGCATGGTAATAGATGAGATAAAGCAAGAGATAAAGCTTATTTATTCTGCTGTTGTTGCCTCGATATTAACCACAATAGGGTATTCTCCTAGGACCATTAGAGAAGTATGGCTTTATTGTTACTGTCTGATATGAAACACTGTTGTTAATCATTGTTCATTGCAACAATAGCCCATGGAATAATTTGTCCATGTGCTAATGTTGAGCAAAGTTAGGTATTCACCGATCAGCCACAACATTAAAATCACCTTACCTAATATTGTTTAGGTCCCCCTCCTGACGCTGAGATGCTATTATTCTCACCACAATTGTACACAGCGGTTATGTTGACTTCTCTCATTAACAAGGCATTTCCATACACAGAACTGCCGCTCACTGGATCTTTTTGTTTTTGGCACCATTCGGAGTAAATTCTAGAGACTGTTGTGTGTGAAAATCCCAGGAGATCAGCAGTCACAGAAATATTCAAATCAGCCCATCTGGCACCAACAATCATGCCACGCCCAAATCACTGAGATCACATTTTTCCCCATTCTGATGATTGATGTGACCCTTATCGGCATTATTTTATGCACTGCACTGCTGCCATATGATTGTCTGATTAGATAATCGCATGTATGATTGATGGTTCCAGACGGGAAGGACAGAAATGCCTTCTTGATGAGAGAGGTCAACAAAGAATGGACAGACTGGTTCGAACTGACAAAGTTTACGGTAACTCAGATAACTGTTCTGTACAATTGTGGTGAGAAGAATAGGTTGGCGCTGTTTTGGAGGCACGAGTTGGACCTATGCAATATTAGGCAGGTGGTTTTAATGTTATGGCTGATCCAAGCGAGAAAACAGCAAACCCCTCAGGTCTGATCTCATTTTTGCTGATTTGGAGTCAATAACTGTTGATTAGCACAGACTATTACTGCATTAGGACAACTCAGTGGGTCAGTTGTTGCTAAGCACAAGAGCATGCCCTGAAGCACGCTCCAAACCATCTGTCACACATCTGCCTCATGCTCTTTGCACACAAACTCTCTCTTCTAGCATTCTTTTGCCAATCTTCTGCAAACTTCAGTCGCACAGTGTAATTGACTTAGCCAGAGGGGTAGATGCTTGGCAATATTACCAAACATCATGAAGAATTTATAAAGCCATAGATTCATATGAAGGTCAAAAGGCCAGAGTTTGAGAACAAGCTGATAATAAAGTATATCTAAAGCTCTCTGAATGAGTTTGCTCTCATCCACAGTATATTAAAAATGGAGTATGCTGATTACAAATCAATACAGCTGGTGTTCACTTGTGTGTTTCAGACCTGGGCTTTTAAATATAAATACTGTTTTTAAATGCTACCATAGTATTAACAGTATTGTCTTTGTAGGCGGTGTTAGATTACTTGTGGTTATGTTGCTATAGAAACATCTTCACTTTGATGCATCATTTGGAAGACTGTCCAAATATTGGATCACATCTCCATAAATTCATATAGAACATTCAGTTCAGAACAGTTTGAGACAGATCTAATCTTGAAGAACCGACCACATCCACTGGCTTAAGACAAAAACATGCTCATAAAACACTACATCCATTAAAAATCTGGAGGACATTTCTTCTGAAACTTCAGTCTGTCGCTCCTCCATGACAGTAGACGATCTGAAAGAAAAAACTGTATAAGACAATGCTTGTGTTGCGTTATGAATTGCGCTCTGACAATTTTTGGAATGAAACAATGAATGAGATCAAGCTTGAATAACTATGAGTTAATCCTCTATGTTCATGTGCTTTTATAGTATGTTTACATTTACATTTTACTTTTATGTATTTGGCAGACGCTTTTATCCAAAGCGACTTACAGTGCACTTATTATAGGGACAATCCCCCTGGAGCAACCTGGAGTTAAGTGCCTTGCTCAAGGAAACAATTGTGGTGGCTGTGGGGATCAAACCAGCAACCTTCTGATTAACAGATCTGTGCTTTAGCCCACTACCACCACCACCACCACCATCACCAGATATTTGTATGTTATAGATATTATATGTTTCTGGTCTAAGTTAGGAGGATCTCCAACAGTTGCTCAGTTTTACATCCCAACTCGAAGGAAGTTTGCGTTCATGCTGGACAGACTGAACATTAGATACAGCCAATGCTAAGTGGCAATGCAAACAGTGAGGAGCATGTGCATGCCAACATAAATGCTCAAACAGGGTAATTGTTCTATAACATACAAATGCAATCAAGATGATTTTGAATCATAGGCTTTTGTTTGAGTATGTGTGGATCAAACCTTGGCAACTGTAACTTGGAAACACAGTCATGTGTTTATATATCATTGTTTCTTGTATGAGCTTATCTCAGTGGGAGGTGTCAAGAGGTGGGATAGTTCTAGTTATAAGGCATAGACATTCTCAATCAACATTCTGTACTTCACAAGTGTTAAGTGCTGACTAAGTCAGTCCCTGTAATTTTGAACTTCATCTTTGATGGTGTTTTAAAGTGTTTGTGTGGACAATTCAGGATGCACCTTAATGTCATACTTAGGGCTGCAACAACTAAATGAGCACTTTATAAACACTTCAAAGAAGATCATAATATTCGTAGTTTAATGTGGAGTTTTTCCTTTGCCAGGTGTGTTAACAGAGTGCCAGCGCATCACTTATATTTTACTGCTGTTTTCTATGTTTTGTAATGTGAACGTGTTATGAATTCAAAATCAGCTGCGTATTTTTCTAAACTGTTCTTTCGCGAGTCTCTATTAAACTCTAAAGAACAAGCGAGCGTGCGCATCCGCGTCAATCAAACCGATCGCAATAGAGAAAGGGAGCACTGCGTAATTATTTTGATTAAACTGTCCAACATCATATCACGACTTCAGTTTCAATGTAATCAGTTGTGCAGCTTTCATGGATATCAGACTGAAGTCTCAGCAGTCAAGGGGTCTGTTTCAAAACCTAGTGATCTTCCTTCGGAGGCAGCATTTTGAGGCATAGGCATGCTCCCAACACAGAGGCTGTTCCAAAAGCTAGGGTGAGAAGAGAAGCTATATTTGAAAGACGCATAGAGTTGCAGCAATTCCAAATTGCTCTCTTATGAGGCATCATTTCAGTAAGGATGCTGCCATAGAAGACAGCAGCCTAGGCGATTGACAGAAAGGCAGCTCAATATGTTTTGGAACAGACCAAAGGTGTGCTGGTTTTTAAAGCGTTTTCTCCTGCTCATGTGTGTACTGGGATGAGTCTTTTCAGAGCAAGAGTGAAATTGGACAGGGTCCAGTTTGATTATACTATATTAAACTGTATGTAATGCTGAAAATAATGTATAACAAGGGTCATGATATTTGAAAGTCATCCTGATAATGCCACATGTAATGTCTGATTTTACTAGTAAATTGATACTATGGCAAACATTATTTTACTGGATAAGCATACACGAATGTTTTTTAATGAATAGTTTAGAAACATGTTATCAGTGAAAATACTATTTTAAAAACTATAATATTAAAATTAAACAGTGTACAAGCATATGTATCTAATATAATTAGATGCCCTATTGATCATTTTACTCTTTAACGATTAGCACTTTAACTGTTTCGTCCTGAAAGTATTAATAATAATAATAATAATAATAATAATAATAATAATAATAATAATAATCAACTTAAAACTTAATAAACATTTCATGATTCAGACTCGGTTCAAAGTTTTGTGAGGTAAAAAATTGTGAATTTAGTACTGTAAATCGAACCAAATCCTTGCACCCTTTATCATATTTTTGTCAGTTTAAAAAAAAAAAAAATTTGTAATACAATTTTATTTTTGTCCGATTAATCGATTAATTGTAGAAATAATCTAAGATTAATCGATTATCAAAATAATCTTTAGTTGCAGCCCAAGTTATATTGAACTAGTTGGTCTTTACGTTAAAAACCCAACATTTACCCCAAATTTTATTTCTGTCATCATAAAGGAAATATTGGGTGGAATGAAAGTAGGGATGGGCAGATCGATACTAAAGAATCGATACTTCCGATACCGATTAGGTAGCAAGAATATCGATCCTCACATAAAAATATAGATTCTAAAGTTTTCCTTTTAAATAGTGATCTTCTAGATAACATGAATATAAATGCATCTCATAAGCTTAGAAGTGGAAAAAAATAATTGCATGGCATAAGAACTATTTTTTCTTCCGCTCATCATGACACGTAGAATTGCTAAAATACACTAGCAGCGCTCACCCTTTCAGTCATAGCACTCGTTCAAAGAGGGAACAGTGCTTTCCTGAGGTAATGACAGAAAAAAAGGATCTGGAGTTATTCACACCAAGTAATGACAAACCTATAAGTGACATGTATTATAAAGGGCTTGTGTGACCATTTTTACAGGCTTATTTAAATTCAGGTGTTAAAACATTGATAATGATCTTTAATCCTCGTTAATAAATGATACCCTCATGAAAACTACCCATGGATTTACTGTAGTAATATTGTATTAACCATAGTAATTTTTTTTTAAGGTTTTGATATAATTAACCATGGTTTTGCTACAGCATTACTGTAGGATCCATATTGTAACTTGGTTTTAGTAATAGTAGCCATATAATAGTATCTATGGTTAATTTTGTGGTTTTATATGTTGCTTATACTTGCTAATTTTTAAAAGGTAAACAAAGCAGCCTAATAATTTTCTGCTTTGGCCTATAAATATATTTAAAAAAAATATAATTTAAATTACCCCGCGACCCTGTACACAGGATAAGCGGTTGACGATGGATGGATGGATGGATGGATGATAATTTAAATTACTAATTTTATCCAAAGAATTCATAAGAAATACATTTATTACAGGTATCGGTATTGGTATCGATAACGGCGATACTGGCCTAAAAGTTCTTGGTATCGGATCGAAAAGAAAATAAGTGGTATCGCCCATCCCTAAATGACAGCCTCAGTCACCATTCACTTGTATTATATGGAAAAAAGATGCAATGAAATTGAATAAATTATGATTTACTTTTTTCTATCCCTTTAAAGTCTTACTTGGAACATCTCTGTTCATTCACAGTCCAAAGTAATTCTACCCTCACCAGAAATGAGTCATCTGAAATGTATTCCATTGTTTAACTACAAAGACGACTTTCTTGTTTCTTATTTTCTAAACTGAAATAGGAGCAGATCAGAGTTTGGAATGAGCTGTTAGGACTTCAGGGGTCTGATTTTGTGCTACCACCACAGGGCTTTAAGCCTGGCGGATGTGGCTTACTTTGGTTGTTATAGCAACTGTAGCACATACTGCCCAGCACAACGTTTACAGTCGTCTTCTCACTATATTTACAGATGCAGTATATCACCACAGTTCAGATTCACTACAGTTTTTTATACTGTAATTAGTTACATCTAAATTGCACTGTAAAAAATCCAACTTCAGTTTTGTCAGGTAAAGTACATTTTAAAAGTTGATTAAACTATTTAATGTAGAAACTGTTGAGATTGCTTAAAATAATCACTGAAGTCCACTTTAAGTGAAAGCAGCTTACAACAGAGAACAAATACAATGTCAAGTTTGTTGGTGAAGAACTTACAAAGTTTTGAGCATGCTCAGACCTGAGGAAGCCATTTGTGGCAAAATAATCCCCCCTCCCAATATTTTCGAATTAATTATACAATGTATTTATGATATGTAAATATTGATAAGTTCTCATTGTACTTTTATTTAATCACTTTCTTTCACCTAAGAGAAAAACTCTACTCTCTGGGCAAGGTCACAAGCCAAATTAGCTTTAAAATATCTGTATAAAGAGGGGAAATGTGTAAAACCTTAATTTAACAAATTTAATCCCAAATTTAGTGAAAACATTTATATTAGCCCAATGAAACAAATTACATGACTTAAAAAATTATTGCAAATATAATAATAGTAATTTAGTTAGTGAAAGTATATTATTTAATCTTCACAATTTGAATATTGAAACCATATTTTGCTGAGTTGTTCATTTAGACCCCATAAGAAATTTCAAATAATACAGTAATAATTACAAATTACTGTGTAAAATGCACCAACAACTTTTTTAAACCTTTCAAATTTCAGGTAACATTTTGGTCACAATGTAAACGGTGGGATTAAATGGTTTAAAATATTAAAATATATTATAAATTATAACAAATATATTGAAAAAAATAAACAAAAGAATATCTGTATAAAATACTATAGAATTTATTCCTATGAAAACTTTTTTTCTGTTTTTTTTGCCTTTCCATGATCCTCCATGCTGCTGCAGACAAACCCAGATGCCTAGGTCTCAAATAAACATCCCTCAGCATTAGATGGAATGGCAGGCGTGAATTGCAAGGGTCCTCCCTGTGGTAAAGCTGGCTGGGCTCAGGGAGAGTCTCTGACAGCTGAAAAAGCTTGACGGAGCCCAGCACTCCTCTCAGCAGATTAATTAGCTCACACTCCTGCCTGTGTATATTTCTGATAAAAGCTTTTTCTCTAAACCTAGTCACCACAGAGAAATAGTCGGATAGCCTCAGACACAACATGATTTTAATATGTACTGTATTTACAAAATACACACATTTCACACCAAGTGAGGAAAGCATTTTCAACAACATGCATTTAAATGAGTAATTAATTGGATAGATCATAATTTTCTTGCACAAAAGGAAATGTTCCTTAGCCTCAATCACCATTTTTATTCATTGCCTCTTTTTTCCATGCAGTTAAGTGAATAGTGAGCGAGGCTGTTCCACTGAAGCAAGAAATTAATATGCTTGGAACTAAACTATTATCCTAATAAGATTTTAGATCTAATTTTGCAATGATTTATGTTTTTCAAAGTCAGTATCATATAGTACAACTTATTTATCTCTTCACACAGTGGCACAACAGATTGTCTCTAAACAATTGAAGGTCTATTGTTCTATTGACATAAATTTTACATAAGAGGTGGTGCCTCTGGAAAGAAGTTTCCAAACAGTTCAGTGATTGGTGCTTTTTTCTGGAGGACAGAAAACAATTGTCTCTAAACAATTGAAGGTCTATTGTTCTATTGACATAAATTTTACATAAGAGGTGGTGCCTCTGGAAAGAAGTTTCCAAACAGTTCAGTGATTGGTGCTTTTTTCTGGAGGACAGAAAACAATTGTCTCTAAACAATTGAAGGTCTATTGTTCTATTGACATAAATTTTACATAAGAGGTGGTGCCTCTGGAAAGAAGTTTCCAAACAGTTCAGTGATTGGTGCTTTTTTCTGGAGGACAGTCACTGCTGCTGGATGCCACCTCTGATTGATCCTCTGTCTCATCTCCGGAGGCCTGGGCCTATCAAAGACAAACACAATTGCATTATGATGTCAGATATTATTACACTGAAGTATCCAAATAAATTCTGTTTAGACTGAAACTATTTAACAAATACCTGTGGAGGACTATCTTCCAGAATAATGTCAATCAGGCTCCTGAAGATCATACCGCAAATGGTCTCATCCAGAAAAGGCAGAGTTTTGAAACGTGGGTCAGGTGCAGTGCTCACATGAAGGAACTGAGTTAGTCTTGAGTAAGTATCAGGATATCTCTCTTGGAAGTTCACAAATCTCTCTTGGACTCAGATTCACAAATGTTGAATCTGAGTCATTATGACTCATGGATGCCAAGATTGTGTTTCAGTGGCATTATCATTACATCTGGTCAGTGCTCATCATATTTGTCACTGTTTTGACTGGTTTGAGGGCCTGAACCATATCCTCAGCTACTTTCATGTCATCATCAGACAAAGTAACAATGTTCTTGATGTTCATCTTAACACTCCTATCGGTAAGTGCAGAGACAACAGCAGCCTGCTGTTCTAGGTAGTGCTCAAGCATGTCGTGGCTTGAGTTCCACCTGGTCGGTACATCTTGCATTAGCTTATGTGAAGGAAGCTGGAGCATTTCTTGTTTTGTCTTTAACACTGCTGCAGCTGTAGTGCTTCAATGGAAAAAAGTGACCACTTTTCTCACTCTGCCTAAAAGCTGGGACATCTGGTTAACACTCATTCCCTTCTGTGAAGCCAGATTTAGAGTATGCGCAAAGAATCCGTTGTTTTCAACCACTGAATAGGGACACATATTCAGGGCCATGAAAGCGCTGATTGCGTTGTAATATTTTGAGCATGGTCGGAGTTGGCTAGTAACTTAATTTGAAAGGCATTAGGAAGAGTAACCTGCTGATGTTGAGATTTCTTCCATGTACTGCTTCGATTAATGTCAGGATGATGTTTTTTTTATATGTGTGTGCATATTTGATGTGTTGCCTGTCACCTGAGGAAGTTTTGTGAAACAATTGTGGCAAATTGTATTTGTTCTGTCTACGACACGATTGCCATCCCTATACTCCACTGGATAACCAAAATATTCCCATACTATTGAGTTGTATGTGCCGTGAGGGTCTGCAATTTCAGGTTATTAGCCATCTTGAGATAATTGAATTGCTCAACTTTGCAGGCGTGTACACATGATTGGAAAAGTGGCCACACGGCACGTAGTTGGAAGATGCTAAAACAAGTGTAAAGTCATACTTGCCATGACTTACTAACCAAATATAATAATAATTTCACGATTTATATGTAATGTTTACTGTGAAATGAGAAAATAAATTTTGTTGTAGTGTGTGTAAAGAGCTCAATGGGGCTGCATCTTTAACTGATGGCAGGCTGCTGGGGTTGGAGAGGGGCGTGTGTCGTGGTTCGGTCTTCTCGAACCACGACACAGGATCGTGGATGTTTGTATCGCGATTTCAGTTGTGGTTCACGTACAGGCCTTGTGTTTAGGGCTGAGGCATTAATCTTTAGCTGGTGCAAGATTATTCAAGAGGAGGCGTTCAAAGAGTTTGTAAGTGTGACATAGCAGTGATATGGGTCTGTAGCTCTTGGGGCTAACTGAGTCTTTACTAGGCTTAAGCAAGGCAATCACGTGTGCAGTCACGCAGATTTTAGGTCAATTCTCTGTTGACAGACAATTGTTGAACAATTCTAGAAGCCCTTTTGTTACTTCTGGGACAAGATGTTTAATTTCCTCAGTTGCAATCTTGTCTAGTCCCATGGCTTTCCCTGGTGTTAAACTGGCTAATCCTGCTTCCAGCTTCTCCATGGTAAAGGGATTTGTGTAACCAGGGTCATCGGGGTACTTCTTTCTATCAAGCTTGTTCTTTCCCTTCTGCTTATTCTTCTTCTTTCCACACTTGGCATTCAGAAGCAGTTGGTTGTCAACTTGGTTGGCCATCACTTTGGGTTACTGAGGCGCTGCTGTAGGGTCACCATGGAGCTTTCTGATTAAGTTGCATGCCTAGACATGTCAGTTGTCTCAACAAGATTAGTTCAGGTCTTCAGCCGCACTTGGGAGATGTTCTTCATAAAAGTCTCACCCATTTTGACTGTTTCCTCAGAGAATGTATCAGCTTCAAACATGGTGATACGTTCAGTAAGGTCAGAGTTGTATGGAAGGATGGTGATATCTTGGAGTTATGAATGAGACTCAACTGATTGTAGTCCATCCACTCTTCAGCTCCCTCCCTGCTGTTGGGTGTTGTGATTGTTGAAGTCTTCAATGGCTATATGCGGCATGCCATGCATGTCTGGAAGTGCCTTTCTTGCCACATTTGGCCCCATGCGGAAGTTTGTATACAGATGTTACTGCAATGCTGCTCAGTTCGACTGTTATCAGTGTTATAAAAATGAGTTGCTTCAGCTGTTATGCCTGTCTTAAAAAAGACTGTGCTTCCATACTGACGATGTGGTCTTTCGATGACTAGGTCATAGCCAGGAATCTTGGGGCAGATTTTGTTGTTCCCTCTATTAATCTCCTGAAGGCGGAGGACATAACATTTACTTCTGCCACATAGGTCAGCCAGCAGTTTGCATTTTGGTGTTGAGAGCCCTTCAGCTGATCTTATTACTGCAGCCGGTCATAAAGAGGGCCCTTGCATTTGACACCGCCTGCTGCTTCTGTTTCAGGGGTGTTTTCGCTTTGTAGATCTTCAAATCTAGTGATGTGCACAAGTTTGTGTGATGGTTAGGCTTAGGGATAGTGTTTGGAAATACAAAATATCATTAGCCTGATAAGAAATCAATGGAAGTCTATAAAAGATCACTAATATAGTCAAACAAACCTGTGCGTGTGTTGGTGTGTGCGTGCATGTGTTTTCTGCATTGTGGATGTTTTATAGTCATATAATATGTGTGGTTTTATTTTGTGTTGTGTCTGATTATTTTATTGATTTGTATTTTATATATCTCTGTATTTTATTATTTCCCTTTCATTTCCCTTTCATTTCCAAAGGTGGGTAAATTTTGACCCAAACAAAATTATATATTTTTTTTACAACCACTTAGATTTATCGAATCAAGTCCAGATTTTTTTGGTATGTGTTCAGATAGCAAATGGAGAAAAAGTCACTAAGTCTTGTACCACTCAGATAAAGGATACCAGTTTTATTAAAGAAACAAAATTAAAATGGGTCAAACTTTACCCAAGGATTATTTGAGCATTTAAGTGATTGGGCATGTGCTTTGCAAAGATTTGCAAATGATCTGCAAATAATGATGATAAATATATTAGCATATTTGCAGAGAGTCATTTGCTAAGCACTGATATTTTTATAATGAAGGTAAAAGGAATGTCACCAAATTGGGGTAACAATTGTATTTTACATTTCTTAATCAGCTCATCTGCTCCAATAGGACAGACAATCTTGTATCATTCAAATAGGGCAATTAGTGGTCTTCATATCCCACTGTAGACCTTAATAGTCAGAAAAAAATTTCAAACAGAGGGAAATTGTGGCAAGAATAACTCAAGCTTCACATTGAAAGCCTGCAGAGTTAAAGAGCCAATAAATGTGCTAATTCATCAACACAGGACACCTCCGGCAGTGGCGAGAACTCTACTACGCCGTATCCCACCTCCTTCCCAGGTCTTCGGCACCAGTGTTAAGGGAATATAAAGGAAAGGAGGAGCCGAGAACCGGCTATATACAATATAAATAATAGATGAATGAGAAACTTAAACAAAAGACACAAACACACACGACGATCAGCTGACCGTAAACGATCTCTGTCTCGTCGCACCACCTTCCGCAGTTGGCCTTTATCCCTCTCGGAGGCTTAATTAGCCTGATAAGGGACCGGGTGTGCAGCATCACGACCTGGCCCCGCCCTCTACCCTGTCACACATGTGAAACTGTTAACATGTTCAACTCATGGATACTATGATTACAGTTTATACTCTTTAGTACAGTGAAAACAAAGCTCATGCACAGATGCATAAAGATGCGTATAGGCTAAAAAAAAAACGGCCTGCATCCAGATAGTCCACAGGGACTGTGCTCATAAGAAGATTTACAAATTTCATATAGAGGCACGTGGAAAACTGAAGTCTGTCAGTATCTTTGTCTGGTTTCCTCCTCTTATGTTGTGTCTTTGACCACACTGATTTTCTTCTGCAGACTTTATTTTATTTTTCATTCCCCTCTCCTTTATCAGGTCATTTTATCAGAACTTTTCCTTTTATACCTTTCTCTTTAATAAAAGCTCTGTTTTGATCACAAACTACAGAGAACTGCATCACAGTTTAATAACTGAGCCTTTAATGATGGCACCTTTGACTGGCAATTGCTGGAGCCTCACAACCTGTGAGATACTGTAATATGAGAGCTTCTGATTGGATGGTCTGTGATTAAAAGACTAAAGATTAAAAGACAGAGACATCATTGGTGATTCATAACCTGTTGAGTTATTTAGACTCTAATTAGAGTGTTCTCCTGCAGAGAGATGTGGTCTTTCCTAATAGCAATGCAACCTTACAGCTTATTTTATCTTTATTTCGAATTATTATTATTATTATTATTATTTACTCTGGCCCTCTTCTTTGAGGTTAGAATGTGCTGGTTAAATCTTTAATTGGTTGCCTTAGGGAATGTTCTGGAAAGCTCTTCTCTTTTTTCTTTACAGAGCGCCACTCTGAGTTACATGTCATGCAAGTGTGTCATCGTAGTGCCATCTGAGACTTGCTATGCTGCCTTGAGCTGAGACAGAAATCAAATGGAAAGAATTTTTCTCTTTTACAGCCACATTTAGCAAATGACAACACACCAGAAAATTTTTTTCTCTTCTTTTTTTAAAAACTTTTTTCTAGTGGTGTGTTGACCTGCATTGTGACTTTTGCTGCTCTCCAGTGGCCTTTGATTATGTCCAAATGTCAACTCTACTGATTAAGTCATACTAACTAGCCATGGGTTAATTTGGACCTCAGTGAATAATACTGTCCAACAAATTGACTATGCAGAGCATATTATTTGTACACATGGGACTGTATAGGGTTGACAACAACAGAGTAGTTACAGAGCTTGCTGCAGAGTTTCAGCTATTAGAAGATTAAATTAAGATTTATGTAACACATTTTAAAGACTTGACTGTGAAATATCATTGCATTACATTGTATTGTTTAAAAACACTCCCTTCTGGCAAAACATGTAATTAAGATGAAGCAAAGCAATAGAATGGAATGGAAAGGAAAGCAAAATGAGAGGTTGACCCCAGAAAGGAGAAGACATTTTGTGACAGACAAGAAGGAAATGCACTGCGTGAGTGTGAATTTGGAGAATTGAATCATGTACTAAGGTTTTTCTTGTAATTGACTGGACAGTCTGAAGATGAAACTGCAAAATTTTAATGGTCCAAAGTTTGAAGTGGAGTTAAATAATGTGGTCTGTTGCTATAGTGATATCAGTTCCACTGGTATCAGTGCTACTTAAAGATGAACTGTGTAAATGTATGTAT
This sequence comes from Xyrauchen texanus, assembly GCF_025860055.1. Taxonomy (NCBI): domain Eukaryota; kingdom Metazoa; phylum Chordata; class Actinopteri; order Cypriniformes; family Catostomidae; genus Xyrauchen; species Xyrauchen texanus. Next base: position 16,901,872 of record NC_068279.1, read on the forward strand.
GTGTGTGCATCTGTCTAGTTGGTCATGCACTGTAGATGAGATAATGGAAATACAAAGATATTACTTTAACAATCATTCAAGTCATTTGTGGCATGCGCTGGTACTGTATGACTGTATGATGATTTTATTATTTCAGATATCAGATTATTTAGGTAATTCCTGCAATTCTTGTTAAATGTGCTGTAGCCTTTTTCGAGGAAGTGCCATGATGTGACGAGGCAAAACTAGACCGCTCCAAACTTGTGTGCTTGCAACACTGAGAGCTTTGTCAATTATAAACAGAATCTATATCTTTGTCCAATCGCTCGATTACAGAGTGGTGATACGACATGTTTAGTTAACAGTTCCCTATCTGTCACTCATTCGATGTTGTGTCGATGTAGTGATACTATGGGTCACTCTTGAGAGCCCGAGACACCTCTGATCTTTGATAAAAGGCCAATGGGAATTACGAGTGGTATTTGCATGTCCCTCCCCCGGGCATACGGGTATAAAAGTAGGGAATGTGCATACCGCTCATTAGATTTTCTCTTCGGAGCCGAGTCAAGCAATTGCCATCCCTCACCTCTGCTAGATCCTTAAGTTGCATTACAGCAGCTTTCTCACCTCTCTGCACGGGTGCACTGCAAAAATCACCCCTTGGCGCTTCAGCAGATCTTAAGAGTATATTCTAAAAGAGCATTTTCCCTCACAAAAGAGTAGATTATACAAGAGCGGCACACATCGAAATGTCTTTTTAAAGATGCCTTTCCGATTGTGTATTATTCCTGTTTACGGTTGATACCTCTCGCCTTCTGATGGCCACGATTGCTGTCTTTTGTGCCTGGGCACTGCCCACGGCGAGACATCTTTCGTGGATGCGTCATGTCCTCATTGTGAGGCCGTGATCATGGCAATGTTGCGGTCATGGCTCGCTTTCGTAAGGCTTCCTGTCTCAGTCCTTCTACCTACGGGTATGAGGCCAGCACAGCGAGTACTGGGTGCGATTTGGGGACCACAATGGGACCACCTCTGCCTCCCATTCCCCGGCATGCTCTTTGCTCCCGTTAGGCATTCGGATAAGTGCGCCGACTCGTCCCAGGATGAGTTTGACCTCTTATTCGGTGCCTGTGAAGGTGATGAGCTCTCAAGTGCAGCATCGAAGAGCGGGGTTGTCCTGTCTGACGCTTCCTGGGGTGTGGTCGCCCAGTCACACGCGGACACTGAAATGACGGACATGCTTTCCCGGGAGTGGAACCCTCCACTCTTCCCTCGCAGCTGGATGATTGGTAACTGGGCTTGCGGCTCTGCTCACAGCCACATCCCGCCCCACAGCCAGTGCCTTTCTCTGCCCGGTCCTGATCTCTCGGCTCCCCCGCCCTCACTACCCTTGATGGCGGAGTGGCCAGGGGTTACTCGGCGATGCCCCCAGTGGATAAGGCGCTTGCGGTGCACCTGTGCCCGTGTAGCGCCACCACCTGGTGTGGGTGCCCGAAGCCCCCTTCCAAGGCCTGTAGGTTCACATCTTCCCTGACGGCTAGAGCCTACGGCACTGCCGAACAAGCCACTTCTGCCCTGCATGCCATGGCTCTCCTGCAAGTCCACCAAACCAAGGCGCTGAAAGAACTGCACGAGGGAAGTTGATTGATTCAGGAGCTGCGATCGGCAACCGACCTTGTCCTCTGAGAAACGAAGGTTACAGCACGGTCTCTCGGGTGGACGATGTCCACACTGTTGGTTCCAGAAACGGCATCTGTGGCTGAACCTGGTCGAGATGTACGAGGCTGACAAGACACGGTTCTTGAACGCACCCATCGGCCTATTCGGCAACACCGTCGGGGACTTTGCCCAGCAGGTCTCGACGGTGAAAAAGCAGACGGAAGCCATTCAACACATCTTGCCCCGGCACAAGATCCCGCACCCTGTCTGCTCGTCACCAAGGGCGTCTCCCTGTGGTGGCTGCACCGGCTCCGCCCCAGTCCGCCCCTGCAGCCCCTCCCTGGTGTCAAGCCCCCCACAGGAAGCAGACACCACCCATCTCATGGCCTTATAACTTATAATAGGCCATTGAATGCAGGTGTAGTTTTAAAGAGAGGCATAGACTTTGTTTTGGTGGTAGTGATGGTGGGGACACGTTTATATACAAAAAGTATATATAATGACTTAATTTATATATTCAAATTTATTTTGGTAAAATTGGGCATTCTAAAAAGTGTGCATTTTGCACAGCCCTACATTACATGACAGGTGACCAGAAAGTAGTCAGTATATCATGGCCTGTGAATAGTTATGACTAACACGTACAGTCAGTGCTTATGTGCTGTTGCGGTTGGTTTTTTGTGACAGCTCATTGGGTCCTGTGGGTTGATGGCTCTAGATGCAGTGTGCAGGGAGAGATCAGCCAGTGGATGTCTTCCTGAGAGAGGGAGGAGACCCAGCAGGAGACACATCCCATCCCCTGACACCTTCACAGCTCCACAGAGCTGCTATTATCCTCTTGCCTTCAGGGACAGGCTCAGCATCACAGGCTTAGAAGTGACAGTGCAGTACTCTCACTATAAGACATGCAGATACACACACACTCACACACACACACTCACACACACACACACACACACACACACACACACACACACACACACACACACACACACACACACACACTCACACACACACACACACACACACATATCTCAAATATTCATCTAAATTATTCATACCACAGGCACACTCCCGTATTCAGGAATCAGGAACAAAATATTAAAACGCTAAAACAAACATACACCTGCAGTACCTGTCACAAGATGCAAACCTGTAATCAAACAGGCCTGCAGGGAAACACTCACTCTAGCATTCAGTCATTCCCATACTGTATGCATAAACAAATGCTTATATTCACAGTAGAATGCATTTATATTCATAGAGAATATGGCTTCACCACTAGCTATACTGTTATCCTGCATCATTTGTACATGGTATACAATGTGATTTTAATGAATTCATACTTTTCAGAACCAGTTCACACAGTTGGCAATACAATGTAATTTGCTGATTGGCAGGTGGAAATTGATTTAATATTCACACTCGTCAAATCACAAATGAAATCTGGCACTGGCACAGCAGAAGAGAACAGCTTTAACCAGTAATGTTTCTCTTTTCCCCACTGCTTCTTTTCTGATCTATAACACTATGTATCACAATTTTTGTTCGAGGGTAGGAAGTGTTATTTCCTAATGGCTTATGCCTCAAAAGTATATTAAATGGCTATTATTCCCCACAAACTTTGCTTTTGTGACCAGGACAGTGATATTTTGAAATGTACCTATTTCCAATGAGAAAACGGGCGCATTTGTGTCTTTTCATTCACAAAGTCAGAAAAAAACAACATGAATCTAAATTAACATTTATATTAAAGTAATACAAAAGAAAAGGCAAAAATAGCAGGGAAACTTGGTAAAACCACCTTGTTGACCCATCAGGAATGACTGTATTTTTCCTATGACCTCCCAGCCATACTCATCACACTTCAAGGCGTCCAGCAAGGAATTGATGACGTTGTATAGCACCGCCCACAACTGCAAAGCCCTGCAAAGGGTGGTGCGAACTGCCAGACACATCATCGAAGGTGAGCTTCCCCCTCCTGGACATATATAACAGGCGGTGTGCACTGTTATGACTGCTATGTTGCTCAGAACTGCACACAAGACTTTCACCCACTGTTGCACCACTTTCATCCACTGTTCAAATCAAAGTGATTTGATTTGATTTGAAAATTCCAAGTAACAATTGTCCATCTTGCCTTCCAGAGTTTTTTTGCAGTGTTTGCAGGTGAAATGAGGTGCCCAGGGTTTATCTTAAAACATGACAGGCATGCCGAAATATGCCTTGTAGGTCTCACACATCTTAGCAGATGATTCCACAGTGTACTTTTTCGCTCTTGTCTTGATAAATTGGCCACAGACATAGCAAAATGCATCTGCTGGATGCTTGCAGCCTCTTGATGCCCTTAGGCAGCTGGAACTAAACTGAAATGGTGGGCTTAAGGCCCTTGTATTTATACTACTATTTATATTACTGGAACATTCTATAAAGTTCTAGAAGTTACTCCAAGTTTACTCAGCACTGAATCTATCTGGAATGTTCTGGAAAATAGGTAAATTTCAAAATATCACTGTCCTGGTCACAAAGTATATAGTTTGTGGGGAATAATATCCATTTTCCATACTTTTTAAGCATAAGCAAATTAGAAAATAACACTTACTACCCAGGAGCCAAAAAAATAATAAAAAATTGTTACACAGTGTTATTTTAATACTTCCAAAATTAACTAGCTACAGTGATACTGCTGCTCCCCAGATGCAGAACAAGAGTGACCTCACAAATTATTATTTTGAATTGGATTTTGTAAATAGACTGGATAAGATCAAACAAAACAATGTTAGTATTGATTAAGTTTGAATTTGTTAATTCTACTCGATAAAGCTGTGCAAACAAGCATCAGATATAGCTGCCACATGCTGGCAAAGTAAAACTGTGAGATTTCAATGGAATTCACTGTAAAATAGCTTATCTCTTCTCTCTGCATCAAGCTTCTCTGCTAAATGACTTAAATGTACATTTAAGTCATTTAGCAAGCCTTCTCATCCAGAGCGACTTACGAAATGTGCTTAAATTATCTCAAGATTGCAATCCCTGAGATCCCAATTGTTCCACTAATTTTAGTTTTTTTGTCTGACTTGTGCTTGTGTTTACACATTATTAGTCACAAGTGGCTGGTCAAAGTCTAATTTAGAAATTTTGTTTTTAAAAACATTGATATCTAACAGTGATTCAGGCAAAAACAAACATAAAAAATACTACAGCATAATGGGTCTGAATCCTTAAGGATTATTATTTCTATGTGAAGTAAAATGTTCTACTGCCGCAGTTCTATCTGTCATTTCACATGTGCTTGATGCAGATATTTTGAATGTTTTGCAGTTTCTTACATATGCATATAAATAGTCTTTGTTTTCAGAAAATATTGCAGACACATCCTCACCTCTTGGGACATTGAACAGGAGAGAAATACCTGGTCGTCTAGTAGTTATGTCTGGAGATGGAGACTATTGCAACCATAAATTGACTACCTTATTCTTCCATATTGAACTAAAAAACCTCAGACAGAAGATTATATCTTTGCAGGAATTATTATTTTTATTATTATTATTCTTTTTACATTTGAGCGTTAAACCTTAATTACAATGTAAATTGAAAATTTTACTAATTTCCTTCATGTCAGTTATACAATGAAGCAAAGAGCAAAACCTTACAAATGAAAATGAAAGTAACGTTTTGAAATTATACTGAAATACAGACTGTATTTTCTTTAAAATGCTCAATGAATGCACTACACCAACTGGAGAATGAGTGGATGTGTTTGTTCTCGTCCATGCTGAAGATCAATGCAAGGTACCAATAAACATAACTTTAGACCTGAAATGCGAAACATGTTCAGCAGAACTGATAACATTTCAAGTTTTGCGTAACTGTCTTATAGGTGATACAATGCCAGAATATTGTGAGAGTCATTGAGTGGTGGATCAACTCTTCATCGTATTAGGCCATATTGGGCTAAGGAAAACTAAAAAGGCAGGGAGCTACTGGCAGTTAGTGAAGTGAGACAAACAGAGGTGTGAATTCCCCTCTTAAGAAGACTGAAGGCCAGGCATCTCATTCTGAATCATTTGCAGAAGTTTTATTTATACATGCAAAACAGTCAGCCAACATAGCATTGCAATATTCCAAATTTTAGATGATAATATTCTGAATAATAAGCTGTTTGTAAGCTCAGATTTTGCCCTACATTTCCTGATGTTGTAGAGTGCAAATCTGTGTAATTGAGTAGCCATTGTGATATGGTCAGTCAGATAAAACAGTAGACCTACTTTCAGTTTCTTGGGTGCCATTACGTTGATCAAGTCCACCTATAATGTAATATTGTGCTTATGTCTTATACTGGGTGGGATGAAAAGGAGCTCTGTGTTTGTCAAGTTGAGTTGAAAGTGCCGTCATTCATCTAGATTAAGAAAGTTCTTCTACTGAAATTGGTCTTTGCTTATTGAAATTCCGACCACTGTCCCCTTTGGCCGAAGCTGGAAGGTCCCTTTTCCGGGTGAAATGTCCACAGAGTGGACAGAAAAGTAAGTTTTGAAGCGATTTGATGTGATACAGTCAACAGGAATGCATATTTCATGAACCATACACCCTAACCAAAACATAACAGTCAGTGGAGGATAAATAGAATCTAAGAGGCAAAGTGCAACCTCAGAAAAATTATTATTGAATATAATTACTTCCTGATGTCTATAGGACCAGAACCTGAGTCTCTGAGGTTGTATGCACTACCAATAGCACCACAGGAAAATGTAAACACTTTTGAATTGATGCAAAGACATCTAAAGGGATATACCGCTTCTTAGTAACTCTGCAGAATGGGGTTGATGTTATTGTACCGGAACATTTGGTAGCAACATGTCAAGTTCCTGTGTGATTATGTTGGATTAAGCCCAGTTGGTTGCATTCAGTAAGAAAGAAATGGAACCCAACCCTTAGCTAATGTGGCATAGACCTCATGCCTTCCAAAATAACTTGTAAGGTCTGGCCATAAGATAAGACTCAAACCATCAAAGTATGGTTCCTGTGGCAGCAGACACATGTAGCAGAATGAGGATGATCTGGAGGCATCTCTCACCAACCACAGGGGATGAACAGCCAGCAGGGCAGTTTCCATTAAATGGATGCTTTTGAAGCCTGAATGGCATCCAGCTGTGTTCTGAGAAAGAAAATTGGACACCTGATTGAAAAGAGTTCAATTAAGTGTTTTTGCCAAGAGCAGAGGTAGAGAGACCAGTCTGTGGTTTTCCAGAAGTGTAGGATGGAGTGTAGGCTTTTATTTAGCAGTAAGTTTACTAAAACCATCCTAAATGTGATGGGGAGTGTGTAAGTTAGACTGAGAGATCTGACTCCATTAGAAAATTGAATGTTGTGAGAAAACCTTTCCATAAATGTGGGGACTAACTACTTGTGAATGCATGGTGTGGCTGCTGATGGCTACCACTTTTTCAGTGATAAAAGAGACAAAGTCATTATCGGTTAGAGAGGTGGTGGGAGGAGGTGGAGGGGTAGGGCATAATGTTGGAGAGATAAATGTCATAAATAGTTGGCAGGTGATGACCTGCTAATGGTCATGCCATGTTGGTAAGAGGCTTTGGCCACCTCTATCAAGATGGAAAAATGCTCAGAATAACCAAACTTCTGTTCTGGGTTCATGTAATCTCTGCTTCTGGCCTTCGTACAGACTCTGATCATGTGGCTATAGTCAAAGATGTTCTTCCTCTTCCAAGTGAACTGCCTGGTACTGAAATATTATCCTAAATCATGTTGCTCTGATCTTGTGCTGTTTGGTCTGGCTTTGCCTATGCTAGCTCTTATTAGAAAGCCTAATTCCTCTGCTGCCGGACTGTTTCAGCATTTTTGAAACTCCAATTTGTATATTAGTAAATGTTTGTTGTTAAATATTTGCGTCTTTAGAATGCTATACATACTTAGATATTAATATTAAGAATAAACATATAGATTTAACATTTGTAATTAATTAAATGAATTATATAAAAACATGATATTTTAAAATATTTTTAATACTTCTTTTGAGTTGCAGCACGCAATATTCTACAGTATATCCAGGGCCCTATAATAGCCAGTTAGCATTTGTACAAAATGTCTGTAAAATGTCTGCCTTTAATTTAGAATTATTTAGAATAGAATGCTAGTTTCCCCAATCATATGGCATATTTATGTGCTTTGGAGAAATGTGTGGAATGCTTTTTGTTTCAGGGAACTGGATGTTTCATATATAAAAAACATTTTGGATCTTTATGTCTGTGTGAGGGAACTGTTTCCCACCCATATTCTATATAGAGGAACCTTTAAATGACATTCACATAATACAAAGAATATCAATGCATTTAAATAAAGAAATGAATAAGGAAAAGCTGCATCATTAAGGTGCCATGTTAACTAGCTCAGTAGAGAGGGGTCTGGATTTGTTTTATGTGATGGCCATCTAGTGTCTGAATAAATGCATCACACAAAACAATTTGTCTTAGTCCTCACAGTGATTATACAGAAGAGTACACTTTATATTAGATGACCTTAACTAATATGTACTAACATTAAATATATACATGATTTTGTATTTACTGTGTAAGTACATGTTGTTCTGCAAAATGCCCATATTTGCAGCTACTGAGGTAGAGGTATGGGTAGGTTTACGAGTAAGGGTAGGGTGAAGGCTATAACTTGTTGATGGTGGGTAGCTTGTATCCATTTAAAATACTGTTTGGTCACTAGTTTATCTTTCTGAATTTTTGGCTCTAATTTGTCCTCTCTCTCATTTTCCTCAGTCTCTAAAGCAGTGAATTAGGTTTTGGGGTAAGTGTTGGGTTAGGGTTTGGGGTAAAGTTAACAGTGTAACTACAAAATGTAGTTAAATGTAAGTACTTGAAATGTAATTACAATGCAACAACATGCATGTACATAATAAATACATTGTATCAAATGGTTAGGTTCATAGTAGTTAAGTCCGATCTCTGGTCCCATGAGTGGTGCAATTTCAAGGTATATTCTTAACATAGGTTGGATAACGATAGTTTAAAGCAAAGTAAAACCAGTAATCATTTTTTGTAGTATTACATAAACAAGTTCCACATCTGGGCAGAAAAGGCTGAAATTGAATAATACATCAACAAGAATATGTGAAACATCTTCTAATTGGAGCCTTGACAGTAGAACACAGATACACCCTCTCAGTTCGAAAACTTTGATAAATGAGGCAGGCCACAAATAATCACTGGGTCTCTCTGAAAGTAAAGAAAGCTAATGGCTAATTATCGTGATGACCAAGGGGCGTTTGATTTTGCTGCCCACAACTGCACAGCATCCATCACAAAAAACACAATCTCTGCTGCTCTAACAAGCATACATTGCACATAATTAGAGCTAATTGTGTGTACAAATGAGATACAAATGTGATGTTGGTGTACTGGAAATGTATGAGTTTTAAACAAGTATAATATTTATAGGGAAAAATTATGAAAATAATAATGTATGACAGAATGAAGGATAGCTATTCTTGAAAAGAACTGACCTTGCAAAATCGGATTTTTATGTCTCTTGGAAAAATTAAGAGTGCAAAGTCCCAAAGCATTTTGTAGAGATTAAAGGATGATATTTTGGAGCAATGACGTCTGTGACTTTCAAATTGGTTGGGACTTCAATGCTCCTGAACTAATAAGGCTTGCAACAAGAGCTCATTAAAGAGACAGTTCTCACTCTATCATCACTTCTGAATAACGATAACGGTTTCCTTGCTGGCTTCATCAGAAATGTGCCACTCTTAAGGATCATCTATTTAGCAGTTGAATTTGTGTGAAATCTTTATAAATTGATAATGGAACAGTTTTGATAAAAGGCAGTTTTTGCTAATATAGTCTGTAAACAATAATGGTCAAAATCCTCTCTAATTAGTTCACACAAACGTATTGCATATAAACAGATTCTGAAATACACTAATCATTTTTAGAACTTATTTTCCACTCCACCGTTCATTAGTAGAAGGTAGTGACATGTAAATTGCAGTATGTGATAATTGCTTCTTGTTTGTATGTGTTTGCGTGTGTGTGTATAATGAAGAGCTAGCCATGATTGCAGTACAGATGTTGTGTAATGCGTGCTGAAGTTAAAATAAATGCTCATGGTTAAGTGGTTGAGTTGTCCTCTCGCCCTAAGCTGCACTCACTTTTCACCAGTGTGATAGAGCTCCAGGGTTTGGGTGTTTTAACTGATAAATAGTGTCACTGCTTGTCTGGTCACATCCACAAATATGTCATTAACTGTTCTTCCTCAGTATTATTAGTATCTTGGGGTGCATGATTCAATAATTCATAAATCATTGTGGTGTGTGGTGGAAGTCTTGAAATGAAGAAGTCCCCTTTTTGCATTTGAGGTTTTGAAGTCAAATGTAAGTTTTGTTCCAGTTCTATTTGATGCTTTTACAGTTTTGGGGTTAAAGGCATATGGTAAAGCTTTTAGTTTACGACAATCAACAAGTAACCAATACCCTAATATACTGTATTTGAAAGTTTATATTAAACTATTTATTAAAACCAAGTCACATTAAAATTTAATCAGTTTATGCATTTATTTATTTTTTTTACAAAGTTCCAAAAATAATAACTACCTTAATACAGTAACAAGCATATTTAGTGTTTCTTTAATTTATCACTATTGCTTGCTGTTGTTTGACATTATTATTCACCTTCTTTCTGGACCATTAGTCAACAAATGCTTGGTTAACACCTCAGGTGAAAGGAAGGTCACAGGTACAGAGGAGCAATTTTAATTGAGTTGTGTGCTCACTAAACTCTCACAGTTCATATTGTTTTTCGAATGCATTTCTGGTTCATTTCCATTTGTAAATGAAAATGGGGATGTCTGAGGCCTCATACACTCTATAAAGTTTCAGGAGTGACAATCAAATTTAAATGCAGGAGTGAATCCCTTAAATATATAGTTCACAAAAAATGAAAATTGTCTCATCATTTACTCACCCTCATGCCATCCCAGACGACTTTCTTTCTTCTGCTGAACACAAATATTTTTAGAAGAATATTTCAGCTCTGTTGGTCCTACCAATGCAAGAAATCAGAAGGTCCAAAAATGACATAAAGCCTAATGCAACCCACAAGACTTCAGTGATTTAATCCTTGTCTTCAGAAGTGATATGATAGGTATCAATAATATTGATGTTTCTCACCTGCTTCTGAAGACATGGATTTAAACGCTGGAGTGTATGGATTTATTTTATGGTGCCTTTATGTCCTTTTTGTACCTTCTGAGTTCTGGCAACCATCCACTTGCTTTGTATGAACCTTCAAAGCTGAGATATCCTTCTAAAAATCTTTATGTTCTGCGGGAAAAAAATAATAATAGACATCTGGGATGGCATGAAGGAGAGTAAATGATGAGAGAATTTTCATTTGTGGGTAAACTGTACCTTTAAATGCTCATGACAATTGCGATAATTCACTATTGATCACCATAGCAACGCTGCAGCGTTTCGAGCCTGTGAACAAGAAACCAGACTTCCACCAGTGTGAACCGTTTGCTATTTTTGAGGAAAGAGATTATCCAGCAGAGACGTATTATCTATCATACGGTAATGTTATGTTTGCTGCCGTTGACAGAATCGCAGTGTTTTGTTTATGGACGTCTAAGCGGCTGCTGTGAAACAATGTGCACGCTTTCTCTGGACTGTAATGTACGGGTTTCCTCGAGACCGCAGGGAGAGAAACTACAGTGGAGAGGGGTTGGAATATATGAATGAATTAAGAAATAATCCTCTGTTTGTGTGATGTGCACCAGGAGAATATGGTCACATCTCACACTCTCTATTAATCACATAATTAACAACTAGTTTTTCAGTTCAGTTCCGTACATTGTAAAGCCTAATGCTCAAAATAATTAATTGTTTTGAGTAGGGAAATTTTTAATCATTCAAATTAGTTCAAATAAATGAACCATTGATGTTTGTTTAGAACCTTCTCTTTATTTAGTGTTCACATAACTTACACCTTTTAAGTAAACTTAGTTATTTAATGTTTTGAGTTTAATTAACTAGTCTCTTTAAATTTACAGGAATTTAAATTACCTGAAACTGGGAAAGGGATTTTTATTTCCCAGTATGCTTTCAGTAGAGTAATTGTTCAAATTAAATGTTTTATAGTGTGTCTTTGTGCAAGATGAATGTTAAGGGAGATACTTGTTAGTGTTTAATGTTTTGTTGTGTTGGTTAGAAGATTTCTGTCATGTTAACAGTTTTGGGGGTTACAATTATGGTGAATAGCGGAGCTTGAGATTAGTCTGAGGACAGTTACAATGTGAGATCTTTCTACAGTATGTTGATATAGGCTACTTGTTGAGCAATTGCTTCTAATCAAAGCATGGTTTATCCAGTTAGCACTGTACTAGCTTGTTCTAGCTAGTTGTGTTCCCTCTACTTGACATATTTAAGATGAGCATACATGGTGATTTTACGTTCAGCCAAAGAGTTACATTTAAAGTTAAGCATCATTAAAATGCATTTGTTAGCTTATTCAGTATTTCAAATTTAGAAAAAAATCAACATGCATGAGAAGTACAAAATCAAAATCTGATGGTTCTGCTTACTTAAACTTGTGATTTTTTTTTACTTAAAAAAATATGACAATTATGGAGATTATAGACTGCAATAGTTTGGTTCTGGAAGTAACAATCCCATTCATTGATTAACGAAAACTTGTAAACCTTTCATGACCGACCTGCCGTGAGTGCCGAGGTTGTTAATTGAAGGATGCATCTGCTGAAGCCATCAGTCTGCACAAGCAATCAGTACTATTAATCAACAACTTTAAATCAATAGTTTTATATTTTCCCACCATTTTTTATTTGGTTATGTTGTTTGCAATGCCTCATGAGAATGTAGTTAATTCCCTCATTAAAGACGTTTTGTCTTTTTGACCGATTGAAAAAAAATGTTTTTTTGCTTTAAATCCAAGTTTTTGATGTTGTGATTCTTCACAGAGCTGGTTGGTTTGGTTCATTACTTAGAACTCTCTTATGAAGAATTTGTATAAAATTCCAATGGGAAAAATGAATTGGAAATACTTCCAGAGCAAAGAAATTTGAAAAAGTGTGCAGGCACTGTTGCACTCTTTTGCCCCTTTGACAGTGTATTTACTTAATTATGGTAATTATATGTCACTTTTTCCTGTCTTTCACTGAGCAAGGTAATATTGGCCCCCTGACTGTATATTGCTCTGGGCCCCTTTCCTATGAAAACATCCAGTTTAGAATTTGTTGTGGAGCCCCCTGGACCATTGGGCCCCTAGAATTGTTACCACCTTTCACCCCACTAGCTATGGCCCTGATTACCATAAAAATGAATTTTGAATCATCCCTCCTTTTCTTTTATAAAGCAAAAATCGAGGTTACAATGAGGCATTTACAATAGAAGTGAATGTGGCAAATATTTAGAAGGTTTAAAGTTAGAAATGCTACATTTATAATTATATAATAGCTCTTAAATTAATTCTTCTGTTAGAACTTGTTTATTATTTTTAGCTGTAAGGTTGTTTAAAGCATAATATTTATAGTAATTTTTGGGTTTGTTGACATTACATTGGCATGGCAACAAAGCTGTACAGTTGGTTATAACTTTACACAGAAAAGGTTAGTTAGCGATTTTATTACACTACAATCATGTTAACATGCTTATTGTTTATTGTGAATGAGTCTTTTAGCATTATTTTAATATTTATTTTTGGCCCCCATTCAGTTCTATTGTAAGTGACTCACCGTAACCTCGATTTGTGCTTTTTTTTATATAGAAAAGGAGGGCAAATCCAAATGTATTTTTGTGGTAATCATCATTATGCCACAAATGCTGTCGACTGAGCTTAACTTGTATCGAACCCGGAATATTAATGTTTAGTTTATAGTTATTCAAAACTGTGATATATTTAAATCTTTTGCAAACTTGTTTCTGTTTCATCATCATTGGACTTCTCTGTTTGTGCAATCATATTCTTAGCTGCGTTTAAGTTTGGATTTTGATTTAATACAAGTAATTGTGCGTTGACCGAATGCTACAGTACATTTCATCACAGACTTACTGTTAATGGTGCTTAATCTCGTTTTTACCAAAAATATGTTAAATTAATTTACTAAGATTTTACTTTTCCATCCCCTACCCACCCCTATAGGAAGGAAGGGAGTTGCTCTGGGAGCAACTTGCTTGTATTGTCAGATCTGATTGGAGGAAAAACCTCTCTCCTCATCCCTGCACATTAAGCCCAATGTCATACTGACATGAGTAAACATAGGTTGCTATGGATACATTCCTTGCCTAAAGAGGGGCATAATCTTCTCAACATCTCAAGGCACCTTGAGAGACAGGAGAAGCTTGCATCCAAGGAGAAGGCAGAGAGAGGAGGAGCTTTCCAGTTTGGTACTTAGTATTCCACCCAGCTCTCCATGACATCTCTCACATCTGCATGGCCAGGTGACGTCTGTGGAGAGTGAGGATTGATTGTAAAGCTTCATTATTACAATCTTACTCCTCAGGGATTCTGACCTGGTGACAGCAATTCATGATAGCCAACTCTGTGTGTTTGCTTGCATTACATTCTCTGTCTCTTTCTGTCTTTATACTGCACCATTAATTTGCTTAAACACTTTCCCCCAGGGATATTTTTTTCCTGGAACATTTCAGAGACAAAAGCAGACTATATAACAAACACTGTATTATTAAAGTCATCAAATGGAAAGGGAGTAGTTCAATCCAGTGCACTGAAGAGCAAAACGGAGAAGGCTTTTTTTTTAGCCCCCCTCTCTCTACCACATTATCCTGGCAATGGTCAATGCGTCATATGTTTGAAGATGATGGAGTGTACAAGGATGGAGCAAGCCGGAGGATGAGGAGGAGACTTCATAGCAGGAGAGATAAAAGGAGGAATGAAGGAGAACAGGTCAGAGAAGTGCAGATAGAAGATATAGGGTGCAAATCAGGAATATATTTTCATTTCATTAATCTGTTCATTTGTGACTTCAAAGACCAAAACTGGCAAAGAGAAAGATTGCGTGGAATAAAAAAAAATCCAGTTATTTGTATTTTATTTAAACATTTAAAATTGTACATTTTCATCCACTTTCACTTATTACTCTTTGATTTCGTCGCTTAACCTTCACTGCAACTCTCAACCTCATTCGAAATCACGAGCTCCCTCATCTTGTGTCTTTTGTTTTTTCTTCTCTTTGTCAGTTCATACTCTCATGCATGTTTAATTTCATCCATGTATTTCCTATTCTCCCCTCTGGGTTCTCCTGTAATCTCTCTCCCTCTTTCTCTCTCTGTCTTTGCTCTCTCTCTCTCTTTCTCTCTCTCTCTCACATGGTTCTTCAAGACAGCGCAGCGCTGCTCTACATCACAGCTTCTCTTTCCAGCTCTCCTCTGCTCTCCTCCACTCCGCCTCACTCTTCTTTCTCTGCTCCTTTCCACTCATTCAGACTGCATGCTCCCTGTCATCTCTGGCACTGTCGGGTCTGTTTGGCTGCTGCTGCCAGTGGAAGTGGATCCGGACACCCTGTATGGTCTGAAGGTGTTTTACCGACCCTGTGGATCTGTGGGGAGGGGAGGGAGGTGCATGTGATGGGCTTTAGTGGGAGGAAACAGGTTGTGCGGCTTTGCGGCAGGGCTGAGGAGGGTCATGCTTCATGAGTTGAGTGGATTTTGGACAGAGACCCCTCACACATCACTGCCCCAATGTGGGGTCCTTTTCAGGATGGCGGGAACATCCGGCCAGGAGCGATGAACCAACTGGATGCTCCACGGCCACTCAACTGGACCATCAGGAAACTGTGCCATGCAGCCTTTCTTCCCTCTGTGCGCCTGCTAAAGGTACTCGTGGGATGGAAAAATGGGGGAGCAAGAAGAAAATGATGTAGTTTATGACTGGAGGATGGTAGAAGATATTTTAAAAGATGTCATATTGGCGTGCATTGGTAGAATTAGTTATAGGAAAAGAGAATTATAGAACATTAAATCTAAGCTTGCATTGGTAGATTTGTGTTGAAAAGAGAGAAATGTTAATAAGAAAGGGGAAGCTTTCCAAATAAATTTTCCATCTTTTATTCTATGCATTGTCCCTCATGATATGAGGAGTGTGAGTGATTCTCTGCGACTCGTTCTCTCTAAAGCATTAAGCTCAAAACTACATTCAAACGCTCTGAAATTCAGACAAGAAGTGCTCTTCACTGGAGCTTTTTTGCAGTGCGTTGTCCTAGCTAACTTCTCTGTCTTATTTGATAATGGCAGGTACCCCATTCATGTGGAAGCACATTATCATAGCCTGAAGTGTTCATCAGCTAAATTAAAAACTGCATCACATGGTGTGCAATAAGTGCTATTAGCCTCTCTAGAGTCACGCTTTATTGCTTGCCTGCAAATCACTGTGAACTTGCACTGTGTGGACTTGTACAACATTGCATTGCATTTCACATAAATTAAAAATTAATAAATTGTATGTGTGATAAAGATTATAATTACCTTTTGTTGTGGTATTTTACACAGAAGTGTGAACTAATAGGAAGTAATGAATGTTTGCTGCACACTTGGGGCCATGTTAGTTGCTTTATGACTGACAGAAAGATCCAGAGATATCTAAGGTGATACTGTGGCATAGTAAATGACCTACCAATTGCATAAAAGTGCATTCAATGTAATTTTATCTAGTATTATAGTGGGTTATATTAGATATTGTAGTTCATTTTCTACTGGTATTATAGTAAAGTGAAGAACGGTCACATTGCTTACGCTGTGATGTTCTACGAATTCAGGAGTCAAAACCTTTCCGAGTTATGACTCATAATGTTATGAGTGGATCATCATTTTTTGGGTTCAGCATCTGGAGATGTGGTGTTACAGAGAACTATTACAGAATGCTCTGATGTTGTGTCGTAAGCTGTATTTTGCACAATTGTTCTGGCTGTGAAAAGTAGAGGACTGGAGCATATTTATAGCTGTAAGTTCATGAGTGGATTTATAGTAAACAGCACCTCTTTGCTTGCTAACATCAGTCAAATGTATGAGCTGTGCTTGTGTTTTCCATAATACATTTCCATTGCTGACTTGCTATTGTTTTTCCATTGTGAGTACGGCATGCGTGTTTCACACACCCATAAAATTGACATTTTTGAATTTAATTCCAATGGACTTTCGCCAGTTTTCTTGGTTCCCGGCAGGCTGCTGTGCTCACCAGCCTGGTACGCTTTCTTACCCGGTCTACCTGATTCCACTGGCCTGCCTACCTGGCAGAATTTGTAGCATGGTTGCTGTGGACGGCATGGCTGTGCTTTGTGAAAGAGGGATTTTGCTTTGTAGTGCCTGTCATCATTGTGTGTTCCCGTTCATCATTTGGAGTCCTGGAGTTTGTACTCTGTGGCGGGGGGAGATGCGGGTCGGTTTCTTGGTTCCATCCACTGCACGAGGGACAACTCTGGCCATGTCATTTTTTCCCACTCTGCACATTTCTTTTGAACTGTTGGATCGAACTTGTACACATAAACATTTTCACTTTGGACTGTTCATTTTACTCCTAGATTGTTATGTTGTGCTTTTGTGGACTGTATTGTTTTAGTGATTTGTGTTTGTTTTGATGTATTTATGTTTGCTGTTGCATGTAAAGCACTTTGAGCTCAGGAAAAGTGCTATATAAATTAAACGTATTGTTCTTATTATTATTGTAACAATGGTGCATATTTGACCTCTATGTTGACCTTTCAGGTCAGCGTTATTGATTGAAAGGGCTATAGGGCATATGTGCTTTAAAATTGTGGTCCAAGCTGGTTTATGCTGGTCTAGCTGGTGGATGAGCATAGCCATGATGTTCACCAATAAAATATGCAGGTCTGCTTGCTTAACCTGAAGGATCATGCCAGTTTACCAGCCTGAACCAGAATGGGAACCCATGTTGGTCTCAGCTGGCCTTTTCAGCAGGGTTGTAGGTGACTGACCAGAACAAGTGAGGGTACATGGGTTGGATGGATTGATAGAAGACTGGTGTCCTAGATATGGGGTTATCTTTTTTGTTCTCAGCAACTGTCAACAGCTGTGTGTTTGTCCAGCTCTGTTCTAAGGTGTAGTTTGTCAATAGAGCATTGGAGTATGGGCGTACACATCATATTGTATACAGTACATGTATACGTGTGTGTGTCTCTGTTTGTGTGTCCTTTGGGAGAGAGATTGAGAAGGTGGTGGGTGGCCGCTATGAAGGCAGCATAGCAACACATTAGACCTCCCAGAGGTAATGCTTCTTTTTATGAGAACAAATACCACTCACACACCTAAATGGACCCTTTTCACAGACTTTGATGATGTTTCTGCCTTATTTAGCAACGTAAATCTAGAAAACGTTTTTATATTGTCAATGTTTTTATTATTTAGTGTAAATTTATAACATTAAACTTTGTAATATTTAACCCTGTATTTAGTAAAATAAAAAAAAGATATAACAAAAACCTGTTACCACAGATGCAATGAGGTTTCTAATACAGCTTTCTAAAAGAGTTACAGAAAATATTCCACATTTTCTCTTCTGAATGTCATAATCTTATGACTGCTTCATTTGGAAAAATGTGGAAACGTATAAGTGCTGTTTTTCTTCTTATGTTGGAACAAATGATTCACTCCCATTCACTGCTATCGAAGTTTATGCTACAATCGTTTACTTCCGCGTTCCAAAACCCATAAGTGTGAAAAAAATCCATAGTTCGAAGGACGCGACCAAATCAAATGTAGGGTGAAGACAAGTAACTGGGAAACTTTCTTAAAATGCATCAAAACATTGTTTTGAAGGGATAGTTCACTCAAATATGAAAATTATTGTATCATTCATCATGTTGTTCCAGACTGTTACCCATGAAATGATAACATTAACTTGAATTTTGATTTTGTCTTTAATTCCTCTTGTGCATAACTCACAATGTACACATTTAGTTGCTGTTGTTGTAGTTTAAGTGTAGTTTTGAGTATTTATATGCACATTTATGTGGTCAAACTGTAAAACAAAACAATTCACAATTAATATCCAGTATTGTACCAAATAAATGTATACAAATTATAACATCAGCTTTTAGATGGTAAACACTAAAATATTTGCTTATAAATCAAAGATATCCCCTACAATGCAAAATATCACATTTTTCCTAGGCGATCACATGAGCCCACAAAATCAACATCCTTAAAGGGGCAGCACCCAACACAGACCTTTATGATTTTATTTCTTCTGGGACTGACAGCCTCAATTACCATTCCATTTGATTACAGCAGTGTCAACAGTCTTCAGAATTTCTTCTCTTTTGTCTTACAAGACAGTCATACAGGTTTGGAAAGACATAAGGGGGTAAATGACAGAAGTTTTATTTTTGGGTGAACTAACCCTTTAAAATGATTACAATGGCTTAGGCCCTTACACAATGCAATTTTACATGGATAAAGATCTCTACATATAGTATATTAAACAATATTTATAGCATGATTAATGGAAATAAGTCAATGATTCACACTGTAACCACTCCCCCACAATGTTCAAGCCAAATCTATGTCCCTGACCTGTAGGAAAAGAAGAGACAAAATAGTTATACTGTAGAACTGAAGAAGGTCAGAATAAATGCTTCATGAGATGAAATCTTTTGCAAGTTATTGCAGTATCATTATTTTTTTCTTCTTCTCCGTTACCTAAGCAGTTTATATTGGACATCGACTGAACTGTAATATGTTGATGGCTGATGTGAATATGGGGATGCAAAATTAATGAAGCAAAGCAAACATCTTTTCCCAAACTTGCATTTGTCTCTGCAGGTGGCTGTGTTCTCAGCAGGTCAAAGAGACTGTTAACAATGAACTGTATACCAAGGAGAGAAATGATACCATATTTTGTGGATCTGATGTGACAACTGTTGCATGATTAGGTACTGCAAAATGTGTATGTAATGTTTTGCAACAGATTTCATGATTCATTTAGCAATTGACAGGATAGGATGTGTGAAATTGGCTCAGATTGTCCTTAACATCTCCCGCAACAATATTGTTTAAAGACATCTGTCAATTATGTGATAAATAAGATGAATTAGATGTGTCGGCATAACTAAATGTTGGAGACTGAGAGAGACAATTATATGCAAAGTGGCCACAAACATATTTATATTCATGAATTTCTCATGTGAACTCCAGGCTACCCCTTGTTGAATAGGAACAAGTGTCTTTTCACTGTTTGTCTCTGGTGTTTATCCTGTGAAAGGAAGTTGCATTGAATATTTGCTACATTTGGCACCAAGAGAAATTTGTTGGACTTACTGTCCTTTGTGAATAAGTTTTGTTGCCATTTACTATTAGGTTCTCCTAGGTGTAACCATCAAGAAAAAAGTTTTATAATACTTTATTTGCGCCTGGAATACATGAGAGTTTAAAGGCGGCCGGTGACGATGGTTTGAGAGAGAGAGAATTACGGGCATGTCTGTCGTGTGTGTGTTTATGTTTGTGCTTTTGGTTTGAATTTAATTAAATTATCATTTATGTTGACAAGCCGGTTCTCGCCTCCTCCTTGATCATCCTTTAACTGTGTTACATTGGTGCCGAAAGCCCGGGAAGGAGGAGGGATGCCCGTCGCAGAGTCCTTGACACTGCCGTCCACCCAGGGGAGCGCCGCTGCCATCTGCCGGGTGACGGAGTAGCCCGACCGCCCGGATGCGGGGAACGGCCGCCGTCCACGGGGCAAGTGGGGACTGGATACCCCGACCGCCTGGAGCGAGGGAGCCGCATAAACTTAGTTTTGACATGCCCGTAATTCTCTCTCTCTCGAACCATCGTCACCGACCGCCTTTATCCCTCGTGCGCCTCATCAGGCGGATTGGGGACAGGGCACGCGATATTCCGACCCGGCCTGCCCCTTCCGCTCTACAACAACTTAATTGTTAATTTTCAAAAAGTTTTCAAACACATTTTTCAAGGTAAAAACATATTTTTGCTGCCTGGGCCGCACCAACACCAAAGGAGCTCTTATGGGGACAGACTGCCCTCACTGTGACTACATGAGTCTCAAGACTCTCGGCTCTGGGGTCGCCCTGGTCCTGATGGACAATTCCGGCTCCTGTGCCAACAACTTCCTCTGTTTTAAGTCTCAAGGGACCACATTATGAAGCACGGTGGGGCCGCGAGGTAGAGATGGATGAACCTGAGGAGGATCTTCCATCTCTCAGGCATACTTAAGCCTCTATGTACTGTGACACAAAAAGCACTGCAGTCCCCAACGGGAAGAATCCACCTGAAAGTATAGGAATCTAGAGCTCCTGCATTTTTCTATTATGTTTCGACTCAAACTTCCATGCTATTATCGCTAGGAACGAGTCCATTTTCATTGCAGTGCTACCTTGCATTGATTGAAAAGCACGCATACTTTTTGGATTATGGTTTAAAAATGGCGAAGTTCTCTGAAAGGTTAGGAGTTTGGATCCCTGAAATTATGATTTTGTTTGTGCATTTATTTATTTTGTGTAATTTGATAATTGTCCACGGCACACCTGACAATCTTTCACAGCACACTTGTGTGCCGCAGCACAGTGTTTGGGAAACACTGGACTAAATCACACAGACTGCCACATGCCTGTTTCCACTGCACTTTTCAAAGAACGCTCCTCTCCCGTCAGCAAATCCCAAGGGACTTTCCAGAGCACGTTCAATTGGGGCAGATCCAAGGGTGGAGCCATCTATGAGCAAGAAAGAAAGAAAAAGATACACACACACACACACACACACACACACACACACACACACACACACACACACACACACAGGGAAAATAGAACAATACTTCTTCGGACTTAACACTTGATACTTTTGAACAGCCTGGGTCTCAATGTCAACTGGGCGAAAAGGACACTTTCTCCCAGCCAACAAATATCATTTTCAACTCAACTACATGAGCTTGTGTACACACCACATGAGCGAGCGCGTCCAGACCATTCACCAGTGTTTGTCTTAGTTCAAACTGGAGAAAGCATTTCCACTAAAGACTTTTCAGCAAATGCTGGATTTTATGGAGGCAGCATCCGCTGTCATACCATTAGGTCTTACACATGAGACCTCTCTAGTGCTGGCTCATACACCATATACTGAGTCACGCCTGGTGTCGGGGGCTCATGCGCTTCACCATGACTCATCACTGCCTGGCTGCTCTAGCACCATAGACAGCTCCAAAACTTTATCAGCAGGGTGTGATGCTGGGTCAGGTTTTCAGATGAAAAGTGGTGACCACGGATGCATCCAACACTGGTTGGGGCGTGCTGTGTGATGGATGCCAGGCTTTCGGCACTTGGACAGGTGCGAAATGGCCGTGGCACATAAACTGCTTGGAAATGCTAGCCATCTTCTTAGCAGTGAAAGATTTCTATTCCGATATAGTGATTCACCATGTTCTGATTCGTTCAGACAATATATCAGTAGTAGTGTACATACATTTTCAGGGTGGCACTCAATCACTACCAATGATGAGCCTGGCAATGCCTCCTGTGTGGAGCATGAGCCATCTCCGCCACCTGCACGTGACAAATGTTCCAGGCTGTCTGAACTGCGGATTGGACATGCTGTTGTGCCAGGGTCCGATGGCGAATGGAGACTTACTCCTCAGATGGTTCTGAGGATTTGGTAAATGTTCGGCAAAGCGTAATTCTACCTATTTGCCTCCGCAGAGACAGCCCACTGCCCTCTTTGGTACTCCATTTCCCAAGCCACGCTGGGAGTGAATACCTTGGCTCATTAGTGCAAATATGCATTTCCCCAGGTACGTCTCCTCCCTCTGTCATCAGCAAAGTCAGAGAGGACAAGGAAACGGTTCTGTTGGTTTTCCGCCAATATGGCCCAACCAGCCATGATTTCCGGAAACGATGGAGATATTAGATGGCCCTGCTCTCTCAAGCTCAGGGCATGATGTGGCATCTCCATTCAGAGCTGTGGAACCTACACGTATGGCCCCTGAAAGGAGCACAGTGAACGAGCCCGAACTGGCTCAGTTTGTAGTGAACACCATTTTGCATACTAGAGTGCCATCTACAAGACGCCTCTATGCATGAAAATGGTGTGTTTGCGAATTGGTGCTCTTCACACAGAAAAGACACGGTGAATTTCTCCATAACGGAGATCCTTACATTCCTTCAAGAGTGGTTGGACGCTGGTCTTACTCCATCAACGCTTAAGGTCCATGTCTGGATTTTGGTCCAGGGCTTTCAAAAGCCACCATGAAATCCAAAAAAGTCTATGTGCCTAAGGTGCTTTCCACACCCCTTTAGGGCTCAGATAGTGCACCTACAAGCTTTCTGTTTGAATGAGGAGCAATTAACACATTTATTATGCCCCATGCAGGCATTGCACATGTATGTGAAGGGCACTCACCAGTTCAAACTGTCAGTTCAGCTCTCGTTTGTTATGGAGGATGCACAAACGGCATATCCTTCTCCAAACAATTGCTCTCTCACTGGATAGTTGATGCGATTGCCTTCGCTTATGAGTCACAGGGCGTTAGATGCCCTTTTGGTGTAAAGATGCCCTTTTGGTGTAAAGGCATGGATTCCTCTTAGGCGTGGACAAATGGTTTATCCCTACAGAGTATATTCTTTGAGCAGGATGGTCTTCGCACGTTCGCAAAGTTTTATAACCTAGACATGGCGTCCATCGCTTTGTGAGTCCTCTCTGTCTAGAGAGCTTACTATTCCTTCACTCAGCAGGTGAGCCTGAGCTCCTTATTACAGGCGGGCTGCCTGTTATCATTTTAAAACAGTGCCTGTGTAGGCTGCTATCCAATTCATTCCCACTAGAATTCATTCACAATTACTTCCAATAGAATAAAACCTCCCTCCCTAAGTGTTACTACCCAGGTACATCTTATACCTGTATAGGGTATAGGGTTTGATGGGACTAGTTCCACATAGCGTTCATTGCAATTTCAAGTGAACTGATTCGACAGGGAGCATCTCCGGTTACTCATGTAATCTCGGTTCCCTGTGAGATGAAAGGAATGAGACATTGCGAAACCTGGCAGCACTACTACTTCAGAGTTTCGAGGTATGAGCAACGTGTTCTTGTCCCTCAATTCGGAAATTCGGAAGAAATTATGTTTAGCTCCTGCATATTTAGGGAAAATGCTTGCCTAAAGGGGCGGGGCTCAAACATCATTGCCAATCTTAAGCAGTGGTGGACAGTAACGAAGTAAATGTAATTCGTTACTGTACTTAAGTAGCTTTTTTGCGTATCTGTACTTTACTGAAGTATTTAAATTTGGGGAGACTTTTACTTTAACTCCACTAAATTTCAAAGTCAAATATCTTACTTTTTACTCTACTATATTTTCAAAATCAGTCGTTCCTTTTTATTTATGAGTGGATAAAAACGTAACTGGTCAAACGAGCCACCAATCACAGTACAGCGCACGCGCTTTGTTTTGAACTTGCCTTGGCGGCATCTACTAAGGGCGAACCAGGGGTGCGTTTCCCAAAAGCATCGTTAGCCAACTATGGTCGCAAGTTCTGTCGTTATCATCATAGTTCAACGAGTCGGTGTTTCCTGAAACCATCGTTCCAACGAACATTCGCAAACAGCATCGCAGAGTTGTGTGGTTGGAACGACAGCTCTCGACCTGTGGTTAGAAGCAGAGTTTCTTGTTATTATAACATGTGTGCTTAATAAATTATTATCTTGAGCCAAATAAGCATTTTTTTAGAAGACATACAAATGTCCTTTATGTCTTTTAGTTTGTCAATAGATTTAAAGCACCATTTTTGAAGAGTGCGCTTGTGTGAACGTGCTCTAGTGCGTAAGAACGAGCCTATGATTGAATCTGGAAATAAAGCAAATAACTGAGAAAAATATGAGATAGTCCTCAGATGACATGTCCGTAATTTATAGCAAAACATCTAGCATTAATTTGATCGCAAACAGATTCATTAAAAGTAGTTTTTACTCCACCACATGTGTGACATCATTAACCAACGTGGTTAAACAACCAATTTGCGACAATACGGTTTCGGGAAACAGTTGTGACTAGCAAGTTGATTTCTTCAACAGTGCATCGTACTATGGTAGTGGAGCAGCAAGTTACGTCGTTGTATGGGAAACGCACCCCAGAGCCGTTAAATATGAGAGTTGCGAACATAGACGGTTGCGACAGTGATCTCGCCGCCACGCGGTCACGTGATTCGTGTAGCTCTCAATAGTTACAAACAAATTGCGTTGCCAATGATTTTAAGCGGGGCAGAGAGCAGCAGCTATTATTGCAGCAATTATCGGTAAATATTGCTTATTATGTTGACACTAATTTGACTTGCATATAATAGCATTTTTTTTCTGGGGAATAGCAGAAACACTGCATTAATACGTTTTTGTGTTTAATTTTGGAGGGAAATTGGCTGCTCCCATAACATAGAATATATATATATATATATATATATATATATATATATATATATATATATATATATATATATGTATTCTATGTATGTGTGTGCTTGTAGCGTGTGTGTGTGTATATATATATGTGTGCGTGTGTCTGTATATGTATATATATATTTAATGGTGTTGTGCAGGTTTATGTGAATGTATCATAACATTAGGATGTTAATAATTATGACCATAGACACTCGAGAAAAATATATACAGTAAATACTGTAAATGTATTATACCTTATGGGAACAGTCCCCTTCCCTCCAAATTTAAACACACAAAAAATGTATTCAATTCAAATATATATATATATATATATATGACTAATTAATGTCATTTTATTAATAGATTGGTGTGCCAAGAGTGACATTAGTCTTCATGTAGACTGAGTTAAGCAAGAGTCTTGTGACAAATTAAAATAGGATATTATGGCCATAAAAAATCATAGTACTTGGATACTTAAGTACATTTGAAGGCAAATACTTTTGTACTTTTACTCAAGTGAATATTTAAAGGCAGCACTTCTACTTTTACTTGAGTAATATTTTACCTTGAGTATCTTTACAAGTACATGGTATGTATACTTCGTCCACCACTGATCTTAAGATTGGCATTATGATACTTGGGCTTCAACTAGGTCATGAAAAAGGAATTTCCTATTGCGTTCATTGTAATGTCTCATTCCCTTCATCTCAGGGAACCGAGGTTACATGAGTAACCAGAGATGTTTTCATGGTCAACATAACAAAGTGGCATTTTTTATTTCATTTTTAATTTTAGAAATGAGCGTCACATAATTGACCCTGAGGACATATGGCCATAATATGTACCTGTTACCCTCTGTAATTGTATTTTTTGAGGAATCTTGTGAAAAGAATCATGAAATTTTATTATCATGAAAATGTGTTTTTTTTCTAGATCGCTCGCCCACTGTCACAGACACACATTTTTTCTACTCCATTATCCGAACAAGTAAAGGAAGTTTGGGCTGTTTTTGTGAAGGAATGCTAAAACAGTGGTGTAAAAATAGTGTTGTACACACAAAAGCTTTTTATGGGAAACCTTGAAAATTGTTTGAATTAAAAACATGTAGTGTAACTGTACAAGTGTCATTATAATATATTCTGTCTTCTATTTAAAGAAAGACAAAATATTTCCTTGAACTGTTATCAATTTTTTTACACTGCCGGCCAATAGTTTGGAATAATGTAAAGACGGAAGGAAATTGGTGACACTTCACCAAAGTGACATTCAATTGATCATAAAGTATAGTCAGGACATTACTGATGCAAAAAACATCACCATCATTATTTGAAAAAAGTAATTTTTGATCAAATCTAGACAGGCCCCATTTCCAGCAACCATCACTCCAACACCTTATTATTGCGTAATCATGCTTAATTGCTAATTTGGTACTAGAAAATCACTTTCCATTATATCAAACGCAGTTGAAAGATATTTGGTTCATTAAATGGTGCTTAACATCGTCTTTGTACTTGCTTTTGTGTTGCCACAGTATGCAATAGACTGGCATGTCTTAAAGTCAATATTAGGTCAAAAATGGCAAAAAAAAGGGGGGGGGGGGGATGGGGGGGCTGAGGTCGCTCAGCTAGTAAAGACACTGTCTACCACCCCTGGAGTTCGCGAGTTCGAATCCCTAGGCAGCTGAGTGACTCCAGCCAGGTCTCCTAAGGAACCAAATTGGCCCAGTTGCTTGGGAGGATAGAGTCACATGGGGTAACCTCCTCGTGGTCGCTATACTATGGTTCGCTACCCCCATTCTAGTCGAGCCCTGGGTATACTGAATTTGGATTGGGGTTTTCTTAAAACAACCTAAGAAACAAAATCAATGCAGAAATTTCTACACTGAACAGACCATATTTTCAAGTAAAGACTACACACAATTATCGGTCGCTTTTATTCGAATTTCTCAGTTAAAGTTGACTTTGCAATAATATGTTTCAAGTAAATTTTACTCACTCTTTGTTTGTACATTTTACTCAAACACTGTACAGTAGCACTGAATAAAGCCATGCTTTTAAAAGTGCATTAGTATTTCAATGTATTTTATGTACTTAGTAGTACTACATGATACAGGGGAGCCTTCCACACTTGCTTTAATGGCAACAGAATCAAGATCCAGTTCACTGACCACTTGGTGCACAAAACAGGATGAATGTAACAATCAACTGACAATTTGTTTTATCATTAACGCATAATTTTTTGTAGAAAATGAACTTCAGACTTCACAAAACAGAAACAAAATCAACCATAAAATTGTGTAAATCAACTTGCAAACAGTGAAACAATGCAAGCTCATTAATAATTCATGCATTGTTGGAACAACAGCTTTAAAAAGTAAAATTTGCTTATTTTATTTACCTGTGAAATTTACTCAACAGGAAAATACATTTGACTAGATTTTTTACTTTAGAATTTATAGATGGTGACACATTGTAAAAATGACAAATTATCAAAATTAATATTTACTTATAAGCTAGAGTATTTATTTTTACATGTTTGAACTGAGTACATATGTAGAATTTACCTAATATTTTCAAGTTCACGCTTAAACTAACGTATTCAAAGCAAAAAGTACTTAATCTATATTTACTAACTAATTTTTGAATACATTTGTTTGTATTGAATAATTTTGGTTAATTTGAATTTATAAATGTGCAATTGTTCATTATTAGTTAATAATGCATTAACTGTGTTAACATATACAACTTTTAATTTTTTTACCTTTAAACGTGTATTAGTATATGTTGAAATTAACATTAACCAAGATAAGTGCTGTAAAATTTTTCACTGTTAGTTAATGTTAACTAATGTTAACGAATACAATCTTAATAGAAATATTATTGTAAATTAATTGTCAAATTAGATATTCAGACCACAGTAGCACTTTTTATTTTATTACTGATTTTTTTATTATTAATGAAATTAAGCTATTATCAACATTAAAAAAATATTCAAAGCTGTCCAGTTCAGATTCTACAATCAAGCCAGTCTAAAAACAATCTCCTGGCTCTACTCAGAGCACTTCAGAAGAGTACAAACGCAGATTTTAACCACTGCAAATATCCTAAGGGTTGGTGCCAGGTGTTAGGCCTGTATACTGTATATTGAATAGCAGGCTACTCTATCTCAGTGACACATTCTGACAATCTCATCTCATCTCTCTCTCTCTCTCTCTCTCTCTCTCTCTCTCTCTCTCTCTCTCTGTGGCTCTGTATCATGTTTCTTGTCTTAGTTTCTGCTTTTGTTCTTTTCTAAACCATGTTTGCTTTAATATGCTCACTATGTGAAAAAGGGATTGAAATAGTGATGAACCATTTTTTTTTTCAATTCTGCTGTACACTGAAATGCATCTCTTCTCATAGAAATGACAACCACACAAATAGAGACCAAAAGAAAATACTCAAAAGTATTAAGCCACATATACACATTTTTCATGCACATTTACAGAACTTGGATGTGTATATGTATTACAAAATTGAATTACAGTATTTAAGTTCTGCACAAGACATGATAATAAATGGATTAGCCCACCAACAAGCTGAATCCAAGTCAAAATTGTGTCAAGCTTCCATTTTTCATTTGCACATTTACTTTGACTTTCTTTTAGTTAATTTGAATTCAGACTCATTTTAGCTTTATTCTCCCTGTTTAATTTCATGTTTGTCAAAAGCAACATTTTGCTATAAACATGGTTTACGAGGACATTTTTAGTGTCCCCATAATTCAAATGAACCTTTTATACTGGGTATTTTTTTTAACTAAAACTAGGATATCACAATGCCAAAAATATTATTGTGAAGAATTCACAGGATCTTTAATGAGATTAAAGCCATAGGCATCTTATCATTTGCACAATTACAGTTATCGTTATTCACTCCATTAATACAGCAGACAGTCTGGTAAATCCTCCATTTCTGAGGAACAGTCTTTTAGCACCCGTCTTTGATCACACAAGACCTTGGACAATAAAACCCTGACCTTCCTTTGATAAATCACGCATGACCTCTAATGGAAGTCCTTGAAGTCCATGTCTAAAGACATTTGATTTGTATTGCTTTCATGGGTCAATTCTGTTGAGCAGAAAAATATCACCCACTTCAGATGTGAGAAGTGCAGTCAAAGGGGTTCAAAAGCTAAAGCCAAACTCTTTCTTTCCATAAAAGCTTGTTCTACCTGGAGAATTGAAAATCACCTTGTATTCTAACCTGTAGTGTGCAAGTTAATCAGCAAACTTTTTTAATTTGAAGGTTGAAATAATCATTCTATGATTTCTCATATGTCGTAACATTAACTATGTTTTTCTTGAGTGAGCTTCATAATACTGTTGGTTTGAATGGTATACTCTTTGATATTTTATGTTTTATTTTTTTTGACAGTGACCCACACAGGCGATCTCTTAAAGCAATTTGATGAATGAACAAAGCTTTAAGTATCAAAGACAGCTTTGTCGTGCATGTCTTTGAACCATATATTGAATATCAATATTAAATTTTTAGTGTTTGTGAAGTAAATCTTTCTATTTCTGGGGTTTCAATGTTGCAGGATTGAATCAATGTCTATTTTAACTCATTTTAGTGTGGTTTTATTTATGTAATGTTGACTGGAGGCAAAACATATTGCATCATCTATCAGCTCCTGATTGTGTAGAATTTCCCTGGATATTTTGCAGTTTCAGTGATGAGGTGAAATGGGACATTTCCCCCTCTCCCATCCTAAATGGAGGCTTTGGAATTAGCTTCCCTCAATGGCCAAATCATGAATGGGGCTCTAAACGGACCAAGCCTTTGAAGTTGGGCAGAAGTAATAAGCTTCCCTCGTGTTTAATATGTGTTGTAAATTGCGCTGCATAGCAATGTCAAAGATGTCCACAAGGAGATTCTCAGAAATGGAAATCACCCTTAATCTTTTCCTCTTGTCTTTGCTTTTGCAAATGGTCTCCAGTTTCTTGATCGGCTCAAGTATACCCTCCTCATGCTTGTTTTAAGATGCCCTGTCAGCATGTCTGATAGGTTTGAGGCAGTCTCTGCCCTGTGACTGTGCGTGCGTCCATTAACGCTGTATGATTTGCGTGGCCAGAATAAATTGAATGTGTGAGCACAGAAAATGAAAGTGGAACCAAGAGCTATTTTCAGGAACCCATCTTCCTTTTATAAAGTTTGTGTGTGTGTTCACACACACCACTGTCCCCATATTTCAGATTAAATGGAGATTGGACCTGTGCTCCAGTTTCTTTCTCATTCCTTAAATGAAGCTATTTCTGTCTCTTCACACCAGACACCAATATCCACTTCTTCCAGGTCCAAACCCTCTATGCCAGCTGTTCCCTTCTCACCACACCTCTTTTTCTCCTATTCACTCACTCACTTACTCACCCGCCTACCCACTCACTTTCTCACTCAGTACATTTACAGGTGCAGTTGTAATCAAACTAAAGCATAGTTGTGCCACAGTCTTCATCTTGTCTGTCCAAGTATCCAACGCTGTAACCAAGTGTGATCCGATAAACACGAATACATGCTGAACGAAACCGAGCTACAATTGCATTATATAGGTCTGTTAGTCTGACTTTGCAAAAATTGGACTGGTACAATTTCAGTTAAACTAAAGTTTTTGCATGACATGCCCAAACTATGGCCCGTGGGCCATCTGTGGCCCGCCGATTGCTCTGATGCAGCCTGTGAGAAATTTCAGAAATAGAACAGGATTTTTTTAGTGTTTAGTGGAGTAATTATATGAAATTAATATTCTAAACACTGGTTGTCACTGTCACATACAGCCATATGTTATGGCGCATTGTCTGCACTAGGGCATTCTCTGTACAATTGTCACCAGCTGCGTGGACTTGCAAAGTTCAACAGGAGTTTGGAAAACTCCAGATTTCAGAGAAAGGATTTATTTTTATAGGACTACTATCAGGTTAGATACTTTGGTCATGTACTCATTCTTGTTACAATGTCCCCATACCATGCATCTGACAACTGAGTTGAGCTACCATTGTGCATGCGGCCCAACTGTGCCAAGCATACTCTCTTAAACCATCCTCTGTGGCACTGGGAGGTTTATTTAATAGAAATGAAATGGTTCATTCTGATGTTTTATTGAACATGAAAAATGGTTCATGGGCTTTCCAGCACCACTTGAGTGTGAGGACATAAGTGAGAGTGCTTAATACACTCTATGCTTGTAGTGCGTGCCCTGATCTTGCATATGCTTGTCTACCAAATAAAAGCAAGCGCAATGATTTTTATCAAATTAAAATTGTATTTGTAACAAGTAACAACAAAACAGAAACTATGATTGGATTTCTGAATATAAAGTGTAATTCCTTGAATCACATCATAGCAGGAAAATATAATCTGGTTTTTGATCATTGTACTGTCACATAACTGTCACATGTGTTTTGCAGTGACACTGAATGGATGTCAAAAAACATAAATGCAAATTCCAAGGGCAGTGAAAGTAACAGAAGCTCAATGTAATATTTATAACCAGTAACAGTATAATATTTGTAGAAAAATTTTACATCGCAATGTAGTATCTAATCTAGTATAGTATTTATTATTTTTACAACAATGCATCCGCATTGATCCGCATGACCTCAATTTTCTTTGCATGTGGCCCCCAATAAAAACAGATTGGACACCCCTTTAAAAAAATACATATTACTGTTTTTGTGCAACTGATGTTAAACTTTTAAAAGCATGTAAATGTACTGGCTGACTAACTCAATCACACATTCATGCTTATCCTTCCTTGTCCTTGATTTATTCATTCATTTCCTTCCTTTTGAAGGTGGACTGTGTGACATTTAATTTGTCTGTCGTGTGAATGACATGACGTGTGTGTTTGTGTGTGTGCGTTTTGTTTGATTGTCCCAGCTGAGCTCTGAATAGCTTCCAATGTTTCATGAATAGAAACATACAGGGCTTCATCAAGTCTGTAAAAAACAGTTAGGTTCTTCACAAACACCTCTTCCTCACCTTATGAAATGGAAGTTTCCATTCTAAACATTAGTGTAAAGGTAAGCACAGGGCATGACTGGATTGTTTCACTGTGACAGCATGGAGGTATTTGTTTCTCACTGTGCTTATTTGTGCTGTATATCTAACAGTGAGCAGTGCATTAGGGACTGTTGGTGTTGTGTTAAACAATTCAGACATCCAGGTGTAGAATTAACTAGCTATTCTAAGCTGTGTCTTTACACTGCTAAGTAAGGAATGAATGCTGCATTGCTGGTCATAAGTATATGTTGTGTTTTGGATGCTGATCCACAAGAGTGGGATAAGGGTGGGCTGGTGTCTCAACCAAGCTTTCAAATAGCTAAATCAGCAAGAGCTCCTTGTCAACCAGCTTCACCGGAAAACATGCTTGTTGACCAGGTTTTTTTTTTTTTTTCTGTTTGTGTTTTTTTACATGTGAAAAGCATGGTTATGCTGGTCCATCAGCTAGCCCAGCACAAACCAGTGTGAGCTTGCATGGAAATGAATTCTGGTCTTTTCAGCAGGGTAGGGCGATACATGATTGTATCCATAAGGAATTGATTGGATCTTGTAATGTGGTTTCTAAATGATAGGTGGTTGGAGGGGAGGGGCTGAAAAAAATGAGCTTGGTGGAAGCGTTACACAGGCGGAGCAAGTTGTAATTATACAGAACATCTTTCAAAAACATAAAAAATTTAATAACCGAGCTTCTGATGCTTAGTTTCTAGTGACTGTGATTCCTTTACACTTATGCTGCATTTATGCTGCATTAAGTCTGTGTAAATACACCTTTTTGCCATATTTTTGCACCTTCTGTGCTGCGTTTACTGATGGCACACAAAAAAGATATCTGAAACTGAGATTTAGTGTGTATGTGTACATATAAAATATAGCATATGGCTATGTGTGAATGTGGGTGTTATTTTTCTACACACACACACTCCCCCAACATCTTACCTCATTCTCCGCATTCATACCAGCTGCTTCTTTTGTAATACATCTAACAAGTTTGCTGCAAGCCCCTAAAATCTGCATGCATTATTCATTAGGGAAGCATATCGGGCAATCCGCAGCTATCACAGGAGCCATTGCACTTATCTAAGATATCACAGAAAGAGGGGCTCGTTTGTGAGAAATGCTGGCATTCCATTTGTGTGGCACGCGAGCAGAGAAATAATGTGTTCAGGGAATGCTGTGACAGTTGTGAGCGTGCTAAAATTGCATTGAAATTTGAGCATAGAGATGCTATCTCCTCCCCTCAGAGAGCAGAGGCACGCTGGCACTGGGTAATGACCCTGAGGGGTTCAAATAATTCAGAGTACGGTAAATGAGAAATTGTTTGTGTGATGAAAAAGTTTTGCGGCCTATGGTGAGACAATATGACTTTGAATTTTTATGAGTTTTTCATAGATCCCAAATACAATTTGTTCACATATCTGTAAACAGTTCTTTGTTTGTGTCAGGGAAACAAATAATTTGCAAACTTAATGTGCAAAACATTGGTTGTGAGGCTGAAGCATAATGCGGATTAGATGCTATTTGGAGATATCACAAAAACACAATGTAGCAATAATGCATACATTCCACATTTCTTGGATGTGCAGTTCCTAAAAAAACCTTTTGCCATGGTCAACCCACAAGACCCCAAGGCCAGTTTAATAGCTCTAAAAATATCTAAAAAAAAACCATCTTCAATGAAATATTTAACATTATTTATGTTTGGGGTCTGAGAGACCCCAGGTGTAAAACATGGCTAAATGCAATGAATTTGGTGTACACGCTGTACACGGTGTATATACACTCCTGCCAGTTGTTTATTTTAATCTTTCTTTTATTGTATTTTATGTCATTGTGTTTCTGCTGGAGTCAGATTGATGCCAAACAGAAACAAAGTTACTGTATTGATTAACAGTCACATACAATTTCTACTTTGTGTTAAAGCAGAGGGATAATCTTTCAATAACATCTACTTGCTGGGTTTTAATAAGCTCACAAGGATTTGAACATGAAAATTAGAGGTTAATTCAAAATCCCTTTTTATTATTTTAACATGTACATCATTGAAGTCTCTAAGACCCAAAACATAAAAACCATAGTCTTACTCAACAGAACATGAGGGTTAAGAAGCTATCCATGTATTTGTATCAAGATTTATGTTTAGATCATTTATTCAGTACAACATTTCCTATTTTTATGGTATTGGGTTTAGACCAGAAGATCCAGAAGGAATGGCCAGTTTGTGCCTGAAGCCAGATTGCCCTCTTTCTGACCAGTTATGTTTTGTTAGAGGTTGTCTAGCCCTAGCCTCAGTTCTCTACCCCTGAATTAATTTAAGTTGTATAGTTGGAGGCAGTTTTTTTGTTTGCTGTAGTGAGCTTCAGTGCTGGTGGTCATTTTGTATGTGTGGTCACAGTAGTGAGCCCTGAATCTTGTTAATCCTTCCTCACTGCCTAGAACCCAATGTTCCACATCCTATAACACACACACAACCACCGTGACCCTGTGAGGAGCTGCCTCTGGACTTGACAGTTAATTGTTTTCAGTATTATATTTTTTTGTCCATGCAATACAAATCAATGGGGTCCAAAACTTTCAAGCTCCAAAAAGGACATGTAGTCTACATACAAGTAATCCATACGATTCAACTGGTTTAATCTATGTCTTCTGAAGCGATACAATCAGTTTTGGGTTAGAAATTGACTAAAATTGAAGTCCTTGTTCACAATAAATCTTGCCATCTGCAGTCTCCTTTGTGTGTTCATGAAAGAAGCTTGAATACACTTTCTTGTGCTTGACACATGCACAGAGTGCTTACATTTTGGTCTATTCTCACTCAAATCGATCATGTTGCTTTAGAAGACGTGTCTTTCTCTTGAGTCATATGGATTGCCTTTATGTCCTTTTTTGGAGCTTGAAAATGTTGGACCCTATTGACATACACATTGTATGGACATCAACATTCATCCTTTATATCCTTCAGAAAATCTTTGTGTGTTGTGTTCTACAGTAGAAAAAGTCATAAAAGTTTGAGATGGCATAAGGGCAAGGGTGTAGATTCCAGGGGGATGGGGTGGAGGTACCCCAATATTTATACCATGATCAATGGAAACATGTAAATGTTTCAAATCTATGCCCTTGCATAAGGGTAAGTAAATTATGAGAGAATGATAAATTATAATTTTGTATAATTAAAATATAAAGGTGAAATATCCTTTTAAGGCCAAAGTTTACTTTGGTATTCCGCCTGCTGCTACATCTTGGACACAGTGCGCATGATGTAAATTTCATCATCAGTACAGTACGCGTGTACAGCCCAGTCTTTCTAGAAACATGAACATTTAGCATCTGTGTGTGTCATCTGCACGTGTGCCTGCCATTGACTGTGCTACAAGAGCATCACAAAGCATGAAGTGAACACATGTCCATACAGGCTTGCACTCTGTCTACACTGGATGTGTCGAAACGAACGTTCTAAATGCAAAATGGACATTAACTGTCGTGCCACTTATGTCTGGTGTAGACAGGGTTGTAGTCAAAAGAGTATGCTATTAAAGGCTAGAACATTTGTGATGTAATGGCACATGGAAAAACTAAGAATACCCTAGCCTTTAATGGTAACATTGACTACTACAGTATGTTGATTAATAAAATATAATGATTATAATGACAAAATAGAAGTCCACAAGGCTTTACAGCAAAGCTTTTTGCATCTTTTCCCCATGATCTCCACCTTTGCCTTCACAACTCTTGAAAAAAAAAACAGCCAATACTTTTGCTGTTCTCCCATGGTGCTGCTTTATTTTTATTTAAAGGGGGTTTTAGGCACTTGTCAGCTGGTCAGGCTGGGAGACCAGCTTAATCCAGCTATAACCAGAAAACCTGCTTAGGCTGGTTCAAACTGGGTTTGAGTTGGTAAGGCAGAGGTGGAAGTAATATTAGAAAAACATATTGAAAGAGTTAATGTTCAATGGCCTTCTGCCTGCAACAGAGCCAATGCAAGGAAAAGGTAAAAGGATGTGCCAGATATACCTTGGCTTTTACTGTTGCCGTGTCTTATCAGGTTTTCCAGACTCTCCCAGAGTCACATGTCTTAGTGATTAAGTGACTCAGTCTTTCTTGTTCCTGGATGGCTCTTAACCCTGAAACCACTGATCCTTGATCACCACTCAGACGGAGGTAGCATGATCTGCAGCAATCACTCACACTGCCTTATAGGCCTGTAAATACTGCTGTCTCTCAGGAGAACTGTGAGGGGTCCCTGCGGTACCTTCTGACAGCATTCATGCGGATGCGTCAGAGTCATGCCATTTCAGCCCCCAACTACACAATGTCCATTTCTGAGACACATGCAATAGACACGGTGGAAGAAGGAGGAGTTGTGGTGGTGTAGTGGGCTAAAGCGCATAACTGTTAATCAGAAGGTTGCTGGTTCGATCCCCACAGCCACCACCATTGTGTCCTTGAGCAAGACACTTAACTCCAGGTTATAGGAAGTGTAATCAAGCTTGAAATTATGATCACTAAGGAGTCTGCTGTCAAGATTTATATTGAAAAATTAGTGATATTTGGATCTGTTCGCACCCAAAACAAATTTGATTGCTTCAGAAGACATTGATTAAACCACTGGAGCTGTATGGATTACTTTTATGATGCTTTTATTTGATATTTGGACTCCATTCACTTGCATTGACTGGATCTATAGATCTGAGATATTCTTCTAAAAAATCTTCATTTGTGTTCTACAGAAGAAAGAAAGTTATACACATCTTGGATGGATGAGCGTGAGCAAATGATGAGAGAATTTTAATTTTTGGGTGAACTATTCCTATAAGCATAAATCTAAGGACAAATTGATATCAAGAACTGATTGTAATATCACAGCTTTCTGAGAAAAGGTCACATTGTGTGACATCACCACATCTATTCTATCACACTGTAATGGATCTGCTTGCCAATCTCCCTTTTGGGGCATCAAATGCACCCAAGTGTGCAAATGCAATTTATCATGCACAAGAATGAGAAAATCACATGCATAGAGGAAAATTTCCATGGTCTCATTTTTTGTTAGTGCATATTGAAAGGATTTTACACAAAAACACCACACACATGGACACTGTTCTGTACGTGCCTAGTTTTAAAATTACATAAACAGGAGTTGTTGTTTTTTATATAGCATAGCTGATGCAACTTGTATTGAAATCTAAAAAAACAAACAGGATGTTTATTACTATTAAAATCTATTTTAAGGCTTGTTTTGGATAAATCTGGAAAATCTTTCCGCTTCTTGCAGCATACTTTATTTGTCATTTGGCACCCTATAGGTATTCCCTTCACTAGTGAGTCATTTAGAATCCAACTGGGAAATGAACTGGCACCGCAATCATTTGTGTTCTCGCTTGAAGTGATCAGATTGGCCTAGCATTTCATTTCTGCTGCTAGTGACACATAAGTGTGGAGATACGCTCATTGACTGCTACCTCACCATTACATGTTTGCCCATGAGGCCAGATGCTTCAGTTATGTGTCATCTGTGTTGATTTAAGTGTAAAACTAAAAAAGCTTGCTTTAAAACTTTCTGAATGGGAAAACCCAATTTTATATTTTAATTCACCTGATTTTAGATTTGATTCATTGCTGTCAATTGTGCTCTGCTTTTATATGAAAAACTAGCACTCTTGGAATGTTACTTTTCCATTTGGATTAGAGGACTGGAACTAACTGTTGTACAGTTATTGGTTTGTCATACATTGGCTTGTGAGGCAAACTTTTTAAGATGTCCTTTGAATTTGCTAGTTTGCTTACAAGACATGTCTTATTTACTTTTGCTCAAACATTAATACATTACCTGATGTTATTATGTCACATTACCACATTTGAAAATGCCACTTTAGAACTAGTAACAATGGCTTATGCTGTTACTAATAAGTTATTGGAGAAACAAGGATGTGTGTGTGTGTGTGTGTGTGTGTGTGTGTGTGTGTGTGTGTGTGTGTGTGTGTGTGTGTGTGTGGGCAGCTTTAATGGTTTACGAGTTTTTTGGTTACAAACTGGTAATTACAAGGGTATTATGCTATAAATGTAGTTTATAAGGACATTTCTAGTGTCCCCATAATTTAAATCACTTAAAAAACATACTAAACTACATAATTTTTATTGAAAATTTTTATTGAAAATGTATGAAAATGAAAATGCAGAACGTTTTTTATGAGGGTTAGGTTTAGGGGTAGTATTAGGGTTAGGGGATAGAATCTATAGTTTGTGTGTGTGCACCAACGTGTGTGTGTGTGTGTGTGTGTGTGTGTGTGTGTGTGTGTGTGTGTGTGTGTGTGTGTGTGTGTGTGTTTGAGAGAGATATAGTTTGAGCGTGTGCGATTACCTGCGTCTGTCAAAACAGATGAACAGTAAAGTTGAAACTGGTTACCTCCTTTCCTCAGCTGTTATGTTAGTCAGCTTAATGAAGATCAGTAGGAAAGTAACCTCAGTAGGAAAGCTCTGCAAATAATGCTTTAGAGGTTATATGTTGTTCTGGGTACATGCGTGAATACGCTGTTGTCAGCACAATTGAAGCGGTTCATGTTAGAAGCCGATGGGGTCGGGACAGCTTTTTGAAGTAGGGTTCGGGTTTGTAATGTATGAAAAAATATATAGGCCTTCCGAAATTGTTTCGCGTTCACGCTCGCACTCAAAGATATGCACAAATGGATGAGTTAGGGGCTGTTCACACCTAACCTGTTTTTGCCTGCGTCTGCCCTGTTTTGCCATTGTTTTCCTGTGCAAACACACGGATGAACGTCCATACCTGTTTCTTCAGTGTCTCACAGAGGACTGGCACATTTTTAGACACTGTGTCATGTTAATAAGAGCTTCAGATTGCAAAAATGCATGCCAAGACACCTGTATTCTGTATCAGTCATTGAACTGTGTCTAGATTGATTTTTTTGCCCAGGTGTCCCAAAGATTTAATGTTCTGAACACGTTCAGGTGGCAAAGAGGGGACTGTTACAATTATTGCAGATTGTTCTGCAACAAGCAAATTTCAGCACTTGATAAACGGCAATGTTTTTTTTTTCCTTCTGCTCTAGTGTGCTGAGGGACCGCCGTGCTTTGCATGTTTATTGTTAGTTACGAATGTTTCCTACGATGCTTACATAAAATACAGCCTCAGCATCAGAAT
Source organism: Xyrauchen texanus (assembly GCF_025860055.1). NCBI lineage: Eukaryota > Metazoa > Chordata > Actinopteri > Cypriniformes > Catostomidae > Xyrauchen > Xyrauchen texanus. Next base: position 16,941,152 of record NC_068279.1, read on the forward strand.
ATAAGCTCCAGGTAAAAGTAAAGTAAATAAGACAGGAATATATTACTATTGTATACAACAAATCCTCAAAGAAATAAAAATACTGTATAATATTATAATGGCAAACTGGACAACAATAAATAATTGCTGGGTTATAAAATTAATAATAACAATTGAATTCCAAAATGTTACTGGGTGAAGTAGTAGGTTTTGCACACTCTGTTTAAAACTATTGTTTTGTATAAATTAATGTTGGTAAATATAGCTTTTTTATCAATGTATTGCACACTGGAAAACGTGCATTAATTGTTTTTAAATAGATTTTTATTTAATTAAACATTTTGAATGTACTTGGCTACAGTGGTTGATAGGATTAATTTAAAAGTATGATTTAAAATATTTTTTTTGTAATTGTGTAAGCAAACATTTTCAAAATGGGGCCCCAGCTTGGTTGCTTGGTAGCCCTCCCCTGCTGAAGATAATGGAATTTTGGTCAAATGCATACTATCTTCTGTCTCAGGGTCCCCCCTGAGTATTTCATGGTAGCTGGTTCAGTTCTCTCCTCCGCCATGTTGAATATTTACTACTCCTAGTAAAAACTCTAGAAGGTAAGATAAGAACCTTGAATCTGTGTGATTGCTTCATCTGTGTGTCTATCATGTGTAATTAGCCTTAATGCTGAAGCTGTAAGTTTAACTCTATTTTCAAGCTGTAGTGTAGTATAAATCTGAGCAATCATGGAGTGAGAGACAATACAATACAAGAGATGAGGGATAGTTCACCCAAAAATGAAAATTATTTCATCATTTACTCACACTCATGCCATCTAAGATGTGTATGACTTTCTTTCTACTGCAGGACACAAACAAAGGTTATTAGAAGAATATCTCAGCACTGAAGTTCCATTCAGTGCAAGTTAATGGTGGCTGTACATTTGTTCATCTTGACCACAGTCTTCTTTGCCATCATGGTGTCAAGCATGAAAATATAATCGAGCTTGAAACCATGATCATGCCTAGAGACTGTAATGACAAGATCTACAGTGAAAAATAAGTTACATTGTGGTCTGTTTTCACTCAAAACCAACTGGATCACTTCAGATGAAGTTTTATTAAACCACTGAAGTCTTATTTTTGTGCTGACTTTATCTCCTTTTTCAAGCTTCAATAGCCTGGCCACCATTCACTTGCTTTGTATGGACCTACAGAGTTGAGATATTCTTCAAAAAAATCTTTATTTTTGTAATTTCAGAAAGAAAATGATGCACATCTGGTATGGCATGTGGGTGAGTAAATGATAAGTGAATTACATTTTTTGGGTGAACTATCCCTCTTAAAGAAACTTCTCTCTTACTGGCAGTGCTCACTCAAATGAAGGTCAACTGAACTGGCTCATTACACATAAAAATTGTCATTTCACCACCTGCTGGCTAAAATCTTTAATGTCACAGGAATATATATATAAAGACACATAATGTCTAACTGCTTTTAACACATCTGCGCTGCTCTTGCACTTTGGTTTAGAATGCCACAAACACAAACAGAGTGATAAAAACAGTAAAGCGTCCAAGTCCAAGCTGTTCTGAAACATCAGCACCCCTGGAACGTCTATCGTCCAATCAGATTCAGATTCGAGAACCGAACTAACTAACTGTTGTTTATATATATATATATATATATATATATATATATATATATATATATATAGTAGAAATACCATGGCATTGTTATCTAAACCATCACTGTACCTTACTACAGTCACAGTACTTAATTGGAAGTGTTAAATATGCGAGAGGATTCATGTTAGCCCTCTCGCTTTAAGTGAAGTGAGGATTCTCTGTTTGTAGGATGTGTTATTTGAGAATTTTAGCACTGATGACACCCTGCTCTGGGCCTACCTGACTCTCTTTATGCCTTTATGGCTTTGACACTTCATTATCAGCCTATCGGCTGACAGCATGACAGGTCCAATCTAAGCCAATCAGTGCAGCTGCTGATTTGTGACCAGTGGGCAGAAAACAGGAAGTCGATAGATGGATGCACTCTTGTCTGCTGTCCTTTATGCACCCTGCTTAATTGTGATGTGACATGTTATTCAAAATACAAATGTCTCATAAGGCCAATGGTTTTGGCTGAATGAACAATTTGACATAAGTTTAATCATTAACAGAATATTAAGTGGAATGGAATAACTTTTAAAAGAATGTTATCATGAGATAAAAGCCACAGTCATCGCACATTATGATATCAGATGATATGAAATAAAATTAATTTTCAGGGTTGACAGGTGCTAAATATCTGAGGCAAATTAAGCACAAACATCAATGTTATGGAATTCAGATGTTAAAAGAAAGAAAAACACAAGTATTTAGAGCTCAAACCTTAGAAAATCAGTAGCTTCAGAGGGTAATGAAGGTCAACAGGAATGTTACAAATGATGTGTATATGAAGTGAAACTTTTGCAAAATACCACCTGGATACTTCAAAAATACCAGTCACTTTAGGTAGTCTTGATTCTAAGACTGATAAGTCATCTAGCAAGGTCTGGCATGGTTGACTTCAAGCATTTCCTTGGCTCCCACTCAGAAGGGACAGCCTTGGCTCCTCATTACCCTCTATCTGAAGGAATGACTGAGACATGTGTCCAGAATGCCAAGCATATTTTGAAAGACCAAATCTGATGTAAAGCACTTAAAGCACCTGTAAACTTATTACCAGTGAACTTACAGTTCTACTACTTCACCAAAGAAATATGGATGGGTCTCATTCAGTGTGTACACTCGTATTTTTGCATAAAACCTGTGTGTGAACGTTTTCACACAGACATCATGATTTATTAACATGTCCACACTTACATATTTTAAAAATATACATTTAGGATAAAATTTAGAACCAACTCAAGCCACAGGTTCACACAAATCACAGGCTCCTTGTGGCCTATAAGCCAAAACTATTGTACAGTTTTATGTAGGTATATTATTATTCGAAATTGAATAAGTAAATGACCCTATGTAATAAGCCTTTCTTATTTAATTTAATATGTTATAACATGATTTTGGGATAGTTTCCCAAATTTCCTAAAAATGCAGACTGTATACTGCCCTACAAAGCTAAAATGTACTACCTTAAATACAGTATGTCATCACTGAAACTGAAAGTGGCTTCAAAGGTTCTTTGGCTGTACAGCCAAATGTATTGTACAATATAAATTTTCACACTGTTTGTTCTAGGCATGGTGGAGGCAAAACTATCTCTCAAAGGAATCATAAGAGACCTGATTTTGGTCATAACTCAGTTTTGACAAAATGTGTACTGTAGTTACTGTTTAGGCAGTATAAGCGGATGCACAGCTGGCTAATGGGAGGATATGATCATGTGTAATCAAGGCCTATTTAAAAAGTGTCTGCATTTCAACTTTTGAGAATGGCCCACTTGGCATTACTTGATCTTGATGAAATCTTTTAAGATAAGGACATATGGATACATTTGCACCTGTATAGGTGAGATTGTACTGAAAGCCCTTAAATGGAGATGGATTGGGTGTGTAATATGCTTATTACTAACTGCAGGCATGTGCTGCCGGATTTAGAATAATTATTATTAGTGAATAACATCCAATTGTATTATAAAACCAGTGAGTTTACAAAGGCTAAATTTACTCTTTTAAACATTTAAACAACTAAATGTTACAATTTGTACAATTAAAATCTACAATTGAAAAATTACAAATTCTTACTCTGATCTGCCAGTCATCTAATGATACATTCTGAGCATTCATCTGTGGGAGGATGTCTGAGTTTAGCCCTAAGCAGGGAACAGGTGTCAACTGGTATTGGGAAAATGTGGACTTGTAATCCACAGCTTTCAGACCAGAGGTTATTGATTTTCATTTTTATCTTTTGCATTGTGAGATTCATGATATGCATTTAAAGTGATATACAGCTACGAAAGGCTGTGAATCATTTTGCATTCTTAAAAACAAGTCTCTCTTCCTTTTTTAGGTTTAAAAATATAAAAAGGCTCTCACTTTTGGCTTTCTTCAATTCTGCTCAAGGAGAAATCATGCTAATGCGTCCTGCTGAAATGCCATAATAGCCATACTGAATCAATTAATGACAAGAATCCTTCAGCTCATAGGGAAGATGAGCTTAAGCTATTCCCTGTAAGTAGAGTTACTGCATATTTAGTTGCACAGAGAGCCGATTTATCACATATGAAATAACTGACAACTTTTTATGTCATGAGAATGAGCCTAGAAAATGTATGAATGTATCTTACAAGCGGCACTCTATTGACACAATGACAGTGGAAGTTTGTTTTTAATTGAGAGCTGTGCAATCACATCAGACATTGTGATTCCCAGTGATTATTTTCCCTGATTTAGGACTATGTAAACCATACAAATGTATTTAATTTAATTTGACCGATGTGGACGTGAATGCCACACCATTTTTAAAACATTATGTCTAATGATTCACTGTCTGTCACTCTCTAATGGGACTTAACATTATCAATGACTACACAATCTTGCAGAAGATCAGAGGCCTGTTGTACAAAGCCCGTTTTAGTGGTTACCCTTGTAAGTTTTATTTTAATTTAGTTCATAAGGTGAATCTTACTCTTCTGATACTCATTTACTGTGTTATGAGTCTTTCCACTTTAACAAAATTATATTATAGACTATAAGGCAAAGTGGCATGGCTTGCACTTAATTAAATTATATAAGTCTTTTAATTTAAATGAATATAAAAGCTTTTTTATTTTAAATAAATATATCATTAATTAATGTGCACAAGCTTCAGGGTTAACCACCAACTCAGTCAAGTCATGTTAAGTGAGCTTTACTGTCATACTGCTATGTATAGAGATATACAAGTAAACGAAATGTCATGCCTCATAGGACCACGGTGAACCATATATAAACATATTACACATAGACCTATCTAACTGTACATGTACTGTATATTTAGTATACATATACATTACATATACTTTACATATACTAGGATCAATCTCCGAGTTGACAGAGAACTCATATAGCGAGCGTCTTGAGATTGCCAAACACCTAAAATTTTGGCTCTATCTGGTTTTGTTAACCTGAAACTTGCTCTGAAACTCTCAGTTTGTTCAACTAACTTTGTTCAACAGGCCACAGTTAATTTTGCCACGTTGTCTGTGAGGGAAAAAGTGTTGTGGGTATGACTTGTCATCAGAGACTTAATCACTTAGAAGTCTCTTCCTAATCCTCCTACACCAATAAGAACACCTAAGTACTCATTTGTTTGCAGCTGCATGTAGAGATTTAAAAGCATGTAGTAACTCAGTATTGGAGTTGACTCACAGAAGTGGCTTGCAATCTCTGGAAAGATACATTTACTCAAAAGTTTTATTCTATTTTTTGGCTGTGTGCAGTATGGTAATTTAAGTTTTCCTTTCTTTTGATCTCCCACCTCTTCTGTTGGTTCATCTGTGATTTCTGGTTACACTTTTTGAGATCCTTGGGTGTTATGTACCTGAAAGTCATTTGAGTTTTTTTGTTATGGAGGTTTCCTTCATTTTGTTCAATTGACTGAACAACCTGAGGTTGCAACAATTTTATCTACATTTCTTGGTTGCATAATGTAGACTTTACTCCTTTAATTATTGCTCCCAAATTACACAGAGAGATGCATAATTTATTTGAAGGAGTGGATGGGGTGGTATGATGCTTGAGTCGGCGACAAGTCTGCGCCAATGGTCGTGTAATGTGTGTGTGTGCTTCTGTGAATTGCTATGTCAGGTTTCAAACCTGTTTAGTCAAGTACAAACTACACGACTCAAGCTTGTTGCCTTTGATGTTTTGAGTCAGCCACTAGAAGTTCCAGATCATAACTAGTGTTCATTGCCCACAGTCACACTGACCAAAAACTAAAGACTGTGAATGAAGTGTGCACAAAGCGCTGACTGGGAGTTGTGTAGAGTGCACTTGGCTTAAAGCTTATAGTAGGACTGGAAACTGGAAGGTTGCTTGCTTGATCCCCACAAGAAGTGATCATCAAAAGCCATCCAGTCTTTAGAATGTGACATTAAACCAAGGTCCTGACTCTCTGTGGTCATTAAACATCCCAGGGCAATTCTCGTAATGAGTAGGGGTGTAACCCCGGTGTCCTGGCCGAATTCCCACTATTGGCCCTTCTCAATCATGGCCTCCTAATAATCCCCATCCATTAACTGGCTATATAACTCAACTCTATCCTCTCCACCAATAGCTGGTGTGTGGTGAGTGTACTGACGCACTATGACTGCCGTCACATCATCCAGGTGGATGCTACACACTGGTAGTGGTTAAGGAGAGTCCCCTGTCCACTGTGTAAAGTGCTTTGAGTGTACTGTCAGAAAAGCACTATATAAGTGTAACGTTCATTCATTCATTCAAAACTGTGCTCTAGAGCTTGGCACTCAACCTTAATTTGCTCCAGGGGTATTGTCCATGTAATACGTGTACTGTTAGTTGATTTGGATAAAAGCATCTGCTAAATTACTAATTACAATATGTATGTGGTTATTCCTGCCATTTAGGCACTATGAATGCCAAGCTATGTCAAGCTGGCACCACACTAGCCGATTTTCCTGTGATTTCCTGTGAGCTTCATTTTAATAATCGCTGGCCAGGTGGAGGGAGGCGAAGTGCGCATTAGCATCTACCGCAGGAGGTCGTTAATCACTTGACTGCCGGTACTCCCTGCTGAGTTAATGTCTTCAAAAACTCAAAAAGCATATCATGCTTGCTTGAAAAACATCATTCTGTCGCCAAGGCGAGATATGGTGTTCTCAACAAGTGACCAATGAGCTTCTTCTTTTACTGAAGATCTGAAAAGACGTCGAATGTTGAAGAACATTTATTTAATCAAAACATGTATAAATTCTGCATTCTTCATACCTCCAACTGAAGAGAGAGAGAGAGAGAGAGAGAGAGAGAGAGAGAGAGAGAGAGAGAGAGAGAGAGAGAGGGAGAGATCTCAGCAAAACAGTCCGCACATGTGACACCCTCTGCCAAAATCTATATTGTTTGGAGTCTGCTAGTGGGCTGCCAGCTTCAAGTGCAGTGTGACTGAACAATGCAATACAAATTTACTGAGGTGGAAGAATGCAGAATTTATACATGTTTTGATTAAATAAATGTTCTTCAACAAGTGTGTGTTCATAAAGGCTTTCAAAACTAGTGGTGATTCCATTCAGAATATTCTTTGAATAAGTGCAACATTGTGCAAGTACAAAAATAAAACATGCTCCCTTTCAAAGTTGATTTGCCTGTTTATTTAGTATCCTAAGTATTCACTCATTAAATGTAATTTATTATTTGCATTTGGCATTATATGTTTTCCTGCTGTCCGTGACAAGAGAGAGAAGCCCTCAGGAAAAGAAATACAGATTAATTAAACTCAAGAGGAGGAGGATGCTTCATTCTTATATAAGAAATCTTACATAATTCTATCATTGATCTGTCTGGATCCTGCTGTAAGATTTAGCAAAATAAAAATGAGGGGGTGTGAATCACCTGCTAAACCACATTATTAACCTGCTTTCTTGACACCGGTTCTGCATTTCACATAACAAAAAGCGCACAGCAAAGGAATAAGAGTTCGTCAGTACAGAAAGGAACGTTTGAGCTAACACACTGTACTTGTACCGTAGTTCCAATGGCATTCTATAGCTTCTATCTCCTTCTCTAGCTATGGCACTTTCTGTCAAATGATTTGCACAAAGTTGACATGTTTCGATGAGTTTAGTCACGAAGACGGAATTATAATTACCTTTCTTACACTCTGTTTTTCACTTTCTCTCTGCCTCCTCCTCTCCTCCTACAAGCTGCCTGCTTTTACATGTTATTAATTTGAGAAAGTTGCTGAATGTTCAGTCAGGCATATTATAGCTACATAGTGAATGAACCAATGACCCTATGGAGTAGGCGCAGTTTCCTAACACTTTTAGACACACTAAAGAATGGTTTCACTGAAGTATTGGGAGTAATTAAAGAAAAGTTGTTAACTTTGCTATGAAAAAGCTACATTGTGTACTTTAAGTTCTCAATAGTGCATTGTAAAGCTGGTAAACTGAAAGGTCAGGAAATGTAATTAGAGATAGGTTAATCGATGAATAAATGTGACATTAATTAGGTTTTTGTGTTTTATTACTAATGAAGAGTTGTTAAATGCTTGATCTCCATCTGTAATTGTTTTAATAAATGTTTGTTAAACAAAAACAGGAGTCTAATAATTTGCATAATCATATTTAATGTTAATAATAATGGCTATAATTAGCCAGTTTATCCTCAGAAAGTTTTTTTTTTAAATTTCATTAAATTAAAGTAATTGTGCTGCCATCAATATTAGTGTTACTGGCCTTTAATAGTACTTTTGAATCAAAAAGCAATAAGTGGTATAGCCTATCCCTAATTATAAATAATTGCAATTTCTACTTGAAACAGTTGCTAGGATGCTTTTGGAATTTATGTTTATGCTATAAAAGGTTAAAAGTGAGATGTCTAGTCTTCTATATTATTGCCATGAGTTATGGAACTGGTGTGAAATAGATACTTATACTTCTGCCACAACCCAAGAGGAATTTCATTTTTCATGAATTCATGAAGAGCTTTGTGCCAAATACTGTAATATAACTTAAGAGAGTCATCAGACCCCTGATGTGTAGAGTCACTGTTAAAGCATTGCTGGGTGGACAAAATCAATTGCCAGCGCTAAGGGAGAAGGCACAGGGACAGGTGAACCTGCACCTGCCATGTAGCGACCAATCGATAGAGAGAAAAAGAGGAGATTGGCGAGGACTTGACAGATGTGAGAAGCACAAAGGAGTGTTTAATATTGATCTCTTAAGGCATTCTTTAAAATGCACTTTTTCTTGGAAGCTTTGGTCTTTAAAGTCCAAAGATCCTCAACAAAAAAATGATTTGTTAATTGTCACCATTGTTGCGTTTTGTATGCCAAGAGTTGATATCTTAATGTGTCTTGTCAACATGTGTTATGCTGTAAGTTCAAAAACATCAATCAATCAATTTGCTGATATCATTTGCTGAAATATACTTTACTGTTTTTGCTTTTATGTTTTTATGTGTAACGCATCACTATTGACACATATAGTGCCATTTCTAAGGTAGGATCAGACATTCAGGCTGACCTTAGATTTTGTCTTCCAAGTAGCACAATGCAACATCTTGTGTTTTACTTGATTGATTGGCTGGAAGAACATAATATTGAAGGTCTAGTGCTCAAGAGAACACTAATCACCATAATGGTGACTTCAAACAAAACACAACTATTGATAACAAAACAACAACACTAATTAAATAAGGGTTCTATTAAGTCTGGATAAAAACTATTTTTCATATACACTCACCTAAAGGATTATTAGGAACAACATACTAATACTGTGTTTGACCCCCTTTCGCCTTCAGAACTGCCTTAATTCTATGTGGCATTGATTCAACAAGGTGCTGAAAGCATTCTTTAGAAATGTTGGCCCATATTGATAGGATAGCATCTTGCAGTTGATGGAGATTTGTGGGATGCACATCCAGGGCACGAAGCTCCCGTTCCACCACATCCCAAAGATGCTCTATTGGGTTGAGATCTGGTGACTGTGGGGGCCATTTTAGTACAGTGAACTCATTGTCATGTTCAAGAAACCAATTTGAAATGATTTGAGCTTTGTGACATGGTGCATTATTCTGCTGGAAGTAGCCATCAGAGGATGGGTACATGGTGGCCATAAAGGGATGGACATGGTCAGAAACAATGCTCAGGTAGGCCGTGGCATTTAAACGATGCCCAATTGGCACTAAGGGGCCTAAAGTGTGCCAAGAAAACATCCCCCACACCATTACACCACCACCACCAGCCTGCACAGTGGTAACAAGGCATGATGGATCCATGTTCTTATTCTGTTTACGCCAAATTCTGACTCTACCATCTGAATGTCTCAACAGAAATCGAGACTCATCAGACCAGGCAACATTTTTCCTTTCTTTCCCATTCTGACATTCAGTTTGGAGTTCAGGAGATTGTCTTGACCAGGACCACACCCCTAAATGCGTTGAAGCAACTGCCATGTGATTGGTTGATTAGATAATTGCATTAATGAGAAATTGAACAGGTGTTCCTAATAATCCTTTAGGTGAGTGTGTATATATATATATATATATATATATATATATATATATATATATATTATTATTATTATTATTTTTGTAGCCCCAATGCATTGCTAAAGCATACATACTTATTCAAGCACATAGGCTTATGGGTATTTCCCTTAGGAGTGTTATTTCACTGTGTACAGATTGTTGTTTTTCATAAAAAATACACTATTCAATCCTGGCAACATTGTACATTTATTATTTACATTGCTTCAAAGGATAATTTTTTATTTAATTGGCTTCTCATTAGCAAGAGAAGTAAAGGCTGATGTGAGATGATAAAGAACAGATGTATTGGTCAGAAACATCATGAACATTAACCATGTGCCACAAACTAACATTTTCATGGAGGGTTTTAAAAAATATGTTTCAAAATGTCACTATATATTTCGCCAAGATGATATCATGATTTTAAATGTTCATTTTCCCCTAATGCCTTGCAAACAACATCTTTTTCCATAAAACTAGTTAGTTAACAGTGAGCCTGCTCTTGATCTCCCAGAATGCAACATTTTAAACAGCAAACTATTTTATTTAAGAATCACAGCAGATTGTTGTAAGAATTTGGCCGTAAATTTACAGCAATTTTTGACAGTGCACAGATGCACACGTATTATTATACCTATCATTAGTTTGCTTGGTAGCTTACCTGATAGAGATTTTGGACTCACCGACCACGGTTCGAGTCCAGACAAAGAACCACGAAAGTGAAAGTGGCATAGAAGTGGTGTGGTTGCCTCAGTAAATTATTATTATTATAAATGTTTTATTTTATTTGAATTTGCATTTTAAAACACTATCGGTCAGGGTTAGGTGTTGGTCAAGATAAGGATATCTGTTTTGTTAAACACTCATTTATCTTTTCAGACACTATTGGTTAGGTTTAGGGTAAATTTTTTGATTTTTGTTTTGGGAGGTATGTTTTACTTACTACCATAAACCTTAACCTGACCAATAGTGTCATAAAAAACAAAGAGTGGCATGCAAAACACAATTTCAGAAGCAACCACATCATTTTGTGGTGCTTCTATGCCAGTTTCGGCTTATATGTCGACTAATGTGCTCTTCAGTACTTGTACCCCAGCCCTTTGCATTTCAAGATCAACGCTCTCTCAGTTGACTTCGCTATTTCATCACATTGAATCAAGCTTTTAAGTATAGTTGGTTTTGTAATACAAAAAATATTATATTATATTATATTATGTTATATTATATTGCCTTACAAATTCTTTGAGACCAAGTTGAGATTTTTACAGTGGGCATGGACCATGCAATTTAAAAATGTCAACCACCTCTTTATCACTCAGAAAACGTATCCATTTTTCAGGCATAGGCCTGTATACATATGATATATTCAGATGTATCAATCAGCTTGGTTAGCCTGCCAATTATTTCCAGCTCAGTGTTCTGAGGAGGACAGCAAGCCAAAGTCAGCACAAGTTGTTTTGAACCAGTGCTGCATTTCTGTCAGTACATATATATTATCATAAAGAGGATCCCAGTTTGAAGCTTGGGTCTGTCCCCATGTCTCCTGTCCCTCCATCTCTCTTTTCTCCCTTGACAGATGAGGTGGCTGGCACCAGTATAGTGAGAAGGGTGAGAGGGTTACATAACACAATCATCTCTCTTTCTCTCTCTGTGCCCAGAGGATGTGTTCTTTACCAGCCTTACCAAATATTTCCCTCCTAAATCCGTGTTCTTCTGTGTTATCTTAGCAATGGCACGTGGCGCTGTGCTTGAAATAGTTGGATGATATAGCTGGGAAATAGGTTTGGCACAGGTTGTGTGATGTCTTTGTGAGGGCAGAACAGGAAGCTGGTTGGGTCTCAAACCTCTGAATTAGCATATGCATGTCTGCGACACCATCAAAATTAGATGTCCCAGTTTTAACTACTCATGATTTGTACAGTCTGTTTAGAGATTGTGGATTTCAGACAGACAGTTAGGGTCACTTTTTTCAGATTGCTCTCCGATTGGGTGTGCACATTATATTTAAACTTGGCCAAATAAATATGCCTCTGCAAAATGGAAATAAATCTGTGTTATATGCAAATATAATATAGAGTTCACTTCAATTATGATGGTAGTGCTAGGTGACAAAATTTTGCTATGGAACAAAACATTTAATAACATGAAACGTTCAATAATTTCACATTTTTGTTCACAATGTCACAGAATTAACAATTTAATTCTCAATTGATTAACAATTGATTCAAAGAATTATAATTTGTCATCAAATACAGTAGGATACAAAAAAAATTTCAGCCATTTCGCTTTAAAAATATTAATTCACATTTCATTTAAACTAAAGTACCCTTGAATATTCACCCAAAAATACATTGTAGGAGCACATAAAAGGAGATATTTTCAAAACAATGGCAGTTGACAGTAAAACTTTAAAGCTTAAAAAAAAGAACAAAACGAAGACTTGTACACAAAAACTTTGAAAGAGCTTCTCTCATTTCAGGTTGTTTCTCACAGAAAATAAATGATAATATGCCTTCAGATAACTTGCAATTAGATGCACAAGTCACATGGACAACTTTTATGACATCTTTTGGGTCCTTTAAGCTTTAAATTGAGCCTCTATCCACTGCCATTGCATTGAAAGGATGGGCTGTGATATTCATTAAAAATATCTCCTTTTCTGTTCCCACATAAGAAAAGAAAGTCATACTGGTTTGAAACATCATGAGAATAAGTAACATTTTTATTTTTCTGTGTTATTAGTCTCTTCCAGAACACAGGACATCTTTGAATGATTTCTGACTCATATCTTTGCAATTGCACATTGCAGGAAGTGTGCATATATTTCATATAGGGTGAAAAAGTAATGTTAAAAAAGAAAGTTTGCACTGAAGGCTGCAATTACCCCCTCTTTTATTCTTATTACCCTGCACACCATCCATTTGATCAGGACTTGAACCATCCTGGTGAAATCCATTTTCATATGGTGTATCCACCTTGATCTCACATAAAATTTGGCAAGTGTGTGCCGATTTGTCTTTAGCCGAAATTGGTATACGTTGACAAATTTGAATACACTGCCTCCAGAGAGCCATATATATCCAAGAGCCAGTTGTAAAAAGAATTGTTTTCAGCTGAACAGGGTGTAAAACAGTGAAAATAAATATTTATTTTATTTAATGTATCCCCCAACCAAAACCCAAATCTAACCATATTATTAGAGACATGTAGAGACAAAATGCAATGCTAGGGATAAAAATGCAACATTATCACACTTGTGATGATTTATACAAATGTGATTACTTCCTCGTTTGAATGGGGATTGAACTGTGGTCTCCCATGCAACTGAATCAATGTGCTAACAGTCCTGTCACGAGGGAAAGTAATTGCTGTTGATCCGTAATTTTCAGTGAGTCGGCATACTGTTGCCGATCCTAGGGTACCGGATCTTTTGGAAGCAGCGTGCCGACTTTCTGTGTGATCATGTTCATGTATCAGCATGTTAGATCAGTATTAAAACCATGCAACATCTGCAAAAACAACTTTCCACTATTCATATAATCCGCAGTAATGCCACAGTAAATACCTGGGAGATTTTTCTTGGTGCAAACTCATGCACAATACTAGTGAAGCCCTCCTTGAAGCACTGGACAGTTGATTCATGGATTCTGTCAATTTGATTACATAACTTAAAAGAAAATTAATAGTAATGGAAAGTTAATCATTCCCATTAACTTGATTTCGCACTGGACTTATAAAAATAGTTCACCCAAAAATGAAAATTATGCCCTAACTCACCCATATGACTCTCCAAACCTATATATCTTTTTCTTCTGTTGAACACAAAAGGTAAATGTTTAAAATGTTCATAGTTTTATGGGCCATAATATAAGTGGATGGTGACTTAAAAAGAGGGAAAGAAACCATAAAACTGGAATAAAAGTAATCAATGCTACTTAAACTATATTCCAAGTTTGTTCACTGGATGAAATGAGAACCATTGAGGGTTTCAATGCTTTGTTTTAATTTCATAGTAAATAACAACTTAAATTTTGATTTGTTCATCAAAGTGATCATATCACTACAGAAAACTTGGAATACATCACACCTTTTATTTCAAATACTTTAAATGTGGTTTATATCATGCCACCAGAAATTGACTTTTTGTGTTACAAAGAAGAAAATATTGGTTTGAAATTTCATTAGGGTGAGTAAAAGACAGAAATTTCGTTTTTGGGTAAACTATTCAACAACTTTTCAGCAATATAAATATATTAAAATGCCCAAGTGACAGAAAAATTCTGCACCCCTCTCATTTTCATGTCCCCCAGGTCTTTACAATGTACTTCTAACCTAGTGTTCCACGTGCATCACTGAAATCAAACATGTATTTTAAGCTGATAATTGACAAAATGATCTGTGATATTTCTTACACTGCTCCACCATGAAAATGTTTGCCACATCCAGTCTTTAACAATCAAGGTATCTGGTAGCATCTTGCCATACAGTACATGCAAAATATTTACATGTTCCTCAAAGTTGCATCTTCAACAATGACAGCAAGCTCCTATGGGAGCCAAATAAAAAGTGCAGAGGAAAATATTTGTTCAATCTCAAATGTAAATGTTTTTTTTTCTATCAGAACTTAAATATTACAACCACAAAAAGTTACTCTGTCACTCTTCATTTATAGAGTATTGATGGTATCAATGTTTAGAAGCTATATGTATTGTGAAAAGTACTATACAAATACAAATGTAAACTTAAAATATATGTCCTGTAAAACATTATTGTGCACTTGGTTAGCTGATGTGTTATACTACAGCAATCCACAGACCTGTGACAGGCCCTTTGCAGTTTCTTCCGACTGTATGACTGTGCCCAAATTTCTCCTTACACCTCTCATCCTCGAGAATCAGAGGTAAACGCTCCAAGAGATTGGTGCCAAGTATGCTAACAAAAACAGGGAAAGATATATAAGCAAGGATTACGGGCAAAAAATGTCATAATACTTGGATTTATTGTGACAGTACTGTGGCTGTTGAAGCAAAAGTGTAATAAATCAACAATGTTTTTTAATACTTTGGGCATTCAGAATAAACGCTAGCATCTTTCCAAATGTAATCGCACATATTAGAAATTATATTATTTCTTGTGGATGGAAAACAATCATAGCCGATACTCACTTGCTCTACACTGGCCCAAAGCACCAGCTCTCAGGCATGGTGAGCAGCGTTGAGAGGACATATTCCGCACCTGTGGCCTCGTAACGTTACATGCTAAATACGTGGTGCAAGAAAGCAGTTAGACAGACTAAAGTGTTTAAATGAAGAAAACAGGACAAAAAAGGTCTGGAGTTGTAGTAGCTTTGATATAAGCGGGATGATTGTCTCGAACGTCGAAATATTGAAAATTAATGCAAACCTGAGGTGTAACGGCAGCAACTAGATTACCAATACTGGGTGTGCAATACATGTCAATAATTTGATGGTCCCTCATCAACTGTTCAGTACTAAACTAAACAATATGTTGGCTTTCTCAAGCCTGTATATTAAATAAATATTTTGGTGGGAGAGCAAATCTGGTTAGCACGTGAACACGTCAACAGATGTCAACCAAAATTACTACGTACAAACACATAACAATTGGGCAAATACACGAAATACCATTTATAACAACATAAATTTAAACGTACCTCTAAATTTATGTGATCTTTCAGTGTCTTACAGGTTCTTTTAAACAAGAAAAACTGAAGAGCTTCAAGTACAACAGATAATTTCACAGTGTAGGGCTTTATTCAAATTCATCCAATGCTGTGCGTGGGAAGTTTGTGATGTCCACGCACCAACGCTCACAACACGATGATGGATCTCTGACTATCGATGGAGGATAAAAAAGTTTGTATTAATTGTGCATAAGTTTGCACTCTTTGAATAAATTAAACATCCAAAATATCCAAAGTTTAAAGAAACATCTTGTTTATTTTCTATGGGATAAAATGGCATTGTTTCTAAACCTGTTTGTAATTGAATGTAATTGTTTTATATATATATATATTTATATATATATATATATATATATATATATATATATATATATATATATATATATATATATATATATATATAAGTTATTTATAAAAATTATAATAATCATCTTGACACTCTAAATATAAACACTAAAGTCCAGAGGCCAGCTATGGATTATTTATTTAATAAACTATTTACAATATTTACTGTGTTACTGAGATAATCATTAAATTGTACATATAATTATTCAATTATAATCTTCCATCTTAAATCAACTAAAGTCCATCAGTTTTTGTAAACAAATAATTTATTCACTGATTAAAAATCATCTTAGTCAAAACACATGTTAAGAACTACTGACACTTACATAGCATTCTAAACTTGGACACTTGAATCAATGCTGATAGATGTGGTTTTGGCAATATGCCTAACACTACTTGATTATTAGGGCCCAAGCCTTGAAAAGGCAAGGCCCTATTGTTTTCGTTAGGATGACTATGATTATTATTTTTTTTACGACTATTGGGGCACGTTTGGGGCTCTTAACGTGCTCGAAAACTCTTGAAACTTTGCACACGGGTCAGAACCCGAGGCCATTAGGGCCGGGCTGAAGCTGGTACCGGGGCGTGGCAGGGGGGCTCGACGGCGCCCCCTGGAACGGGGTCCGAAAACTTGGTCCATAAATCAAACACGCTTGCATGTAATAATATGAAACTCGGTACACATATAGATCTCATCGTTTCATATATCCTTCATACTTTTACTTTTTACCTCAGCCCAACAGGAAATTGTCTATTTAGGGTTGTTTGGAAAACGCATGCAATGGAATTTAAAATACTCCTCCTGGAGAAATACTTTCAAAATGCTTTGAAATCACCCTCTTATTTTTACCCGATTTACTTAAAACTTTTGGTGTGTAATGTAAACACACGGCAGATGTAGACATGGGAAAGGATTATTGATATCTTGGATACTGTTGCCGCGGCAATGCTTCAAACTTCGAATATTCTTTTTGATGCTTTTGAGACTCTTAGCATACTTGAAATTTCATGAAACTCGACAGACACATCACATTTATTAGCCAGTAGACATGTGCAAAGTTTCAGAAACGGGCGTGGTGCAGGGGCTCAGTAAGCCCACCTTTTGACAAAAGTGAGGGGTTGGTTTTATACTTTGACCCACAGTCACAAAACTCAGTAATTATATTGATCTCATCGAGCCGGACAACTTTCTAATTTACAGTCATTAGCTCAGACCAACAGAAAGTCAGATATTTTGGTTTGAATGTGGATTTTTGGAGAATTTTCTCTGCCTCTCTCACTGACCCTACGTCTCTCTGTGTCTGGGGGAGGGGCTGATTTTGCTGATGAGTGAAATGCTTTTATTTTTGTTTTCAAGGTTTTGGGGGCCCTTAACGTGCTCGAAAACTCTTGAAACTTTGCACACGGGTCGGAACCCGCGGCCATCAGGGCTGGGCCGAAGATGGTACCGGGCGTGGCAGGGGGCTCGACAGCGCCCCTGGAATGGGATTCGAACACTTGTCCAGTATATCAAACACGCTTGCATGTAATAATATGAAACTCTGTACACTTGTAGATCTCATCGGGCCGAACAACTTTCGTGCTCTAAGTTTTACGCCAGCCCAACAGGAAGTTGGCTATTATGGGTTGTTTGGAAACACATGCTCTGGAATTATATATATTTCTCCTAGAGAATGAATCCAATTGCCACCAAACTCGGTCGGCATGAAGTCAAGACATTGAGGATGCTACATTGCCGACGGATTTTTGATATCTCGAACGGTTTGGCCGTGGCGAGGAAATTGATTTAGGACTAAAAAAGGACACATGAAGTGTGTTATAACTTAGTTAGTTCTATCTACAGTTACAAAACTCGGCGTGTATATTGTTCTCGTCAAGCTGAACAACTTTCTAATTTACAGTCATTAGCTCCGACCAACAGAAAGTCAGATATTGTGGTTTGAATGTGGATTTCTCTGAATTTTTCTCTCTCTGACAGACAGACCTGCGATTCTGTGTGTGTGTGTGTGTGTGTGGGGGAGGGAGGGAGGGAGGGGAGGGGAGGGAGAGGGATTTCTCTGTTGGGTAAGATTTGCATTAAGATATTGTTTTTCAAGGTTTCTGGGACTTTTGGGGCCCTTAACGTACTCAAAAACTCTTGAAACTTTGCACACAGGTCAGAACCAGCGGCCATCGGGGCCGGGCTGAAGCTGGTACCGAGGCGTGGCAGGGGGCTCGACAGCGCCCCCTTGAATGGGGTCGAAAACTTGGTCCATATATCAAACATGCTTGCATGTAATAATATGAAACTCGGTACACTTGTAGATCTCATCGGGCCGAACAACTTTCGTGCTCTAAGTTTTACGCCAGCCCAACAGGAAGTCGGATATTATGGGTTGTTTGGAAACACATGCTCTGGAATTATATATATTCCTCCTAGAGAATTAATCCAATCGTCACCAAACTCGGTCAGCATGAAGTCAAGACATTGAGGATGCTACATTGCCGACGGATTTTTGATATCTCTAACGTTTTGGCCGTGGCGAGGAAATTCATTTATGACTAAAAAAGGACACATGAAGTGTGTTATAACTTAGTTCTATCTACAGTTACAAAACTCGGCGTGTATATTGTTCTCGTCAAGCCGAACAACTTTCTAATTTACAGTCATTAGCTCCGACCAACAGACAGTCAGATATTTTGGTTTGAATGTGGAACACATTGCAAATTAATCTTTGAAGCTCCAGAAAGCACATAAAGGCAGCATAAAAGCAATCCATACTCCATTGGTATAATTCATAATTCCGCAGTGTACTTGCTTGTTATATTAGCTACTACAAAATATAGAAATACATTTACTATCTTAACTTTAATGATGTACTTAACATAATGATAAATAATCTTAAAATATTATATTGTATGCTATGTATTGTGAATACACCCATGTTAAACATAAAAATGTACTTCCATTGCATATCATAGGAACACATAAGCGTAAATTATAATTACATTAATAAACCTGTACAAAGACCTCCAGATAAATACTGGCCTTCTGGATTAACACATTTAAGTGCTGCAAAAGATATTGACCTATGACATAAAAAATTATTCTACATTTGAATTACCTCATAGATGTGACTATTGTGGTTCACGGTCATAGGCCCTGTCCCAAATAGGGATGGGCGATATGGCCAAAAAAATGTATCACGATAATTTCAGGGATTTATTACGATAACGATACAAATGACGATAAATTATTTTCTTCTGTAAAATATCAGATTATGTTATGTTTAAGTTGTGTTCCAGTGACTGTGCTGAAAAACATCACACAACAACAATTACACAATAATAATAATTCAAATCAATTACAAGTTTAAAATGTAAACACAGATTCTTCATTTATTTATACTCTCATGGTGGAAAAATAGTGCAAAGCAAACAGCAAAAGTAACAATCACCAACCATGTCTTCAGTTGTGTTTCAAAATTACAACAGAGTACAACTGCAAATAAATCCTGATAAAGTAAAGAAGTTCAGAGTGAAACACACTCTTACCCCGGATTTCCACCAACTGCGGATCGGCTCCGCTGCGTGTCGGATCCGTGCTCTGCCGTCCTTCAATACCAGATCACGGATTTGTTGCGGAACAGCTGCATTCCGCCATGCTTGTTTTCACTCCGCACAGAGAATGTCCGCGCGTGAACAGTGAATCGCGCAGCGCACAAAACTACGTCATCAACTAGACTTATCATTATTATCGTGAGGAGACACATTTTTATCGTGAGGAGAATTTTCAACGATATATCGCAAACGATAAGATATCGCCCATCCCTAGTCCCAAATGGCACACTTCATATGAATTTTCAGTCTTGTGTACATATTTCATGTGTCCATTAACTCCATGAGACCGTAGGGTGTGTCATTTTTCATTTTAGATATCAGAAGGGTGCTCGCGCATACTTTGTGGTTGATATGTGCCCTCGATGCGCACTTTTGAAGAGCCCACACTGATGCAAGCTCTACAGCACACATCTTCTCGACGGTCAAAGCGAGGTTACGTTTTTGCCCATCGTGCACAGCAACCCTAAAGGCACGGGGGTGGCGGTGCCACCGGCTTGGGCCCGCCATCGCTGCTTGCAGCTATATTTCACTTTTGTGATTATTTCACTGATTTGAGTGTCTTTGGCATTGAGACAAGGCCTAATGCAGCAGAAGCACTGTGGGATCGATTCAATTACAGGGTATACATCCAAATCACAGCAAACATGTATTTAGACTGATTGCTGAGATAATGAAAAACACAAATGTTTATAATCTCTATCTAGCAAATTGATGTTGTGGGTTCCTCTTTGCCCTGGCTATCATTGTAAATCCTCTTGTATAACAAGGTTGTTTAGTATGCGTAGGGTACAACAGGGCTCCTTGATTTTCTCCCAAAACACTAAATAGCACCAAAAACTACCACAGTACTTTCCTAAACACCTGTTTGTCACTATACACTGCTAAATTTCCATGTTGTATGAGATAATTGTTTGTAATATCTAAAGTTTGATTTTGAGGTAATTTGATATAAAACTTAAGCATTTTTTAAATGTTGCAAATATATGTAGCTAATGAATGTCCTAGAAATGGTCACATTTATTTTGGGACGAAATAGTAATTTGTCATTTAAAATTTTGTTCAACATGATTACATAAAAAAGAAATTCAATATCTGTCCAATAAGTGAAAGGATAGATTTGTGATAAACAAATTGTTTTTCTGAAAGGGGGGCTGTAAATAAGTTGTGTACTGTTTTATACAGATTACTGTATTGTACAGGCAGATCTTATTTAAATACTACTTTACTGTCATTTTCATCTGAGTATTTCACCTTTCCCCCCGGAATGCACGCCCCCTTCCTGTAATGAAGTGAGTGGTGACTGAGGTTGTCAGTCTATAACATTGGGTGAGAAAATGACAGAATTTGAATTTTTGGGTGAGCTATCCCTTTAAATTGGAAATTACAATGTAATGGCCCATTAACAAATTTAAATAGAAGCTGTTACAACATTCCTGTCATGAGTAGGTTGTGTTGTTCTAGTTTTCTACCCTACAGTATTTGGCAAATGCAAATAGTGCAGGGTAGAAAAATAGAAAATAATGGCTCTGATACAAGATGGTATAGACACGTAGCTGTAACATACATTTATAATACTACAGTGAAAGAGAGTGTGGATTTGTTTGTACGTTTGTGTGTGCGTGTGCGTATGAGAGACTGCACAGATTTGAGGGGAGGAATGTTTTTTTCTTTGCACTAGCAGCTCTGCTCACCCTCTATTACGGACCCAAAATTGAAACTCCATTCTCACTTTATCCTCAGAATGTGGTCAGATGAAGCTGTGAATCGAGGGAAACTTTTCTGTTGTGTGTTGATGTTGGGGTTTTTCTGCTTCCCTGCTTTGGTTTTCTACTTTTTCAACCAAACAGCTGCAACCAGTATAACATGCTGCAGTGTAATAACCTTCAAAAACATCTTTGATTTCTCTGAAAA
Source organism: Xyrauchen texanus (assembly GCF_025860055.1). Taxonomy (NCBI): domain Eukaryota; kingdom Metazoa; phylum Chordata; class Actinopteri; order Cypriniformes; family Catostomidae; genus Xyrauchen; species Xyrauchen texanus. The sequence goes on from NC_068279.1 coordinate 16,962,867, forward strand.
TATTTAGCTGTTAAAGTAACCAAAATAAGGAGTTTTATCCAGGCTAATGATATACCACAGCAGATCAGAGCTGTTTGCATCGTTTGAGAGGGAAAATCCAAGTACATAATCTGTTTGTACACTGTCCCTCATATTACAGCTGCAATTCTTTTAATGCTGTACATTTAATCTCCTTTAACATTGGATTAATGTTCTCAGGAAACAGCAGCCTTAATGAGATTAAGTCTGAAGGAATGAAAGTCACTTGTACCGAATGAAATAAGCTCTAAGGGGAGTAGGGACATTTTTTTATTTAGTTATATATATATATATATTTTATCAAGAAAGTTTCTCATGGCGATGTTCCTGAAGTCACTGGCAGAGAAGGACCTTCCAATAGTGTTGATATCATTGATAAAATGTTGAGTAGAGGGATGTAGTGTGTGATAGATACAATAAGCAACATGATATATATTATCATAATCTATGTATTCAATGCTATTTAATTTTTCCTCATTATTTTTACTGATCAAGCATCCAATGAGTGGGCATTATGGCAGTGTGTATCCTTGATTAACACTCCTTTCAGACATTAGTCTACTTTGACCTCAGTTCAAGGTTACACAGGACATGCAGTAAAGGGAATACCAGTCACCACTGATGAGATTTTACCAGTATCCGAGAAAGAGATGATGATGAAATTCATCTTAAAAGAATAGTTCACCCCAAAATAAATGAAAAATAATCATACTGTCATCTTTGAAGCACAAAAGGAGATCTTTGGCAGAATGTTTGAGCAGCTCTTTTAAATACAAGGAAAGTGGATGTTGATGCAGAAAGTAGACCATAAAACTTAAGTCTTCTGAAACCATACAATAGCTTTGTGTGAGGAACAGGTTTAAGATTGGACAGTTTACAGTGTCACTGATAAACTCCCGCTCTGCCGTTGCTGAAATTTTATTTCTGATTGTGTTTTCTGAACTTGCCACATCACAATTGGTCACAAGACTCACTAAATACAAGCTTGCAGTGGTATCATAAGGAATAATTCATAGAGCTTGCTGTGAAATCAATAAAAACACAAAAATCTTGATAATGAATCTTTAAGTAAAAACTTACCAGAAAGGATAGGAGTAAAATTATATAGAGCTTGTGGTGAAATCAAAAGGATTTAGATCATAAATCTTGCTGCAAAATAATGAATTTGAAAAACAAGTGCTTAAAAGAGTTTGTGGTGTCATCATTAATTAAAAACATGAGTTTACAGTGAAATGGTATAGAATCTGCTACAAACAATGAAAATAAGCTTGCTGCAAATATCACAAACAGCCACCAGCTAAATGCATAGGACAATTGTTCCCTCAAAAGAGAATAGAGTGAGATTTATATTTCATAGAAAACTCACAGCGTGCTGCAGAGAAACCAGATTAACTGCAAAATTGAGCCATTTAAATAAAACACAGAGAGGCAAGATGATTGGCTACCTGATAACAAGTCAGAAAAACAATCAGCTTACGCCGTGCGAGCTGATTGGCTTAACATGTCGCATGAGCAAGCCAATTGGCTAACAGATAAGTCAAAGAACCACAGAGAGATGCATGGCTGAATCATTTGTCTCAAACTGGACTGGCTGTTCTTTTCTAACATACACCTAAATCTTTATTGGGTCACTGCATACACTGACTTTCAATTTATTGGTTAAAGTTAAGATAAACAGTTTGAAACGTTGAAAAACTTCTTGAAGTCCCATGAATTCTGTTGTGCTCGGTCCAGCTGTCATTGAGCTCAAGATTGTGTTATCTGTGGAAGGCTGAGCTGCCTACTCATTGGTTTTGAAGAAGGGCGATGCCTGTACAGTTTGAGTGTGACTGCCTCTTACTACATCAAAGTGGTACATCAAGTTTGAATTGCTCAGATGGTAGAATCATTCCTTATTATTACGGACTTTACATACAAGGTCGGGGGCATGATTAATAGCGTTTATGTGTAATGCATTATTTTTCATATAGTTAATGGAAGTAAAAAATATGTTAAATTAACATCCCTAATTTTGGGGGGAAATTATGTAATACAGTCAGTAGGAATGCATATTTATCCAACACATGGCCTGATACAAACCCTAAACCTAACCATCAGTAAAAATGAACGATAAGATACAGAATGATTTGAGGGTTAATAGTCAGAAAATATTCATTTTTAGGTGAACTGTACCTTCAGTATTAAAAACCACAAATAACACAACTGATACACATTTTCTTCCGATGTGATGTGACATGACTGGTCATTTGGTCAGTATGCTTACACTATGCAAAGTGTCTTCTCTTGACCCTTCAACATTTCACATTTAAAAAGCATCACTGAGTGAGAACACATCCACTCACAGAACAGAGGGTGAGAAGAGGGGAGAAGAGTGGCTCGTTATTAATGAAGAAACAGAGGGAGGCTTTGGCCGGGAGGAAGGTAATTTCACACCTTTCACCTCCTGACATGAAAATACAGAGCAGTACTTGCTCAATTAAAAGAAGCTTGGCAGGCAGATTGGAAAAAAATCTCAAAGACACACATCCTGGATGGTCAGACTGGCACAGTAATATGTGGACAGAGAATGAGCCCTTCAAGTCACCTGTTTTAAAATTGTATGAGCAGCACTTAATAACTAAAGCTGTTGGAATTTATTGTGCATATGTAAAAGAATAAATTGAGAGTAAGTGTATGGACAGTAGTATAATCTTTTTTTTGTTGTTGTTTGTGGTTGAATGTCACTCCAGGACAATGATCATCTAACTGGCACAATGGCTGCATCTGAAAGTCAAAGTTGCTGCTTCACTGCCTAGTCATTTTACAGGAAGGTATCTCGTTAGGATGCTGGTATCATGCTGTCATATTGTGCTGGTACCTTCCAAGGCACAATAACTTCATGTCAAAAGATCTAAAACAAATTCAGTTGTGTTTTACACATAACCAAACAAATATTTAGTAACTATAATGCTTATTTCTCAGTAGAGATGGAGTTGCAAGTAAAAAAAAAAAAAGAAACATGTAGATAATTATAAAAAAAATGGTTGCTCTCATCCACTCCTTCAGACGCCATGTTTATTCTTTCAACCAACCAGCGAACTACGCACTCAGGATTTTGCGATATCAAAAACAGCAAAGGCTGGATCTACGCTGTCTTCAAAAACTGAATAAATAAAGGCATCTCAGTAGACAGGATGTGCCTTGATGCCTTTATATCTCCATACAGTATATAGCCTCCGAAGGCAGCAATTTGCAGCTTTTGTACGCAGTAAATGTGATTTCCTTGGTTCAACATTCTTTATTGGTCTTAGAAAAAAAATCCTTTCAACCAATTAAAACCCTAATTGAGCCATCCCCAAAAATCAGAGGTAGTGATTGATTGGTAGGAAATTTGCTCCAGGAACATGTCCCATGCTACTTGTGTAAATATATTTGTAACGTTAGGAGGCAGACGAGGAGTGCGGATCTAGATGCAGGTCTTTATTAATCAACGTGGAAAACAACCAGACAGGAACAAAGGAAACATCCACGATGGGAAAACTGAAATAAAAACACGAAAACATTCAAAGGGTGCATGAACAGAGTGAGCAGGGCAAAACATCAACATCTACAAACAACGATCGACAATGACTGGGGAACAAACAGTTTTTAAATACACAGGGAGAGTGATGATCAAACGACAAACAGGTGAGAACAATGATTGAGTGCTGGCAGTGATGAGGGCCGGGAATCATGGGAATTGTAGTTAAAGACAGGGGACACGAGAAACACGGGGCAGACAACCAGGAATTGTAACAATAGTTAAAATTGTGTCTTTCAGATTTCTTTTCAGGTTTTACAAAATAACATGTCTTGGCAATTTTTTGGTGTTTCCCCGAAATTAATATGCAATATAGTGTTGTGCCTCCAAATGTACATAATAAAGGGTAGGTTAGATGCAAATGAATCAAATTGCACCCACAAAGTGTTTTAACAAGCCTGAAAGTCTGAAACTAGAGCAAATTAAAACATTTGAAAGGCAGAGATTAATCTGATTTGCACTGTGCATCATGCCATCATTGTGACAAAAATTTGGCTTTGAGAACAGATGACACATACAACACCCTTTATTGACACACATTAATGTGAAATTAAATGAATACTTATGAAAACACTGTTTTATTTGATTATTTTAAAACTTGATATCATAACTGATAACATCATAAGCCTACAAACAATTTATGGCCAATTATAATGTTTTAAACATTGTTTTTAATTGCCGAAATATTGCAAAATAGCCTATTTTAAGTGGCGGTTTTTTAAAGTACTCAAAGCAGGCCAATACGAGCCTGTACACCGAACAGGTTTCGTCTTGGACGGAAATGAGCAAGGAGCACAAGTTTTGTACCATTTAGCTTCCTGTGTCTCTCTTGTGTGCAGCTAACTTTGCCATCGTCAAGATAATAGCGATTTGAAATTCAGATTTCATTTAGGTATACATCTGTGGTGCGATGGCTTTGCGTGTACATAATATTGTATTTCAAGTGAAGAGTGGCATGTGCATTCTCATCAAGTACTCTTTCACTTGTTAAATAGCAGGGATTTTTTGAAAATATCATACTATTATAAATAAACAACAACAATGCCACTGTGGCAGGGCGGAGGGTGGGGCGTGATCATACGCACCCGGTACCGTATTAGGCTAATCAAGCCTCCGAGGTATAAAGGGATCAATGGAAAGGAGGAGGCGAGAACCGGCTTTTCAATATAAATAATAGTTTTAATGATAAACTCAAAAGACAACATAAACACACACATGATGGACATGTCCGCTAACGATCTCTCTCTCCCGCATGACACCCTGCATGATCATGACCCGGCCCCGCCCTGCCACAGCCACAGCCACAGCCACAGCCACAGCCACACTGAATGAAAATCAAATGGTATTTAGTGAGAGCTGTATTTTAATTGCATTTGGTGCAAGTACCACATTGCTTTTGAGCAAATATGTCCAACATATTTGCACGTGTAGTTATTTGATTTTCCTAGTAAATCACCCGCAAAACGCCTACACTGAAAAAAAAATTGTGCTGGATTTGCTTAAAAATATAGTTCATCATTTTTGCTTCCCACTTTTTAATCAAATTCCACTAGGTATTTTAAGCAATGTTACCTTAATAAAAACATAGCTGGCTAATTAGCTTTCATTCAAAAATGTTTACTTAAAATACTGTGCCACACCAGTTACTACATTTAATGTTTGTTTTTTTAACCCTAAGAGACTCTGTTTACCCAACTATACAAATTTTAAGCTTATTTAGCTCAATTGTAAGTGCTATTAGCAGCTTCATATTCTAGATTCTGTTAATTTACTTTCAATTAACATAAAATGATCTGAAGAAATAACAGACAACTGGTGAATGTCAAAGGTTTTTATTGTTGTTTACAAATTTACAATCTAACATAGATATTCATGCTCTCCTAGAACCAAAATACGTTCTCAAATACACAAATAGTAACAAAATCATGACGATAAAAAAATAAATAAATAAAAACAAATGGGCTATGGAATGACTTCCAAATAAACACAATTCAAAATGCATTTTAACAGACTGCACACTGCAGAAATATATGCTTGTAGAAGAAAACTATATTAACTAATACTGAAACAAAAACACCAGAAACGGTTTGTATTTATAAATTAAACTATTCATTCAAAAGATCTTTTCAGCTTGGAAAGACATTGCCATCTTCAAGATACAACACCATTTAGTGTATGACCTCAAAAAAAAAAAAAAAAAAAGAAAGAAAGAAAGAAAAAGTGTCAGCTTCTTTGGGTATCTGATGTGAAGGGCTTAAAGTAGCCCAAAAAGTCAGTGCACTGACATAAGTTTTGACAAATGTCTCCAGCTCATTTTCAAGGACAATCAATACGTCCCGTGGGTTGAAAGGCAACTTTTGCCCTTCCTGCTCCAAAGCATTGATGGCATCTGCTCCTTTCTGTGCTTGGTCAAGCTCCTCTTCCTAAAAGCATTGAAATAATCTTTGTCCAATTATTTGCACAATTAAATATCCTCAAAATCAATAATTATAGAGTAAAAAGAAAAGTGATGCTTAAAGGGATAGTTCACCCAAAAATTAAAATTCTCTCATTTACTCACCACCGTGCCATCCCAGATGTGATAAATTTTCAACATCAGCAAACCCTGCTACATATTGCAACAGCACTTATAATGTGACTCTTTTTTGCAAACCAACTTACACATGTTGATATCAGAGTGTCTCCATGAGGCAAACCATGAATAATAAATCTCTCATCATTTATGCAGACTTATGCCATGTCAAACTCATTTGACTTTCTTCCGGGGAAGACAAACAAAAAATTTTTATGGACATATGATGTGTGTTTGTCCATACAATGAAAGCCAGTGAGGTTAAAAACTTTCACGATCCATAAAGGCAGCATCAATGTAATCCATATGGCTTGAGTGGAAAGTTTGGTTTGTGTTCCACAGAAGACAGAAAGTCATTTGAGTTTGAGAAGGCATAAGGGGTGAGAAGGCCAAAGGGGTTCAATGAGACATTTGCATGGAAACATGTTGAAAATCGATTTACTTGTTGGAGTCACCTGTTGCCTGCTGAGTTTCTGCCACGTGAGTGACTCCTGAGCAGCAGTTGAAGATGAACTCTCTCCGGTGAAAAATCTGCAGGAATTCTCCGCCACTGCCCGACAATGAGAGCACAGTATTTTCCCATGAGAAAAGTATAGTGTAAGCGCCACATACAGAATATTAATTATTGTCATTGACAACCTCAATGTCATTTAAGGACAGCGGCCTTACAGAGACCGAAATGTATGCTTCACATGATATTGATGTATGTATTTATTCATGTCGTCTCAAACACTAACTGAGGTGCAATTTAAAAGCATAACCTGAACACTCAAATGCAGCTATAGGGAGAGAGAACATTTGGCATTAAAAGTGTAGATGCAATGGATAAAGCTGAAAATAAACTATCACTCAGAAAATGTTAGCTGGTATCAAGATGTACAATTTGAAGTTTGCATTAAACATTTTAAATGGGTGTAGTAATGATATTATCTTACTGGAATAACCTGTTGTTTGCGGAATTTCTGCGATGCGAGTGAGTTGTAGGTAAAGGCCCCAAGCAGCGGTTGAAGATGAAGAGTATCTGTCTGGTGTAAAAATGTGTGGGCTCATTTGTGTTTGTTCGACTGTAAAAATGTATACATCTAATTAGCCTCATGCAGAGAAATGTTTAATATATTGTAGATTTGCAAACGAAACGTAATGTAAGTTAGCATAACTTCTTTAATCTAATAGAAACTTGAATACACAGAAAGTGTATAGCAATAAAAAAAACTCTACTGATTTAACACTATGTATAAAGTAAATTACCTTTGAAATTTTTGGCAAAATAATTTGTCCACCACGAGCTCTCCTGATCCAAAATGGCAGCCAGCTCCAAATAAACTTACAATTGCTTAAAATTGAATCACATTCTGCATCACGTGGTTTCCCATAGAATTTTTAAAAATTAGACTGGGTTTACTAAATTTCAGATTATTTTTGCTTCACTCAAAATAATTAGCAAAGTTTATTTAATATAATGAGTACAGCATAATCTCAATATCTTGTGTCACACATATAGCATATAATTCAGGTCATAAAATCGGTTTATTTTAATGAGCAATATCGGCTTAAGCAAGAAATAATTTTTTTCAGTGTACAACATGCACACACAATTTCATAGATTGCACAAGCAAATTAGCATCCGTTCTTTGAGATTTTACAAAATCGGGGTCAATGATTTAAATGGTTTTCTTGTATCTTATTTGTTAAAATGTCTGAAATCATCAGTGTTTTCAAAATGTGGAAATTTGTAGAAAAAAACCTTTTAGGTTAACATAATCTTTGAGGCAAGCGACAAGTTGGCTACTTTTCTGGGAGGTTTGTCAACCTCTAAAAATTAGTAGTCATGCAGGCCCTATTATTATACATCAATATTAAGCTAAATGTATGAGCCCTCTGAATGTTATGGCACTCCAAGGAAGTGCACAACTATTTAGTATTTTCATGATCGATTATGACCATTTATTGTATTGAAAATATAAAGATGTTTTCATCAAGGTCAAGCAATTTGATGAGCAGGTGCCAAACGTCTAGGTTACGTATGTAACCTCCGTTCCCCGATGGAGGGAACGAGACGTTGTGTCAGAGAAGCGACACTAGGGGTCTCTCTTGAGTGCCAATATTCACCTCTGAACTATGAAAAAAGGCCAATGAGAGTTGGCAACCAGTATTTGCATGTCCCGCCCCCGGACATATGGGTATTTAAGCGGCGCAAATACGGGAGTTCATTCAGGATTTTTCTGAGGAGCCGGAAATGGTCCAGCCACAACAGGGGCTCGGCTCAGCGACGTGGCAGGGGAGACACAACGTCTCGTTCCCTCCATCGGGGAACGGAGGTTACATACGTAACCTAGACGTTCCCCTTCTGTCGCTCTCTCCACGTTGTGTCAGAGAAGCGACACTAGGGGTCCACTTAAAAAGAGCCATGTGCTGAGCCGTGTATGTGATCTGCTGATACAGGAGCGAGCAGGTATTCCTACGTGCAGAACGACCAACTGTATCAGGCTGCACGTACCCTTCCCCAATGCCCCATTTAAGCCATCAGGATTCCTTATCGTTACCCTGGAGGGGGGAACAAGGTGATGGCCGCCAACATGGGAACGGGCCAGCCTGGCTGGGCCTCTTTTCTCTCTATGTGTCTCGCATAGAGCAACTACGGCCGGGGCCCTTACACGCATTGAGGGAAGGGAGTCTTAGCCCTTATTAGGGCGGAGAAGACCCTGCGGAGGCCACACCTACCCGGGAGGGGAGGCAAATTTTGAGTGGCAAATACATCGCATGGCCTACACTTAGGTCTTATGGGGAAAAGTAGTGCGGTGGTAGATTCAGCCTCGCAGATGGGGGAAGCATACAGCACGGCAACCGAGGCAGCTGTAACTGCCTAAGGGAAACACGGAGTCAACTCATGAGGGGACAGAACTGTGGTTTTACACACAGGGGGAGTCCGAACAGGAGGCCTTACCTGTGGGGCACCTATACCAGTACAAGGTAGCTTGCGGTACCCGCAGTGGTTTGGGTCGGCGAGTTCCTCCGCAGAACTGCGACCCACGAGGGCTAGGGAGGAGTCAACCAGTGTCCCAAACCTGGGATCTCCTGGGAATGAAGGCGCACTGTTTCCCCTGGTTAGGGGGAAGGGCGCTGGGTGCAAGCGATTCACCCAGTCAGATCGTGGACGTGCCACCGAGTTCTACGGGCTTGGTACCTGAGAGAACATGGGACGATACTGACTCATCTCGGAGCTTGTAGAATCTCGCAAAAGTGTTAGGTGTTGCCCAGCCCGCTGCTCTACAAATGTCTGCTAGGGCAGTGCCCCTAGCCAGTGCCCATGAGGACGCAACACTCCTGGTGGAGTGGGCTCGGACCCGCAAAGGGGGTGGCACGGCCTGGGTGTAATAAGCCACCCAGCAACCCAGTGGGCGAGTCTCTGCTTGGAGACAGCATTCCCTTTCTGCTGTCCCCCAAAGCAGACGAAGAGCTGCTCAGAGCGTCTGGTGCTCTGTGTGCGGTCCAGGTAAATACGTAAGGCACGTACTGGACACAGCAGTGAAAAGGCTGGGTCTGCCTCCTCCCGGGGCAGCGCTTTCAGACAACCCAGTGGGCGAGTCTCTGCTTGGAGACAGCATTCCCTTTCTGCTGTCCCCCAAAGCAGACGAAGAGCTGCTCAGAGCGTCTGGTGCTCTGTGTGCGGTCCAGGTAAATACGTAAGGCACGTACTGGACACAGCAGTGAAAAGGCTGGGTCTGCCTCCTCCCGGGGCAGCGCTTTCAGGTTCACCACCTGATCCCTGAAGGGTGTGGTAGGAACCTTGGGCACGTAGCCCGGTCGCGGTCTTAGGATCGAACTCCAGGCAAGCGTCGCTAACAGAGAACGCATGCAGGTCACCGACCCTCTTGATGGAAGTGGCGCGATCAGCAGGGCGGTCTTGAGAGAGAGGCCCTGAGTCCAACTGAGTCAAGCGGCTCGAAGGGGGGTCTCCGAGTCCCATAAGGGCGACTGAGAGATCCCAGGAGGGAAACAGGTTAGGCCGGGAGGAGTCATCCTCCGGGCACCTTTTAGGAACCTGGCGATTAAGTCGTGCTTACCAAGAGACTTGCCGTCTACCGTGTTGTGGTGGGCAGCGATAGCGGCAACCTACACCTTGAGGGTGGAGGGGGACAGCCTCCTCTCCAGCCTCTCCTGAAAAAACACGAGTACTGACCTAACTGCGCACTTCTGCGGGTCTTCGGCTCGGGAAGAACACCAGTCCGCGAACAGATGCCACTTCAGGGCGTAAAGATGCCTGGTCGAAGGGGCTCTGGCTTGGTTAATAGTGTCTATGATGGCTGAAGGTAGGCCGGCTAGATCCTCCGCATCCCGTCCAGGGACCAGACGTGGAGATTCCAGAGGTCTGGATGTGGATGCCAGAACGTGCCCCGTCCCTGAGAAAGAAGGTCCTTCCTCAGGGGAATTCGCCAGTGAGGGGCTGTCATGAGGAGCGTGAGATCCGAAAACCGTGTCCGGTTGGGCCAGTAGGGGGCCACCAGAGTGACTTGCTCTTTGTCCTCCCTGACCTTGCATAGCACCTGTGCAAGAAGGCTCACTGGGGGAAAAGCGTACTTGCGCAGCCCTGTGGGCCAGCTGTGCGCCAGAGCATCTGTCCCAAGGGGAGCCTCTGTGAGGGCATACCAGAGCGGACAGTGGGAGGTTTCCTGGGA